>NC_138060.1:5530703-5841900 GCF_964194185.1 Rhinolophus hipposideros
TACTGTGCCATCATCTGTTGTGTGCATGTGCCATCGGTTGTTTGTTCACTCCTAATTTTGGTGGACATTGAGCTTGTTACTAGTCTGTGCAAATATATATGTCTTGACTTCAGGTGAATTCTTAGTAGTGAAACTGAGTTAAATGGCATGTGAAAGTATTAGAGTAAGCTAAGTGCTGTAACAAATAGAGCAAAGATGCATAATGGCTCGAACGAAAGAACTTTCATTTTTTGCTCACGAGTGCTGGGTGGGTCAAAGATTGGCTGGATGATCCAGTGTTTTTGGAACCCACGTGGGTGGAAGCTCTCTCATTTTCAACCTGTGGCTTCTGTGGTTGTTCTGAACTGGTCGGCATTGCAGCCGGCTGGGAGGGGAGGTGGGCCAGGAGGGTGCACCTGGGAGGTGCTGCTGAGCCAGGCCTGCATGTTGTAGTGTCCTGCCATTGGCTGGAGCTCTGCCCATGGCCACTCCCCACTGCCTCGCAGCTGAGGGACACTAGCTGTAGACTCAGGAGAAGGGGAGAATGTGAATTTTGGTGAGTACCCTGCAGCCTCTGACATAGCACATTAACATTTTAATAGTGTCATAGGGGCTGGTTCCCCACATCCTTATCAACTCTGGGTGCTTTCAAGTTTTGGTTTTTTTACCAATATAGTAATGAAAACTGCTATCGGATTGTTTTGACTTGCATCTCTTTTCAACTAAAGACTCTTACTGTGCTGGTGGACTATTTGTTTATCTTTGAGCTCTTTAATCCTTCATTCATTTTCCCCTTGGCTCTCTCTATTGTTTACTTGTCAATTCACGACAGCTCTTTTTGAATGGAGGACAGTGGAGCGACTCTTCCCTTGTTCCTTCCTGCTGCTCCTCCCACCACTCCCATTCCAGTGAGGGTGTGTGTGTGTGTGTGCGTGTGCGTGTGCGTTTGTGTGTGTGTGTGTGCATGTGAGTGTGTGTGTGTGGTGCGGAGGAGTGGGGCTGTAAATTTCCTCTAATGACCTTCTGGAGAAGAAAGTCCAGGATCCTTGCATTGGCCAGGTAGTTTGCTTCCTAGCGTAGAGCTCAGCTGCTGGAAAACCCAAGGGTCAGAATCAGCTGGGGGCTGTGTATGGAGATGCTATGAAGTTCTCTCAGATTCACTCACCGAGCAGGTACCTAAGGAAGCTCGGAGGCAGGAACAAGCTGCAGCGCTCATGGCAGAGCCTGTGTGTGAGTGTCCAGAAGGGCTCCTGGGACTGTCCCAAGGGCTTATGCTTGGTGCTGGCCAATTACAGGAACAGTGGCACTAGGAAACCCTAGTTACAGGTTTATTGTATGCTTTTAATGGCTTGGTTGAGAAGAACGGCTTATTGAGGGTTGTGTATAAACAAGGAGATATTTTACAACCCACTTCTCTAAGATGGAGATGGAAGGGAAGAAGGTGGGACTCCCCTGAAGTTTTGGGAGATGGGTTATTAGGTGTGACTTTAAGTTTCATTTTTATTCAAACATTAAAAAACAATACAAAATGAAAAACCCACCTAGTCTCTCCACAGTCCCAGCCACCGCTGTCCTACCATCTGCACCCCTGGAGCATCGCTGCCCGTGTCCGGAGCGCTGAACGGGCTAAGAGAATTTTTCACTTCGTCTGCATGCCACTCAATTATGATTTTTAAAAATAAATCTAGAGTGAAATCATAGGAATGGTGGCAGCGGGGAGCACTTTTTGAGTTCTCCTCCGGATCTTATCACAAACGGGACATCTATAACCCATCAAAGGACTCTGCTCATCACGCAGAACAGCTAAGAGACTCGTGCAAGGATTACTTGAAGGTGGGCAAATTGGGCGGGCAGGGGAAGAGGGAAGGGAGCAGAGTGGAGACGAAGCCCACATCTGTGGGGACGCAGCCCGCATCTGCGGCAGTGGAAACGCGGTCCACACCTGTGGTTGTGGAAATGTGGCCCACATCTGAGGTGGTGGAAACACGGCTGGCATCCACAGCTGCAGAGACGCAGGGGATCCCAGGACCGAACAGAGAACACAAAAGCCAGGAGGTGGGCTCTTTCCCTGCGTCCCACAGCTGATCTCTCTCACCACGGGGGCAGCCAGTTGGGCCCTAGATCGGACAAAGGACACAAACTCCATACCTGGGTCCCTCCCCCTGCTTTTCCAATCCTATCCCCACCATTCCAGATATTTAAACTGGCCCCTGAACTGAGGAGTAGTGTCAGATTACAGAGGAGCCTTAGTGCTCAGGGTCTGGAAAGATCGGCGTGCAGCTCTGACCCAGGGAAGAGGCCGAGAAGAGTGTGATTTTTGCTGGGCTACGAGAGAAGAGACTCCTCCACTCCAGGCCACTACCTTTACTGGCCTGCAGGAAGAGTGTGACATGGCTGGACTGGGAGAGAGAAGACCCCTCCATCCCCAGCCCCCACACTTTCTGGCCTGCCTAGGGCGGGGCAAGTACAACTGCAGAGGCACTCCCAGGGATCAGCAGTAAGCAGCAGAGGCACTCCAGGCTTTCAGCAGCTCTGAAATCTCCCGCCCGCCACGCACGCACACACACACACACACACACACACACTCACACACACACTCACACACACACTCACACACACACGGAAGAAGTGCCCTAAGACTCAGGAGAAATGGACACAGGGCTGGTGGTGCTACTCTCAGTGCGCATATGTGCAGGCAAGGGCAGAAACTGCACTGACTTTGTAGAAACTACCATCCAGACCCCTCAGCCCCACACATCTAAATCTGCAGTCGCAACGTCACTCTGGGCACCAGGTGACCGGCTCTGCCTGCACAATACAAAAAAGACTCTTTGGTACAGGAGAGGACAACCTGGAAATTACTTGGTGGGCTTAAGCCAAGATTGGCTCTGCATTTTTTGTTTTGTTTTGTTTTCTTTTGTCTTTATATCTTTGATATCTTTGCCTGTATTGAATGTGGGTCGTCGGTTATTTTTACATGTGAATGTATTTGATTTTTTTCTTTGTTGTTGTTGTTGTTGTTGTTGTGCTTGGTGATTTGCTTTGTTCTGAAATTGCCCTACACCAGGGCCCAGCGTAAGAGGCACAAGATTCAACACACCCAGAGGCCAACTCCAGACCAAATCAGACTACTACCGGGTTTGACCTACAAGTCACACACCCAGAGGGAATTCTCTACAGGCACAAGAGCCCATAGTGGCCAAACCACATTTAAGTGGTCAACCCTCATGCAGCAGAACACCCTGCAGTGGGCAGAGCCAAGTCTCACAACCAGTCAGCCTAGGAGTTAACCCCACCTACTCACAAGGAAAAGCAAATAAAGATCTTTAACAGGACAATATACACAACGCAAGAGTCACCTTTGGAGCACACACAGAGGAGAAGAACGAAGTAGTCCAAGTCAAATATAAAGGACACATACTACATAAGATAACCCAGCGAGAACTAAGAACTCTAGGGGATCTACCTAATACATCAAAGCAAACACAGAGCCTCAGCCAGAATGGGGAAACAAAGAAACATGTCCCAAATAAAAGAACAGAAGAAACCTCCACAACTGGAACCAAATGAAACAGAGGTAACCAACCTATCAGAGACAGAGTTCAGAACACTGGTGATAAGAATGTTTAAGGAGCTTAGAGAGGACATAAAGAAGGATAGAGAAATCATAATGAACAAACTGTTAGAAATAAAGAACACAATTACTGAAATAAAGAACACACTTGAAGGAATTACCAGCAGGTTAGATGAAGCAGAGGATCGAATCAGCGACTTAGAAGACAAGTTAGCAGAGATCACCCAAACAGAAAAACAGAAAGAAAAGAAGAATAAAAAACAATGAAGATGGGTTAAGAAATCTCTGGGATAACATCAAGCACAACAACATGCACATTATAGGAATACCAGAAGGTGAAGAGAGGAAGCAAGGGATTGAGAACATATTTGAAGTAATAATGTCTGAAAACTTCCCTAACCCGATGAAGGAAACCAACATACAAGCCCAGGAAGTGCAGAGAGTTCCAACCAGGATAAACCCAAACAGGTCCACACCAAGACACATTATAGTTAAAATGGCAAAGGTTAAAGATGAAGAGAGAATCCTAAAAGCAGCAAGAGAAAGACAGAGGGTTACATACAAGGGAACTCCCATAAGACTATCAAATGACTTTTCTACAGAAATATTGAAGGCCAGGAGGGAGTGGCAGGAGATACTCAAAGTGATGGAAAACAAAGGCCTACAACCTAGTTTGCTTTATCCAGCAAAGCTATCATTTAAAGTTGATGGAGAGATAAAGAGCTTCCCAGAAAAGAACAAACTGAAGGAATTTATTGCCACCAAGCCAGCATTGCAAGAAATACTAAAAAGACTTCTGTAAATAGAAGAAAGATGAAAACAATCTAACTACAAATTTAAAAAATGGCAATAACTATGTACCTATCAATAATCACTTTAAATGTAAACGGATTAATTGCTCCAATCAAGAGACATAGGGTGGCTGAGTGGATAAGGAAGCAAGACCCTTGTATATGCTGTATACAAGAGACTCACCTCAGATCAAAAGACACAGGCTGAAAGTGAAGGGTTGGAGTAAGATATTTCATGCAAATGGAAATGAGAAAAAAGCTGGAGTTGCAATACTTATATCTGACAAAATAGACTTTAAAATGAAGAACATCTTAAAAGACAAAGATGGCCACTATATAATAATAAAAGGATCGATCCGACAAGAGGACATAACCGTAGTAAACATCTATGCACCCAACATAGGAGCACCTAAGTATATAAAACAGGTACTGACGGACATAAAGACAGTGATCAACAGTAACACTATCATAGTAGGGGACTTCAACACACCTCTGACAACAAGGGACAGGTCTTCCAGACAGAAAACCAATATGGAAACAACAGCCTTAAATGATACATTGGACCACTTGGATTTAATCGATATTTTCAGAGCATTTCACCCCAATGCTGCAAAATACACGTTCTTTTCAAGCGCACTTGGAACATTTTCCAAGATAGACCATATGTTAGGCCACAAAACACGTCTTGATAAATTTAAGAAAATTGAAATCATACCAATTGTCTTCTCTGACCACAGTGCTATGAAATTAGAAATGAACTACAGGAAAAAAACTGGAAGACACACCAATTCATGGAGGCTGAATAACATGTTACTAAATAATGAATGTGTCACCCAGGAGATCGAGGAAGAAATCAAAAGATATATTGAGACAAATGAGAATGAAAACACGACGACTCAAAATCTATGGGATGCCGCGAAAGCAGTCCTAAGAGGGAAATTCATAGCATTGCAGGCCTACCTAAAGAAACAAGAAAAATCACTAATCAATAGTTTATCTTCACACTTAAGGGATCTGGAAAAAGAACAGCAAAATAAGCCCAAAGGGAGCACAAGGAAGGAGATAATAAAGATCAGAGCAGAAATAAATGAAATAGAAACCAGAAAAACAATACAAAAGATCAATGAATCCAAGAGTTGGTTTCTAGAGAAGATAAACAAAATTGACAAACCTTTAGCCAGACTCATTTAAAAAAAGAAAGAGAGGACCCAAATTAATAAAATCAGAAATGAAAGAGGAGAAGTGACAACAGACACCGCAGAAATACAAAAACGTTTAAGAAATTACTATGAGCAACTATATGCCAACTAATTTGACAATCTGGAAGACATGGACAATTTTCTAGAGGCATACAACATTCCACAGCTAACTCAAGAAGAAACAGAAAACCTGAATAGACTGATTACCACCAGGGAAATTGAATCAGTAACCAACAATCTCCCAACAAACAAAAGCCCTGGACCAGATGGCTTTACAGGTGTATTTTACAAAACGTTCAAAAAAGAATTATCACCTATTCTCCTAAAGCTCTTCCAAAAAATCCAGAAGGAAGGAAGACTCCCAAACACTTTTTATGAAGCCACTATCACCCTGATCTCAAAATCAGACAAAGACACCGCAAAAAAAGAAAACTACATCTCTAATGAACATAGATGCAAAAATCCTCAACAAAATGTTAGTGAACAGAATTCAGCAATACATTAAAAAGATCATACACCATGATCAAGTGGGATTCATCCCTGGTATGCAAGGGTGGTTCAACATCTGCAAATCAATTAATGTGATACACCACATTAACAAAATGAAAAATAAAAATCACATGATCATATCAATAGATGCAGAAAAAGCATTTGATAAAATCCAGCAGCCATGTATGATAAAAACCCTTAAGAAAGTGGGAATAGAGGGATCATATCTCGACATAATAAAGGCCATATATGACAAACACACAGCTAACATCATACTCAATGGGGAAAAGCTGAAACCATTCCCCCTAAGATCAGGAACAAGGCAAGGTTGCCCACTTTCTCCACTTCTGTTCAACATAGTGCTGGAAGTTCTAACCACAGCAATCAGACTAGAAAATGAAATAAAAGACATCCAAATTGTTAAGGACGAAGTAAAATTGTCATTGTATGCAGATGACATGATACTATATATAGAGAACCCTAAAGATTCCACCAAGAAACTCTTAGAGCTGATAGGTGAATTTAGTAAAGTAGCAGGATACAAAATTAATTTTCAGAAATCAGTTGCATTTGTATATACCATTAATAAAACATCAGAAGGAGAAATTAAAATAAAAACATCCCATTTACAATTGCTCCAAAGACTATAAAATACCTGAGAATAAATTTAACCAAAGAAGTAAAAGATCTGTACTCAGAAAATTATAAGACGCCGAGGAAAGAAATGAAAGAAGATATAAATAGACGGAAACACATACCATGTTCATGGATAGGAAGAATTAATATAGTTAAAATGTCCATACTGCCTAAGGTAATATACATATTTAACGCAATTCTTATCAATGTACCGACGACGTTTTTCACAGAAATAGAACATATAATCCTAAAATTTATATGGGACCATAAAAGACCCCAGATAGCCTCAACGATCTTGAGAAACAAGAACAAAGTGGGAGTTACAACAACACCTGACATCAAATTATACTACAAGGCTACAGTAATCAAGACAGCATGGTACTGGCATAAAAACAGACACATAGATCAATGGAACAGAATAGAGAGTCTATAAATAAATCCATGTCTATATGGCCATTTAATCTACGACAATGGAAGCAAGAATGTACGGTGGGGTAAAGACAGTCTATTCAATAAGTCATGCTGGGAAATCTGGACTGACACATGCAAAAAATGAAGCTGGACCACCTCCTTACACCATATACAAAAATAAATTCAAAATGGCTTACAGACTTAAATGTAAGATCTGAAACCATAAAACTCCTAGAAGAAAATATAGGAAGAAACTTCACAGACATTATCCGGAGTAAGATTTTTACTGATATATGTCCTCGCGCAAAGGAAGAGAAAAAATAAACATGTGGGATTACATCAAACTAAAAAGTTTTTTCACAGCAAAGCAAACCATCAATAAAACAAAAAGGGGTCCTGCTGAATGGGAAAAGATATTTGCCAATGATATATCTGATAAGGGGTTAATATCACAAATTTATAAGAAACTCACTCAACTCAACTCCAAAAAAATGAACAACCTAATTAAAAAATGGGCAGAGGACATGAAGAGACATTTTTCTAAAAAGGACATACAGATGGCAAACAGACATATGAAAAAATGCTCAAACTCACTAATCATTAGAGAAATGCAAATAAAAACCACAATGAGATACCACCGCACCCCAGTCAAAATGGCTATCATTAATAAATCAACAAACAACAAATGCTGGCGCGGATGTGGAGAAAAGGGAACCCTTGTGCACTGTTGGTGGGATTGCAGATTGGTGCAGCCACTATGGAAAACAGTATGGAGGTATCTCAAAAATCTGAAAATGGAACTACCTTATGATCCAGCAATTCCACTCCTAGGTATCTATCTGGAGAAATCCAAAACTCTAATTCAAAAAACTTTATGCACTCCTATGTTTATTGCAGCACTATACACAATAGCCAAGACATGGAAACAACCGAAACGCCTATCGGTAGATGACTAGATTAAGAAACTGTGGTACGTTTATACAATGGAGTATTACTCAGCCATAAAGAAGAAAGAAATCTTACCATTTGCAACACCTTGGTGGACCTAGAGAACATTATGTTAAGTAAATAAGTCAGACAGAGAAAGACAAATACCATACAATCTCACTTACATGTGGAATCTAAAGAAAAGAATAAGTGAATGAACTAATCAGAAACAGTTTTGGAGACAAAGAGGAAAAACTGAGGGTTGCTAGATGGGAGGGGGGGTGGGATAAGGGGGAAGGTGAGGGGATTAGAAAACAGTCAGTAACCACAAGATGGCCACGGGGTTCTGAAAATTAATTTGGGGAATGTAATCAATAATGTTATAAAGATTTTGCAGAGTATCCGATGGACACTTGTCTCATTAGGGAGACCACGTCAGGGAAGATGTAGATGCCTGATCACTGCACTGTACACCTGAAGCTGAACAATAATGAATGTCAACTACAAGTTTGTATGTATATGTATGTATATATGTATGTGTATATATATATATATATGTATATATGTGTATATGTATGTACTTACAAGAAGCAGAGTACAGCATTAGGAATAGAGACAGTGGAAATGTAATGGCTGTGTGCGATGTCAGAGGGATAGTGGATGGGGGAGAGGAGTTCACAATGTGAGGGATATAAAAGATAAACGTCTAAATATTACTTTGTCTTGTACAACTGAAACTAATAAAAAAATAAATAAAAATAAAAGTAGAAAACAAAAACCCACCTAGTTTTCACAGGATAAGTGGTGGAAATCTTTCATAAACTTCCCCAAGAGTCCAGAGGCGGTATTTTTAAGGAATTAGAAAACACAAAAGACCCCCTGTTGTTTTTAAGATTCTACTTGACATTATGATTGAGCAGGAGACCACATGGACTTCTGTACCTTAAGCTTCAAATAAGGTGAAGGGGCCCATTGGTAGGTTAGCTTCTTTTAAAGGAAGCCAGCGTTAACTTTATTATTTCCTCAACTAGCAATTTGCCCTTTTGTTCCTTTTCCACCCCCAGTCAGCAGAATGTTTCCCCGCAAGAGGGCAGCAAACGTAAGGAAGTGGAAAGATGCTGGCAGTTTCAGAACATTGAGTCATGGAACTCGTCATTTAGGGATCTTTGTGAAAGCTTCATAGGTGTGGACATGATGAGTTTTTGACACAAACCACTCCACATCCTGGAGACCTATCCCTGGGAATATTGGTACACTTCAAAATATTTAAATTTTTCCCTTTGAAAACAGAATCAGAGCTACTTTTCCTATGTGGCTGAACTTGGGTGCTGCTGGTTTATAAGTTTATTTCAATAGTGCCAGTTCCCCAGGGAGCTTTATGTATGACCTGGTTTGGCCTGTTTCAATTCCACCAAATGCTGTGGTGCCCAGCTAATATTTAATATGATCCATTTCAGTGTAAAGCCTCCTATTTAATATATTTTGTACAGGTGTGAAGGCCTTGTAAAACTGGAGACACTTTGGATTGTAGCAGTAAATGGAGTCCAGTGTTGGGGCTCTGTTGTCAAACCTCTTGGTTCTGTGCATCTTGGCTGTGTGACCTTGTCCGTGCCACTTAACCTCTCTGAACCTGCTTCATCACCTGTAAAGATGGATCTCATTATTGAGGTCTGCTTCCTCCTTTTGAATGTATTCCATTTTATAGAGGTTCTATACTGTTCAAATTTATGGACATTTAGGTTTTCTCTGTTATAAATGATAATGTAAAATATGAATGTTGTGATTGTGTGTTTTGGTGAAAGGTATTATTTTTAACTTAGGATAAATTATTTGAAGAGTAGTCATTGTATCCAAGTTTGGGCCCAGGATTCTGTCCCTTCTAATGGCTGAAATTTTGTAGGAATCCTGCAGATACTTTTGATTGGAATGACTATTTTAGGCCTAATTTTCCATAAGAAACCCCTATTTCTTTCAGATAACAATTGGGTGAGGTACATAACTTGTATTACAGTTTTTTGTGAGTCTTACATGTGATATATTATTTGTGAAAATTTCAAGTATTAAAACTGTATATGTAAGCTTCTATTTTTACTTTAAAGACTGCAATGAATTGTACTTTTACAGATGGTTTTGAAAACTTTCTTTCCTGCATTGCCTGAGTTCTGACACTAGGGGACAGGCAAGGTTTAGAAGAGCTAAATAGCAAGATGCAGGACTGTTGCAGTGCTGTTGTTCAGTGCAAATATGAGAGCCACAGATGCAATTTCAAGTGTTCTACAGCCAATTTAAAAGTAAAAAGAAACAGGTGAAGGTAGGTTTAGTAATATATTTTATTTAACCTTGTGCAAAATATTGCAACATGTGGAGGGAGCCACATTTCAAGTGCTCAGTATAGCCACATGCGGCCAGAGGCTACTGTGATCAGTACCGTAGCACAAGCTAAGAAGCTGGGTTTTAGCATACTTTCTGAAAGGTTCAGCTCTTAGTTATTTGATTCATGGGTCAATCATAGGGCACAATGTGTTATGTCGCTTTGTTTCACTTAATTTCTTTTTATGTTTCATTTACTTTTCCCCCCCTAAATGACTACTTCTGAATTTATGGAAAGTACCAGGTAAGTGTGGTTTGTAATCTGAAGTCATTGTGGGGAAAACGGTCCTGTTTTCTAATGCTCTGCCTATGTCATCATTATTTTTTGCAAGAGTGGATTTTTAGAGAGAGATATGGCGAATAACTTGAAGTAGTAGATCCTCTAGTTTTATTTTTATTAATAAAAAAAGGATTGTGTAATGGTCACGAAGCTTGTGTTCTGGTAGTGACTGAGGATGCTCACTTGAGTCTCTCCAGGGAGATCTTACACTAAAAATCCTACAGGCCATGCAGCTATGTTGTAGCTGGATCTTGCAGGGTGGAACCCAGGACGTTGTAGTATTTAACAGTTGTGCTGGTGATTATTGAGACCTGCAGCCAAAATTGAGAACCACTGATTCAGAAAACAGAAAAAACATCAGAAGTTTGACTCTACCTCTTATTGAGCTACTGTGTGATCCGAGTGGTGATGCGTCTCCATTTCAGTCTCAGCATGCTGCAGCTAGACTGAGGTACGAGATGTGATAAAAAAATACGGGGAATGCTGCTGTCGAGTGCCATCCAATGGAAGGGCAGGGATCCTCAATACGGGAAGTGGCATGTCGAACCTTAGTAACAGTGTGTGACAAGTTTCAACTTGTTCCGTGCAGTCAGTCAGGTGTGAGCTACGGTTGAGAGAAGGTGTGTTTTAAGGTGTGCCGTCAATCATCCTCCATCATGACAATGCTCCATGTCACACATTGCTTCGGGTACAGCAATTTCTGTCAAATAAAAACACTGTGGTGTGTCCTCATCCACCATATTCACCAGATCTGTGCCCGTGCAACTTCCGGCTCTTCCCCAAAGTCAAAATGATTCAGGACATCGAGGCAGCCATGATAGTGCAACTAAAGACACTCATGAAAGAGGAGTTCCAGAACCGCTTCAGAAAGGGGCAAGAACAATGGGATAAGTGTGTTCAAAGTGAGGGGGAGTATTTTGAGGGGGATTAATGGCAGTGTGTCTTTTAAAAATATTGTTAATAATATTTTTTATTTAAACCTTCACCTCATTTTTTGATTACACTGTATATTTTCCCCCATGAAGGTGACCTCCATCTCCTCCTCTTTGGAAGGACTGTGAGAATACTTAACGCATTTTGCACTGGCAGGACCATTCCAGATGCTAAAAGCCTCTATCTAGTGTGAGGAATTCCATTGACCTCCCTTGTAACCTACATTATTTTTCTCCGGTGCCATCTTGATGGGCTCATCATAATCTCAGCATTTAATAAGAAGGGAATGAAACATTATCTGAGATGTTAATATTCGGCTTCTTCTCATCTCCTCGGCTGCAAGTTCAAGTCCCAGTGCCGTCGGCAAGGTCAGCTTTGCAAAGTACCTGATGAATGAGTGTGCTTCTCATCCCTTTTCATGGGAAAAAAGGGTTGTTTCTCTGGCAGGGGAGTAGAGAATCTCAGTTCCTTAAATGAGCTTGTGAGCCATCCTCCCTAGCAAGCAGGCTTTTCTCTAGCTCCTCTTTGAGTCTTTGAGGCAGAACAGGGCTTTGAAGCGTTCTCTAGGTAGTTAGGAAAAAGATTCACCTTACCCTTGAGAAGAAAGTTCTTCTTTCTTCTTTCAAACCATGCACTTCAAGTTATGTAAACAAAGCCTACAGTTTGGGGTTTAAAAAGCCACGGGTCAATATCTCATCTGTGTGTCAGTGCTATGCAAGGAAATCAGAGTCTTTTGTCCCATATAAGGAAAGCAAAATCGTTGGTAAATGATTCAGGAGGAATCAGATGGGGGCAGGAAGAAAAATGAGCTTTTGTGTTATCCTAGGTGTTGCTTGGATGCTTGCAATATTTTGGCCCATATGGTGGTCTCAGAATAGCACACAGACAATAATATTATTGAAAGGGCATTTAAAAACCCATTAAAAAGGATTAATTGATTGTGAGAAGATTGTATACAAGAATTGAAAACAATTCTTCTAATGTTGTGTGCTATCCATGCTTATGTTTTAGGGAATGTCTGAAATCAGATAAAAACTATAACTGATTTAAATGGGGCCTGAAGGTGGAGGGCATCTTCAGCTGGGCTCTCTCTTCCTGCTTCTTAAACCTGTTGCAGAGAGAGTAATGGGATCCCAGAGCCAGAAAGGGAACAATAGAGAACTTTGTTTCAGGAAAAAATACTATGGGTGTGAAATGAAATAAGTGAATCAATGCGCAGTGTTGTTAGAAATGGCTCATTTTTCTGTAGTTTCTCACTGTGCATAGCTACAGCAATGCAGGGGTCAGGGGTGAGGGATTTGAAAAACCTGAACCTGGTAGTGACTGAAGGAGCACCAAGTTAGGGTGTATGTCTTTTCCACCTAAATCAAACATAGGTATATACTCTGTTATTTGGAAAGCATTTGCAAGGGATGGTGGAAGTCATTTCTTTGAAGAGGAGTTTTGAAACCTGGTTGGATTTGAGTCAGAGAAGTGAGCATGTTTTTGTTTTCTCCCCAGATGGCCTGCAGTTGTCTCACAGCCTTCCACACAAGTGCTGACCCGTGATTTCTGACTGGGGATATCGCATGTGTTTGACCTGTTGCTAGTCAGTCACATCCGATAGGAAATCATGACTGTATGTAAAGTGAGGGAGCAGCATTTACTATTTTTCCAGTTGGTGTAGTTATTTTTGTTTTTAATTAAAGCTTATTGGGGTGACAGTTGTTAGTAAAGTTACATAGATTTTACACAATGGAATACTATTCTGCCATAAGAAAAGATGAAATAGTACCAGTTGGTGTACTTTTAGGGCACCATCTGGAAACTTGAAACACCCACAGGATGGCGTGATCAGCGTTTTGGTTGTCGTGTGTGTGTGTGTGTGTGTGTGTGTGTGTGTGTCTGTCTGTCTGTCTGTCAGTCTTTTCCTGAAGAAAAATGACGTTATTTGATCTCTCTGGGTGACAGCAAGAACACTGCTGGCCTATCTCTTCCACCCTGTGCTCTGCTGATCTTGAATTTGTTTTCCACTGAGCGTGGCTTGTGACATGTTAGAACCTGGATTGTTTCTCTAAGTTGCTGAAACCTTAATTTGAACCCTATTAATTTTATAATATGTGATGATCCTGAAACAATAGGCTGACATTTACCCATGTGCTGTCTACGAAAAGAGATTTGCTGAGCAAATAAATGGTGTAAATATATTTGCTGGGACCTGTTTAAATTATCTTAAAAAATGGTTAAGTGCGTTGGAAGCATGTATTTGACATGAAGTGAAAATGCTTTTGCATTTGCTCTGTAAAGCTCTAGCTAGCTCTGTGAATTACTGAATAACAAAGTTACTCAATCTCTCTGAGCCTCAGTTTCTTTTCTGGAAACTGATGTAACAACGTTTTCTATCTCAAAGTGTTTTTGTGAGGTTTAAATGAAATAGTTCATATAAACAGTTTGGTATTATGCTTGGCATTTATTTTAATTCTTAAAAACAGCTTTATTGAGATGTAATTGACATATATAAATTGTATGTTCGAAAGTGTAAAATTCAATAGGTTTTAACTTATATAGATGTCTATGAAACCAACTCCATGATCAAAATAATGAATATACCCATCACCCCTGAAAGTTTCCTGTGCCCCTTTGTAATCATTCCTACTTACCCCTTCCAACCCCCGCACCCCATCCCCAGGCAACCAGTATTCTTTTTGTCATTGTAGATGAGTTGCATTTTCTGACATTGTGTTTAAATGGAATCATACAGTATGTGTTTTGTTTGTTTGATTCCTTTCCGAATAATTGTTTTATGATTCATTCATGGTGTTGTGTATATCAATAGCTCATTTCTCTTAATTGCTAAGTAGTATTCCATCATGTGTCACACTGTTCATTTACCTGTTGAAGGACGTTTGGCTGTGTCCAGTTTGGGCTATTACAGATAGAGCTGTTATGAGCATTTTGAACAAATGCTTATATGGGCATGTGTTTTCATTTCTCTTAAGTAAAATACCTAGGGAGCAGAATGTCTGGTTCATATGGTAGGTGTTCATATGGTAGATGACTTTTTAAGAAACTGTCAAACTGATTTCCAAAGTGGTTATACCAATTCATACTCCCACAAGCAGCATATGAGAGTCCCAGTTCCTTCACATTCTTGCCCACGCTTGGTACAATCAGTATTTTTAATTTTACCCATTTTATAGGTGTGTAGTGATATCATATGGTGGTTTTAATTTGCATTTCCCTAATGACTAGTGACATTATACATCTTTTCATTTGGTTTTCCGTATATCTGTGGTGAAGGACCTATTCAAATCATTTGCCCATTTTTTAAAAGTTGGGTTGTTTTATTAATATTGAGTTTTGAGAGTTCTTTATGTATTCTTGTTACAATGCCTTCATTACATAAATGAGTTGCAAATATTTTCTCCCATTCTGTTCATTCTCTCAACAGTCTCTTTTGAAGAGCAGAAATTTTTTGTTTTAATGAAGTCCAGCTTACCAGGGTTTTTTTTTTTTTTATGTATTGTCCTCTTGCTGTTTTAGAACCATTTGCCCCTAACACATGGTCACAGAGGTTATTTTCTATGTAATGTTTTGGTTGTAGGCTTTACATTTAGGCCTATGATCCATTTTGAATTAATTTTTTATGATGCACTTAACGCATTTTTAGTAGGTAAAAATATTGCTCATTATAAATTCTTCTCTTTCTATCTAGGTGAAGTTGCTGAGAGTACTTGAAAATAATAAAATCACAGATTTATTTTTAAATAAGTTAGGTATTTTACTAAGCCAGACTGATAGTCCCACACTGATTAGTCTGAATTAGTGAGTTAAAATGAATGTGTGCAGTAATTTAAACAATATAGCTATTTAGATAAGAATATTTTAAACAGATCACATCTGTGCATCTCTGAACAATGGGGAACGCCAACCTGGAAGTCTAGGAGACTGGTTTTCTTCCGGACTTAGGCGATAACTAGTTGTGTAGACACTGACAGATTTCTGTGACAAGTTGCTCAATCTCTTGGCGTTAGTTTCTATAGCTGTAAAACATAGAAGTCAGGTGAGTTTTTACGTTCACAGTATATATACATCTGTCCTCGAGGGGTGGGGTAGATTCTTAGGGCCCTTACATCCATTTTGGTACTGGTAATTACAGCCATTTTGGATTGGGTAGATATCCCTCATCCATATCTGTCTCAGTTTTCAAGCATGTGTTGATGGCATTTTCATAGAGAAAATATAGAATTGACCTAAAAGGACTTTGACTTGTGTGATTTATTCATTTTTATAATCAAAAAGTACAACAGTGCAACCACTGTCTGATTGAAAATATACTGTGCACTTTATCCTTACTAGTAAAATGTGTTCTTATTCATTTTTCCCCGGGAAACATCCAGCTAGAGGATCTTTTGCTAAGGTTCTTTCAAGCGTTGAGGTGTAATGAGGCCATGATATAAACAAATTGGTCAGTACCTGTAGCTAGTGGGTTTCGTGCAGCATTGCTCAGATGCCAGTTTGTTCAGAGGGTTCCGGCCCAAGGTGAATAAGTGGATTCTGCTCCCCAGCTCCCGCAGTGATCCTGCCTCTGCCATCCCCATGCTGCTGACGGCATGGGTGGCATGGGTGGGAGAGAGGGTGATGCATTTCACTATTAGAGTACATCTGTAGATCGGGCTCCCCTGAAGGGGAGGGTTAGAATCTCTCTCTGTGAATACCTTGTAATAGGTGCTAGCTTGGAAACCCTAAGGATCATGTTAATAAACAGACAAATTAGGGTAAAAAAGAACATCCTGTAAGGACTGTCATATAGCCCATATACTGCTGTGTGCCTATTTAGTAACAGCCACATGTCTACATATACACATGCACTGGCCATAGATTTTATTTACAAAATGCTCGGGTTCTTAGAGTATTGTAACATAACTGATTTCCTCTGCAATTTTTTTGAATTTTATTCCATGCCTTTACAATGTTTGTTTTAAGAGGAAGTTCATAGGTTTCACCATGGCAAAAAAAAGATGATTTGCTGTGAGTGTTTACAACCGCATCGTAGCCTACCTGCCCTGAACAAGTCCCCTGGTAAGGGCTGCTGCTAGCCCGGCCCTCTAGTGGCATCACAGAGAGCTCTTTCCCCACAGGGAAGGGACTTGACAGTCACATGGGAGGCTGCTCTGCCTTGACCTCAGGTGTCAGCAAAGATTAGCTTACCCTTGGGTCAGCTGGGGACGGGAATAGAGGAAAAGTTGGTCAGCCATAGGCAGAAGTGGAATCAGCTGCATCACTGCAGTGTTGGGACACGGAGATTATGTGTGACCCAGTTGGGAGACATCAGGGAAGTTTTTGTTGCAGCATCCCTCCATCATATGCCCAGTAAATTGAATCTCCATTCCTCACATTTCTCTTCTCAATCTGCTCTTCCGGTGGGTGGGAATCAGAGGACGGGTCACAGATGCCTTGATTTTCTGCTGAGTCCTACCCATTTGGGGAGAGAGGAGTAAATGCATACTTGGAAACTTCCGGGCATGGGATCTTCACTGAGGGTGTGGAACTGGGCCAAGGGGAGAAAGCTCCCACCCCTCTACGGCAACGTCCGTCTCTCTCCCGGGCCCTGGGGGTGCCAGCGCCCTCAGTGCTTTCATCCATGGCACGCAGGTCTTCTGTAGCCTTCATCACCGGGTAAGAAAATGATCTGTGCCTGTCTCCCTTCCAAAGCAGGCAAGAGTTCCTAAACGTTTGCTGTAGGTATCTACTTTTGTTTCACAAGATACCTGGCACAATATAATTTTAAAAAAATCAATTGAGTGAATATTGACTATACTAGGGTATTTTCTCTCCTAAAGTAACATTTCCCAGGGCCTATCATTTCAGCATTTTACGATGCAAGTGGGAAAGATTTTTCCGAGTTAGTTCCTGATAGTGAATAATGAATGCATCAAGATTCCAGGTGTTGTGGAATATTTCTTAGTGAATGTCCACAATGTGACTTCTTCGTTCTCTTAGTAAGGGACACTGAAGTTTCTCCGGCTCTCCACTATCCCAAAACAAAACAACAAGCAAAAACAACAAGAATACATTGATGTGATCCATGCATGTAAATGTCCCTGTAAGGACCTATTCAGGAATTTCCCTGGGGTAAATGGATGGATTGCATGGCAGTGGTGGGGTGGGAGGGGGTGCACAATGTAACATTATAAAATACTAACAGATGGCTAGCCACAGTGACCTTTCTCCTCTATAGTCCCAGAAGCTGTGTGTGAAATGCCTTCTTTAAAAGGAAGGAATTTGAAGCAAAGATTTTGGAAAATGATTTCCATGCTTCACTTGATCAGTTTCAGGATCACAGCCCAGTGATAAACATATATGATTAGCATGTCGAGTTAGGGACCTAAGTGCTAAATAAGTGCTTGTGGACTTGAACTATCTTTATTTTTTTTTTAAAAGTTATTAAATTTATTGGGGTGACATTGATTAGTAGTAAAATTATGTAAGTGTCAAGTGTACAATTCTAAAAGCGTAATCTATCCATTACATTATGTGTTAACCATCCAGAATCAGTTCTCCTTCCATCACCATATATTTGACCCCATTTACCCTCTTTTACTACCTCTCTCCCCCCTTACCCTCTGGGAACCACTAAACTGTTGTCTGTGTTTATGACTTTTTGTTTCTTTGTCTTGTTCGTTTGTTGCTTTCAGTTTTATATCCCACATATGAGTTAAGTCACATAGTTCTTGACTTTTTCTGACTTATTTCACTTAAGCATGATAATCTCAAGATCCATCCATGTTGTCGCAAATGGCAGTATTTCATCTTATGGCTGAGAAATATTCCATTGTGTATATGTACCACATCTTCTTTATCCAATCATTTATCAAAAAACACTGGTTGTTTCCATGTCTTGGCCACTGTGAATAATGCTGCAGTGAACAGAGGGGTGCATATATCTTTACAGATAAATGTTTTCAATTTTTTGGGTAGATACCCTGGAGAAGGATTGCTGGATCCTATGGTGATTCTATTCTTAATTTTTTGAGGAACCTCCACACTGTTTTCCATAGTGGCTGTACCAATTTACTTCCCACCAGCAGTATATGAGGGTTCCTTTTCCTCTGTTGCCCTTTAACACTTGTTATTACTTGTCTTGTTGATGACAGCCATACTAACAGGTATGATGTGGTACGTATGTCATTGTGGTTTTGATTTGCATTTCTAATAACCAGTAAAGTTGAGCATTTTTTTCATATATCTGTTGGTCGTTTGTTTGTCTTCTTGTCTGTTCAGGTCCTTTGCCCATTTTTTATTTGGATTGTTTGTATTTTGAGGTTGAATTATAGGAATTCTTTACATATTTTTGACATTATTCCCTTATCAGAGGTGTTGTTTGCAAATATCTTCTCCCATTTGGTTGGTTGCCTTTTTGTTTTGTTGATGGTTTCTTTTGCTGTGCAGAAGCTTTTTAGTTTGATATAGTCCCATGCATTTATTTTTGGTTTTACTTCCCTTGACTTTGAGGTCAAATTCATAAAATCGTCTCTAAGACCAAGATCCATAAGGTTAGTTCTTATGTTTTCTTCCATGCAATTTATTGCTTCAGGTTTTATATTTAGATCTTTGACCCATTTTGAGTTAATTTTGGTATATAATGACAGATAGCAGTCTAGTTCCATTTTTTGCACATGTCATTCCAATTTTCCCAGCACCATTTATTGAAGAGGCTTTCTTTTCTCCATTGGCTCCTTTGTGAAAAATTATCTGTCCATATTTATGTGGGTTTATTTCTGGGTTCTCAAATCTAGTCCATTGGTCTGTGTGTCTGTTTTTCTGCCAATACCATGCTGTTTTGATTATTGTTACTTTGTAGTATAAACCGAAGTCAGGGAATGTGATACCTCCAGCCTTGTTCTTTTTTCTTAGGATGCTTTGGTTCTCAGGGTCTTTTGTGATTGCATACAAATCTGATGATTTTTTTGTTTGTTTTATTTCTTTAAAAAAATGCCATTGGGATTTTGATGGCGATTGCATTAAATCTGTATATTGCTTTGGGTAATATGGCCATTTTAACTATGTGGATTCTTCCAATCCATGAGCAGGGAATATATTTCCTTTTCTTTGTATCTTCTTCAGTTTTTTTTAAGAATGTCTTATAGTTTCAAGTGTATAGGTCCTTCACATCCTTTGTTAAGTTTATTATTGTTAAGTACCTAAGTATCTTAGGTACTTTATTGTTTTAGTTGCAATTGCAAAATGAATTATTGTTTTTTAAATTTCTTCTTCTGAAATTTCATTGTTAGCATATAGGAACTCAATGGGTTTTTGTACATTGATTTTGTATCCTGCAACTTTGCTGTATTTGTTTATTGTTTCTAGTAGATTTTTTGATGGAGCCTTTAGGGTTTTCTCTATAAAGAATCATGTAATTTGTAATAAGTGACAATTTAAATTCTTCATTCCCAATTTGGATGCCTTTTATTTCTTTCTCTTGCCTGATTGCTCTGGCAAGAACTTCCAATACAATGTTGAATAACAATGGTGACAGGTGACATACCTGTCTTGTTTCTGATCTTAGAGGAAAACCTTTCAGTTTTTACCATTAAGTATGAGATTAGCTGAGGGTTTGTCATACATGACTTTTATTATGTTGAGATACTTTCCTTCTATACCCATTTTATTAAGTGTTTCAATCATAAATTGATGCTTTATTTTGTCAAATGCTTTTTCTGCATCTATTGATATGATCGTCTGATTTTTATCCTTTATTTTGCTTATGTGATGTATCACAGTGATTGATTTGCATATGTGGAACCATCCTTGTGCCCCTGGAAAGAACACCACTTGATTGTAATGCTTAATCTTTTCAATGTATTGTTATATTCACTTTACTAGTATTTTTGCATCTGTGCTTATCAGAGATATTGGTCTAATTGGTGTGGAGTTTTCTTTTTTTATGTTATTCTTACCAGATTTTGAAATCAGGGTAATGTTGGCCTCATAAAATGAGTTAAGAAGTGTTGTCTTGTCCTCATATTTTTTGGAAGAGTTTGAGGAGTACAAATATTAAATCATCTTTGAATGTTTGATAGAATTCACTAGTGAAGCAATCTGGTCATGGGCTTTTGCTTTTGAGGAGGTTCTGGATGACTGTTTTAATTTCCGTACTATTGATTATTCTCTTTAGATTTTCCATTTCTTTGTCATTCAATCTAGGAAGGTTATATATTTCTATGAACTTGTCCATTTCTTCTAGGTTATTGAATTGGGTGGCATATAGTCCTTCAGAGTATTCTTGGATGATCCTTTGTATTTCTGTGGTATCTGTCATAACTTCTCTTTTATGTTTGATTTTGTTTATTTGTGTCTTTTCTCTTTTTTCCTTAGTCTAGTCAAGGGTTTGTGAATTTTATCATTCTTTTCAATGAATCAACTCTTTGTTGCATTAATTTTTTTCAATTGTCTTTTTGTTCTCTATTTCATTTGATTCTGTTCTAATTTTTATTATTTTCTTCCTTCTGCTGACTTTGGGTTTCATTTGTTCTTTTTCTTGTTCTTTAAGATGTAATGTTAGGTGTTTTACTTGGGATTTTTCTTATTTCTTGAGATAGGCCTTTAATGATATAAATTTCCCTCTTAATACTGCTTTTACAGCATCCCAATAATTTAATACAATTTATTTTCACTCTTATTTGTTTCTATGTGTCTTTTGATCTCTCCTTTTATTTCTTCTTTGACTGAGTTGTTCTTTAGAGCATGTTATTCAATCTCCAGGTATTTGTGGTTCACCCCCCTTTCTTTGGTTGATCTCCAATTTCAAAGCATTGTGGTCAAAGAATATGCTTGGTATGATTTCAATCTTGTTAAATTTGTTGAGGCTAGTTTTGTGTCCCAACATATGGTCTATCTTTGAGATGTTCTATGTACACTAGAAAAGAATGTATAGTCTAGTGTTCTGGGATTAAAAGCCTCATAAACGTCAATTATGTCCATTTGGTCTAATGTATCATTTAAGGCTGATATTTTGAAATTGATTTTCTGTTTGGATCATTTCTCCATAGCTGTCAATGGCACATTTAGGTTCCCTTCTACAATTGTGTTTTTGTTAGTTTCTCACTTAATTCTTTTAGTAGCTGCTTTATATATTTTGGTGTTCCCTGATTGGGCGCGTATATTTTATGTCTTCTTGTTGTGTTGTCCCCTTTATCATTATGAAATATCCATCTTTGTCTTTTGTTACTGTTTTATCCTGAAGTCTGTTTTATCAGATGTAGTTATGGTTATACCCATTTTTCTTTGGATGCTATTTACTTGGAGTATCGTTTTTGACCCTTTCACTTTAAGTCTGTATTTGTCCTTATTGCTGAGATGCATCTTTTGAAGGTCGCATATGGTTGAGTTTTGTTTTTGATCCAGTGTACCTTTTTATTGGTGCGTTCAGTCCATTTACACTTAGGGCGATCATTGATACATGAGGATTTCCTATAGTCATTTTATCTTTTGTTTACTGGCAGTTCGGTGTCTCCATTATTTCTTTGCCTTTGTGTTTCTGTCATTTTAGTTTGGTGGTATTCTATGATTATTTCCCTATATTTCCTCTTTTTTATAGTATGTGTCTCAGTTCTGGATTTTTTTTTTTTTGAGTGGTAACCATTAAGTTTACGTAAAAGAAAGTTTCATATATACAGTAGTCCTTTTTCTTCAACATGCATCTTATTTCCATTTCCCTTTGCAAATTCATACGTTTATCTCTTCCCCTTTTGTGTTTTTGTTGTCATAAATTATCCCTGTTTATGCTGTGAGTTCATTTCTGAGTTGCAGTAGCAAATTTTCTTCTTGTCTTTTTCTTTTTTTGTTTTTATCTACTTTACCCTTTATGCTATGTTTAAGTGTATAGTGCCCTATTCTGTGTAGGGGTTATCCTTTCCTGCTTCTGTCTGTCTGATAGTAATCTTACTCATAGTTTTATATCCTTTGTCTTTTTGTTTCAGGTAGAATAACCTCCTTTAGTATTTCCTATAATGCAGACCTGGTGGTGGAAAATTCCCTCAGCTTCTATATATCTGGAAAGGTCTTTATTCCTCCTTCATATCTAAAGGATAATTTTGCTGGATCTATTATTCTTGATTGGTAATTTCTCTCTTTCAATATTTTGAATATTTGATTCCATTACCTCCTAGCTCATAGAGTTTCTGCTGAAAAATCTGATGATAATCTAATGGGCTTTCCTTGGTAGGTTACCATCTTCTTTTCCCCGGCTGCCTTGAGAATTCTTTGTCATTAATTTTTGACAGTTTCAATATAATGTGTCTTAGAAAAGGCCTGTTAGGATTTAAGTAATTAGGTGTTATGTTTGCTTCTTGGATTTGAGGATCCTGGTTTTTTTTTTTTTTCTGTAGGTTTGGGAAGTTCTCATTGACTGAATAGATTCTCTGTTTCCTTCTGCCTCTCTTCTCCTTCTGGTATACCCATTATTCTTATATTGCTCTTTCTGAAGGAGTGAAAAAGTTCTTGTAGAGTTCTTTCATTTATTTGAACTCTCAAGTCTCTCTTCTTCAATCTGTGTCATTTCCAGGTTTCTATGTTTGATACCACTAATTCTTTTCTCCATCTGGTCAGCTCTATTTCCTAAGCTGGCTGTTTCTTCATCTCTTGTATTGAGTTCTTCGGTTCTAGAATTTCTATTTGGTTCTTTTATAAAATTTCAATCTCTTTGGTAAAATGTTCATTTTGTTCTTTGATTGAGTTTCTGAGTTCACTAAACTGTCTATTTGAGTTTTCTTGCATCTCGATGAGTTTTTTCAGAACTGCAATCTTGAATTCTCTCTCATTTCAGTCACAGATTTCTATGTTTTTAAGTTTATTTTCTGGAGGTTTTTAGTTTTCTTTCTGAGCTGTCTTGTTTCCTTGGTTATTCCTGACAATCAATGGATTATCTCTCTTCCTGGGCATCTATGGGAGTGAATTCTGCCTCAGATTGATATGAAGAGGTCTTTCTTTTTTTTCCAGTGGGTAGTGCTGAAGCGTCTTATTTTCTCTTGCCCTGTTCCAGCTTCTCATGGTGGAAGATTTCCTGGAGAGGTTGGTATCTCCTCTATGAGCAGGTCACCTTTTTCTCAGGGCACCACCCTTGTGGGAGGATGTGGTGGGTGATGGGGTTCGGAGTTCCTGAAATCCCAGTGCTGTTCCTGCAGTGCGATGCTGGGGTATGCATCTCTGCAGCCCTGGGTGTCCCCACTGGGATCAGCTGCAGAAGGTGGGGGCAGGGAGGGGTGGGAGGGGTGGCTGGTGTGTTTGTGTCTTTGTTCTCCTCTGAGTAATGGTGACTGCCAGACCACAGCTGCCTCACCCCAATATTTTCTCTCTTGTCACTGGAATTAGCCACACTATGCAGCTGCAGCTCAGGAGCTGTCTTTCCAGTTCTCAGGGCTGTAAATATTCTGACACTGCTACAGTTTTTTTCTGGGGCCTGTTGCTAACACTGGGAGGTTGTAGGGAAGGCGAGCTCTATAAGGGCGGGGTAGGCGGCCAGGCTCTGTGGCTTTGTTTTCTACCTGGCAGTGAGGGCTATTAGCACAGTTGTAGCACGGCTCTATCCAGCCTTTGTCCAGAGGTCTCTGCCCCAGTCGCTGGGTTCAGCCATAGTATTATATACTGATCACTCAGGCAGTGTACCTGCTATCTCAGTCCTACCCTGTCCCAGAACTGCAGTGAGCTCCACGCTGCGTCCGTGGTCCCGTCTCTGCAATTCTCCCTTCCCTCCTTCCCTGTTTACCCCGGTTCACCCACATTCAGATGTTTCTTTGTGAGTCCCTCAGACATGTTTGTGTGTTGCACAGGGAATCCTTTGTTGAATTATAGCTGTTCAATTTTTTGTAACTCCAGGGGGATCCCTCATGCCACCATGTTTCTGACATTACTTTGAACTGTCTTTTAGAAAACTCTTGATAACCACAAGATTCAAGTGTTCCATACACATATTAGGCATACAATTTTAATTTTGTAGTTTCTAAGAAAACCTGATGCTAGGAATGCCCAAAGGTGCATATTTGCACTTGCAATTGGAATTTTAGATTCTCCTTTTGTTAGAGTCACAAGTGTGCACACTGGCTGGTCAGCCAAACCTGTGTCGTGGCCCCCCACATTGAGGGGCCGTGCTGCTTTCACTGCTTGGGTGCAATGCAATTCAAAGTTGATGCATGGCTGGGAAGTTCTCTGCCTAAATTATTTCCATTATTTCTTGAGTCTCAGTCCATTAACCAACTTGGTCAAAAGGCCAGGAAGAGAAATGGCATTCTGGAAATATTATTAGCATTTTGCGGTGAATGCTAACTACTGTACTTTTACAGCTGATTAAGTTTGCTCTCTCTATTTCATTATAGATTATGACAGGGATTTTGAGACTGAATTCTGTTAAATAATAAATAGAACCAGCAAGGTCATTTTGTACCTGACCAAAGGAAAACTTTGCAGGAAGAAGACATGAATTGAGAAGGTTTAGTTAAGTGTCTCATGTGGGTTAAAGGATTTAAGTTTTTCAGAATCAAACAGAATCAAACAAATATCAAACAGATATTTGCGATGAAATATGACTGTTACCAGTTGTGTGTTGCCAGTGATGTGATATATATATTTTTTCCTTCGAAAATTTGATTAAGATATGGTTTACAGATGAAGTCTCAAAGTAATGGCCCAGAGGTAATTTAGGTCCACAGATGAGTTTTGTTTGGCCCAGATTATGTTTAAATTAAAAAACATACTTGAAAATCACAAAGTTTCACATAAAATCCAGACTTTGGCCAACACTGGGGTTTTATTTCTGCTTTATAATGATTTGCTGTAACTGACTGCAGGCTGCCCCCAGCAGATGGGGCATTTGTCATTCTCTCTGTCATCTGCTTCCCTCATTTATGTTGATTCCCTTGACCATGCAGTATAAGCAATTCAATTTGAGAGACTTGACTTACATGTTCTAGAATAAATATAAAAATAACTAAAATATTTTATTTCAAATATCAAGTATCTTTGTCATTTTGTAGCACAATGGTTGAGAGTTAGGGCTCTGGAATCAAAATTTCCTGGAAGCAAGGGATGTTTTTTTCCGTATCAGCTGTGTAAGCTCAATCTGGTTATTTAACCTCTCTGAACACTAGTGTCCTCAGTTAAGTAAGACAGCAGTTGTATCCACCTTATAAGCTTACTGTGAGGATTCCATTTGCATCTCTGTGAATACGTATCCACCAAATACTAACACACAAACACACATACACGCTACTTAAAATAGGGCCTTGTTCATGCTAACCCATCAAATATTTTTATGTACAATTTGGTTGAAAAATAAAATTTAATTGGTAAATAAAGATAGTTTCTCTTCCTTTTCCCATCAGCTGAGATAAGCAAGAAGTAGTATTTTTGCTTCACGCAGGTGTTCCTTGACTTGACGAGTACGCTAGGTTGTTAGTATTATTAATTCTAGCCTAACAAGGAAATTGTGAAAGCTGATGGACATTATCCTGTTCTTGATATCCTTCCAAGCAGTGAGGCTTGAGGAAATAGCACGTGTGCGAAGCATTTCCACAAAGCATTTTGCTCCTGAGTGCGAGCTTTGTTCCTCATACGTGAATCAGATGGCTTACGGGATGGCCTCCATACTCCAGCCGTGGAAATGGAGATCATGCCATTCTGATTATAATGTGAGCCCGCAGCTCACGTGGATTATAATGTGGATCTGACAGCCCGCAGAGGGAAAGAGAAACAGGGTCACTCTCTTTAGTGGCAGCGTCTCATGGTGGTGTTCGGTGTTTGATAAGCAGATGGAGAGTCAGAAATCAGATTTAAATTATGGGATGATGGAATGCGATGGAGATAAATTGGCCTGCTCTCTTGACTAGAATCAGCGGTTAACATATTATATTTCTTCAGCCAATATGGCTTTCTCTCTCCTTTTCAAAAAAGTGATGTTGTCTTCCAACGCTATTTAGCACAAAAACTAAGTACTGTTTGTGAGTGGTTTTGTCTCTGGAGCTTTAACATTAAAGGAAAATTATGACATTTAATTATAGTATGTGTGTTTGTATGCATATAAATATATACATATAAATTATATATGTTATAGTTGATATACGAGGGGTGCCAAAAATATATAATAGTGGACACTTTGGTCAGCGTTGCTCAAGCAGTAGTTCACCATAATCAGAAGTGTCTGGACGCTGATGGGAACCACTGTGAGCACCTCTTGTACTTGCAGAAGTCAAACATGACTTGTGTTCATCTTTTGTTATAGGTACATATTGAGTATTACAATTAATAGTTTTTTCCTTTCTTAAAATGTGTACGCATTTTTTGGCACCCTCTGTATACTATGTTTATATGTATATAACATTTATATATATAAATAAAATGTATATTTCACAATGTACTTCTAGATAATTTATTTTTAGTTAATAAATTAGTAAAACAATCATAGTATGTAAAAGCCATTTTTAATTTCAATGATTTGGAATTACTTTAATGGAAATTAAGAACATTATCTGAATGATTCAAGTTTTTATCCATGGGTTCTCATTAGTAAATAATCTAACATTATTTCCTGTTTATCTTCTTTTCACATTAACTCCAAACCTTGGTGTTCAGGCATTGATTTTCCGTACTTGCACTGCTCTATGTATGCTTAATGTACTTAGTGAATCCACAGACCATGATGTTCTTTATTAAGGGGGATTTTGTCCTTTAGATGTGTATTATTTAACAATCATGCCCCTGATGCATTTTTGAGTTTTCAGAATTGGCTGCATGTCAACATTTTGACAGTTTGCATGAATTGGAAGAAATCATAGAATGCAATTGTGAAAGGGAATCTTGATTGCCACACTTGGACATACAACAGGTGCATGGTAGCTGATAAGAATGCTCAGAGAATTCCAGTTTCATTCATAAAGAATGTTGTTTGCATGACGATGAGTTTAACTGAGTGTAATAATTATTACGATGTTATTACCAGTCACTGGGGCAAATCCTCTACCCTGTGCATATCCCATGTGACTTCCTCCGTGACCCTGGAGTCTGTGTTGTTATCCCCTCATACTCGCACTGAGGCTCAGACTTGATCAGTGACTCACCCAACATCACACGGCCGGCAAGTGACGCTGGTGCTGGAATTGCACCTGGTTCCCGCCAGAGTTCTCGTCCTTCCCCTCCACACCACAGTGCTTCCCCAGTGATGTGGTTCATTTCTGTGTTATGCTTCTCACCTGTGCCTCCCTGAGAATGGCTGAGGTACAATTATTATTTCTTCTATCATGTGAATGCTGAAAACCATATTCTAGGTTTGACCACCAGTACTGAACAGTGCCGACATTGAAAGTGGAACCATAATATCTTTTTTCCAGCTCAAGATTCCTGCCTGAGTACTGTTCTTATGAGTTAATTTAAAAATTATGTAAAGGTTACTATGACATATGGTGCCTACAAAGTCTGTTACCTCAAGGGGCTGCCTAATGGGTTGAAAATATAGGTCAAGAGACGTTTCCATAGGACTCTGGAAGAATGTTCTAAGAGGAAATAGACAAGTTAGGCATATTTGGAAGCATCTTAATCTTTGAAGAGGGATGTCTTATTCCTCTGTGCCATATTAGACTGAACTCTCAGAATGATCTTCTGTTCTGTTTTTAATTAAATATGACAAACAATTCAGCATTGTTATTTTAAAACATTTAAAGACACAGAGCTGCCTTAGACCTCCCAGTCTTCTTTTCCCATTGTGCCCCTACCCAGTTTGCTCCTCAGAGGTAACCGCTGACATCAGTTTGGTGTATTAATGACTTAGGATCGTGTTCATCTGCATGTAGTAATCGAGAAAACTTAACCAAAGCAGCTTATTTTTTCCCTCCTACCAAGGAAGCGAGGGGTGGGTAGTCCACAGTAGTACAAGTGTTCAACAATCCAGACCCCTTCTTCCTTTCTGCCTCAGCACCTTTAGTGGGCGACTTTTGCCCCCCTGGTGGAGAGATGGCTACTCCTGTTCTAGATATTGAGTCTGCATTTTGGGCAGGCAAAACAGGAAAGGGCAAAGGGAAAGAGGTGTGTGGCAGCTAATTCTGGTCATTTTTGTCAGGGAAGTAATAGCTTTTCTGGAAATCAGGCCCGATGAAATCTGCTTACATTCCTTGGTCGGAACATCGTTGCATGACTAATTTGGGGGGAAAAAAATCATGTTTCTGATAGTAAGGATGTTGGGTTGGCATTACCAGTGTCTGTTTATCCACTCAGTGTTTTTCAATGAATTTATGTATATGTTTATGTACATGTAAAATCAATCTCTATTAACATAAATGACATTTACTATACATACTGTTTTGCAACTTATTTTATGTTTTGCAACTTAGTTTATGTTAGCAATTTATTGGGCTTTATTAAAAAAAATCAAATTTTCTTCATGTTATGTATAAAATAGAAGAGTAAATCAAGCTGTTCCTATCATTTACCAAAACTGCTGATTTTAACCATTTTGCATAGAAATCCATCTAAGCTATATTTTACTCTTTCCTTTTTTGTAAATTAAGAAATACAGAATGTAATTGAACTCTTTAGTGCTGGCTACTTTAGAAACATCTAGTTTTGAGTATTGTAGTAGCCCCAAGCATAGTTTTGTTGTGACTTAGGTTTCTCCATCTCTTACTTAGTTTTCATATAATCATCTCTTATTTATCCTTGTTAATGTTCTGCACTATCTCTATCTATTACGATTCTTCTGTGGGTTTGAGAACAATGGTGTTAGGACTGTATGTTAACTAAGAGTGAACTGGTGTGTATCCAGATAGTTATAAGTAACATCTAGAGATACCGTGTTGGGAGTAATGAGAGCTCAGTAGAATTTTCTGTCAAGGCTGCATTCCAGAAGCTTGAAGAAACAAACCAAGGCCTCATAAACAACAAAACCAGAGAGAAGAACATATTAGAGGATACTGTTTTCTTGTTTTTTGTTTTAACTGAGTCTAATGAGAGGTGAAGATTATTCATTCAATCAATGAGGCTTTGATCACGGATCTGTTCCTTACTCCATGTAAACGCTGTGAGATTCCAAGAATCCTATGCCTTGGTACCTGCCCACACGGCACTCTGGGAATACAGAAATAAATAGGGCAGGCACAGTGACTGTTTCCTATTTTAGAACTCATTAACTGACTTAACATATTTACTGAGCACCTACTGTGTGATAGACACTAGTCAGGGCACATAGCTGTGCAATGGGAGAGTAAACATGAAAGAACAACTAGTGGACATGCAGCACTGTTGACAATTAGTGAAAATGTCTATGATTCTAGTATATTCTCCCTAGAGCAGATCGTATCACTTGCCTTGTAATAACCCTCTAGTGGCTTCTCATGATCCTTAGGATAAAGCCTATAGTCCTTCCCAAGACCCTGTCAGACCTGGGCCCTGGATAATCCCCTGACGTCATCTCCTGCCACTTTCCTTCTTGCTCACTTTGTTATTCTCGTCTCAGGCTTGTGTTCCCTCTGCCTTGATCCCTCTTTCATCTCCACTCTCCCATTTCACTGAGGACATTTCTTAAATGCCATCTCTTCATGTATTCCCGTCTCCTAACACATCACACTCTCTCCCCTTACCCTGCTTTATAATTCTTTATGGAACTCATAATTAGCTGACATCCTATTATATTTTCATTTTTTCTACTGTTTATTGTTTTTCTCTGTCATCAAAATAATTTTTACAGTTATATCCCCTGGGTAATGCCTAGCACATAGGTGCTCAGTAAATATTTGTTAAATCAGTGAATGAGTTCTAAAACCTGAAACAGTCACTGTGCCCTATTTATTTCTGTATTCCCTGAGCCCAGGAATATGTTCAGCAATAGTAATAACAGTAATAGTGACTGTTTATTATTGAGGCTTTCTATACTCTAGGCCCTGTTCCAAATGCTTTGTAAGTATTCATTTATTTAAAAAGCCTTTGTGGTAGGTCATACTATTAGCTCTATTTGTACATATGAGGAAACTGAGGCACAACAGTTGAGCAGCTAGCCCAAAGTCATGCTAATAGAAAGGCAGGGACCCAGAATGCCTCAGACTTGGGCATGCTTCCATTCCTTAACCACCTCGCTGTAATGTCTTTACCTATGCATTGAAATAGTAATTAATAAAGGGTCATATCATGGAAAACAGATGGTAAGAGATTGGAGGAACATGTAGAAGGTTGCTAATTGTGTTCTATAAATTAGATGTAGGATAGGAATTAGCAAAGGGAGTGATCCAGGGAAAGTAGAGGTCATGGCCCAAACCCCCCCTCACCGGAACCCCACCTCGAAGGGGAGATGCGACTTCTCTGGATTTTAAGAACAAGTCTCTTCTAGGCAGAAAGGAGGAAAGGTGGGCATTCCAGAGAAAATTAATAATAAATAATAAATCATGCATTTAAAATATTACTTAAAATAGACTTGAAGGTCATAGAAGGAAGGTCGATGTTATGGAGTCACACTTTCCTGTATTAAGAACACAACTGACTTCTATCTATTAACACTTGAAAGTTTATTTTTAGAATACTAGCAGGGAAAACGTGTTCCCGCCCCACCCCTTAACTCTGTAGTAGATAGTAATAATGAAGGCTAATAGATATATAAATGTTGTGACACTCCAACTTTATATCTATTTGACATTGTAAATTAAAGTATAATTTACTTATTCAGAAATCACATTACTTTGCACATTATTACCATGTTCTTGCAAAAGATTCAGGTGAATCACAATTGAACCTTTGCATTTCTTATTTAAGAACGCTCAGTTTTCCTTTGAAGGAAGAAGAGTTTATTAAGGAGGAATTATTTCAGAATACTATTGGGAAACATGTAGGATTTTTAGATCCAAAAGGATTATTTAGTTCAATCAGGTGTATGAGATGAGGAAGTATTTTTTCTTCCCCGCCCCAGGGCTCATAAGAACCAAGGATTTCAGTCTTTGCTTTCTTTTTAGTAGATGACAGTGCTAGGTTCAGGATGATATAATAATGTTTGGGAACGTTGTCAATGAATTTCAGTGACTAAGGATTCAGAATTAGTAAATCTGAACAGAAATTGATTGCAGGTGTGTGTTGATTTTTATGCTAAAGCTGAAGCCTGGCTATCATGTAGGATGTCATGCGGGGTCTCTGGTCCTGCTCCCCACATAAGAACGCAGGATATGGTGAGGCCAAAAAGGAACACCCACGGAGCCATAGATAGGGTAGTCACACCGCTATAGTCTCGCTGGCGGCTGGGCTGGAGGAACAGGAAGCAGGAGCCACACGATCCTCAATCCATACTCCGCTTCTCTGCCAACCAATCAACCCCACTTGCTAGCTGCAATCCACCCTGCTAACTGCAGTCTGCCTTGCTAATTGCAATCCGCTCTTGCTAGCTCAGCCACCATCTTCTTGCTAGCCCCCATTTGCTGCTAGCGTAGCCACGGCATTTATATTAGTGGCCAATGGCTCACTGGTTACAGCTGACGGCCAACTAGCCACAGCTGATGGCCATCCAATCACAGTTGATGGCCATTTACTACCCGAGTGAGCACTCTTCCACGTGAGAGTGAGAGCCTGGAAACTGCACTCCTGGCCAATTCAATTTAAAACTTTTAATTGCTTTTTGGGAGGCCTGGTAAACGACACCACCTACTCTAGGTCTGAGCTGGTTGAGAGTCATGGAGTCAGGCAAGTGGAGACGTCCACATGACCTTTGGCACTGTCACAGCTGACTGAACAATGTGCCCTTAGGTCTGTAGCCAACAAGGGTTGCTAATGCTTTGCTCTGGAATTAGGTGGACTTTCATACCTGTCACTGGCAGAGTTGGACAACCACAGGCCCTCTGTACAGGAGTCAAACTGATCAAATGCAAAGTGCCCACATTCAATTAGTCACTCCTCTTTAGATGCCTGGTCCCTCCTAACACCATCTGGCAGGAAACAGTCACCTCCCCCTAGCCCAGCTCCTCCTGACCTCTGTAGTTCTGCATAGGCTTTTTTTCAGTCTTGAGACTCAAGAGTCAGTGGTGATTTGTCATTTTTCCTCAGTCATCAGGTGGTAAGACCTCAAGTAGTGATTCTCAAAAAGTGGTCTGTAGCCACTGGCATCAGAATCACCAGGAAGCTGTTAAAGCACGTGTTCTTGAAAGCTGCAAAGGAAATTAGAGAAGTAGTAGGTTTTCCCCCCGCCCCCACCCCAGGCCTCTAGAAGCATCATTAGGAAGAGCATTTGTTTGGGGGTGAGGGGACAGAGCCCCAGAGAGCAATTTCCAGGCTCTCGGCCTCATGTAGAAAGGTGCTGGCTTGGGTAGTAGACGGCCATCAGCTGTGGCTAGTTGGCCATCAGCTGTTACCGGTTAGCCATTGGCCACTGATATAACTGCTGTGGCTAAGCTAGCACGAGGCGGAGTGCGGGTTGCAGATTGCAGAGAAGTAGACGGCAGGTTGCGGATAGTGTGGCTCCTGCTTCCTGTGTCTCCAACCCAGCCGCCAGCGAGAATATAGTGGTATGACTCCCCTATCTATGGCTCCGTGGGTGTTCCTTTTTGGCCTCACCATATCCTGCATTACTATGTGGGGAGCTAGAGCTGAGACCCGCATGACACCCTGCATGACAGGGGAGTAGTATTAATATAGAACAAAAAACTGGACATAAATATATTTCAAGGGTGGATAACTGGATATGTTGCACGTGTGCACACACGTAAATAAAATAGTTCTTTCCACAAAACAAAACAAAATCTACATGTGCTTGGCCCCCACTCAAATATACTAAATCAAAGTCTCTTGGTGTGAACCTGGGAATCTGAATTATTAAGACCTGGTCATTCTGGGTCATGCTAAAGCTTGCTCACCCGCATCCCGTAGGTATGACCTGAAACGGTCTCCTGAAACGGTTTCTCTGCATTTTGCTGCCACTATCTCAGGGTCCAGCCTCGTTTATCTCTCCCTCAGGTTGCTTCGCCCTCTAGTTTTGCCTTTCTGTGATTTTTCCTACCTACTACAACCAGAAGAGTGAGTTTTGAAATCAGATAACCTGATTTCTAGCCACCCGTAAGTGTTTAGTATTACATATACTTGATGGTATGAGCCCAAAGCAGATCAGATGGAATTTGAAGAGCAGAGCATAGATTCTGGTTTTTTTTTCACAATGAAAGAGGCAATTGTGTAGCCTCGTGGTAAATGGTAAGCAGCTAACCACAAACCCTCTTTAAAAACTGAAGGGTGGGAAAGGCATACAATTGGATGAACTTGGTAAAGGCTGGTGAACCTGAACAAGCTCTTTGATAGTGCATCTTTTGGGAGAGAAGAGGCCTTGTGAGACAACATGAATGAAAGTTGTTTTTATGTGGAAGGATTGATGTTCCAGTTATTTAATTGTACATAAAAATGACAGAAAGTTCATGACTTAAAACAACGTTTTGTTGTGTTCCAACTGTGGATCAGGAATTCTGGCACACGTGGTTGGGTGGTTCTCCACATGGACTGCGTTGCCTGGTGGTATACAGCTGACATCTAGCCAGGGCCTGAGGATTCAAGGTAGCTTCACGCACGTTTATGGCACTTCGTGGACAGCTGGAAGGCCGAGCTCAGCATGGCTCCTTACTGGTGTCTCCCAGCCTCTCCACTGAGTTTCTCCAATAGGGTTATTATACTTCTTAATAGTGGCTCAGGGCTCAAGAACAAGCTTTCCAGCAGCCAAGAGTGGATGCAGTCAGTCTCTTGAGACCTAGGTCCAGATACTGGTACAATGTCCTTTCTGCCATATTGTATTATTGAAAGCTGTCACCGAGCACGTTTGTTTCAGATAGAGGGGACATTGAGCCCATCTCTCCTTCAGAGGAGAGTCAAGCACTTGTGGCTATCTTTAATCTGTCATGAGTTACTACCACGTTTTAGATGAATATATTGGCCAAAAAGAATTTAGCAGATCTAAGAAAGGAAATATTGTTTTTAAAAGCAAGACTCCTCCTACTAGAATAGCCAAAGAAACATAAATAGTGGAAAACCTGTATGTGCATTATATTAATCAGCAGGAGTTTTCATGGCTTCATATCCCGGGAAGGATAGTTTGTACTAGAGGTAGAACATTTATTTAACAGAGAATTTTTAGAAGAGTGCTTCTATTTTCCTCCTTAGTTATTTTTGTTTTTTTGTTTGTTGTTATTTTTTTTAGGTTGGCTTTCTCCTTGGCAAATTGTTCCAATGAATCAGGTTGATTTTTGTTGGGTAAGCCAATGAGGTGGAAAGGAGATAGTCTGACACATTCTGTGTACTACGAGCTGTGCAAGTCCCCGTACTGAGAGTTGTACGTGAGTGACTGGCAGAGGGGCTAGGATTGCTGTCTTGCGGTAGGGAGTGGTGTAGAGCAGGCTGCATTTCCTCTGGAGATGCCAATGGGAACTATTGCCAGAGCCAAGGGCACTGGATGTAGAAGCTGTTAGAGGGGCACAAGGAATGTTGAGGAGATGGGGAAGCAATGCAATTCAATACACCTGTCCGTTTTTTACCTTTAATCCAAGCTCATGGTACGCCTGCCACCAAGGTAGTTGACCCACCATGGACAGTGGGAGGAAAAGGCTACTGAAAGTTTCTACCTATTGATGTAAGATACCTGCTTCCTAGAGAAAGAGCATACAGGTCGCAGGACACTCCAGTTACATCTTGTGCCCAAAGGACTAAAAACAGGAGTGGAGAGCATTATTTTTATTTGCTGACGTGTGACGAGAACAGAGGTAAGATACCGTCTGGTTTATTTTCTCTCATCTCGTGTAACATAGGGCACGGCCTCAGAAAATGGTTGACTGAGGCCAACTTCTTGTGGTCAGATCTTGGTTCTGCCATTTAACAGCTGTGGAAACTAAGATTAGTTACTTAATCTTTCTGTGCCTCAGTTTTTGCAACATTAAAGTGGGGCTAGTAATAGCACCCACTTTTCGTATAGTTGTGAAGATTAAATACATTATTGTACATAAAGTATAAATATGAGGTCTGGCAATTAAGTTCACAAACTTGTTGCAACGATATTGCTAACCTTTTTTGATACCAGAGGGATTCTTCATTATGCATTTGTACCAACTGGACAAATAGTTAACCAAGTTTACTATTTGGAAGTGCTGAAAAGGCTGCTTGAAAAAGTTAGACAACATGAACTTTTCGCCAACAATCATGGCTCTTGCATCACGACAAGGCACCAGCTCACACGGCACTGTCTGTGAGGGAGTTTTTAGCCAGTAAACAAATGACTATATTGGAACACCCTCCCTACTCACCTGATCTGGCCCCCAATGACTTCTTTCTTTACCTGAAGATAAAGGAAATATTGAGAGGAAGAGATTTTGATGATATTCAAGACATCCAGGGTAATATGACAACAGCTCTGATGGCCATTCCAGAAAGAGTTCCAAAATTGCTTTGAAGGGTAGACTAGGGGCTGGCATCTGTGCATAGCTTCCCAAGGGGAGTACTTCGAAGGTGACCGTAGTGACATTCAGCAATGAGGTATGTAGCACTTTTTCTAGGATGAATTTGCGAACTTAATTGTCTGACCTTGTAGTGCTATAAAAGTGATAGCTATTAGCAGCAATACTATTTATCTTTTCTAGAGATATTCCTAGCACCAATTCTTGACATAAAGTAGGAACTTAGAAATGTTGGATGAATGAATTCTGCACGTGTTTCACTTAATCTTTGGAGGACAAGTTCAAAGCAGGAACTACTATACACAAAGGTGATAAATGTTTTCAAAACACCTGGGAAATGAATGTGGATTTTATGACCAAGTGATTTCATTCCTTACTGTGCTCAAATCTACTAATTTGGAACTGGTGGCCTTTGAGAAGCTCAATTCCTCTCAGACTCCTCTAGTAAATCAATTGGAAGCGACAAGACATGAATTATGTTGGGTGACAGTCATGCCTTGTGATTTAGGTCTGGGCTGGTGGCCTTGTGCTGTCCGGGGTGAAAGGCAAGAACGATACCGACAATTGTGGAATCACAGATTCAGTACAAATTAAAAGTGTGTGTGTGTGTGTGTGTGTGTGTGTGTGTGTGTGTGTGTGTATGTGTGTTTTATTTTTTAGAATCACCTTCTAGTTAGACATATAAAGGAAGGAGGGGAGCCTTTGAATGGTGCTAGATTTTTGCATGATTACAGTTATTGTCTTAGCAGTGAAGTGGGGAATGAGAGACAGGGCAAGTCCAGGGTAAGAAAGAAACTCCACTTAGTTTAGTATTTTAGGACATAATAGTAACCGGAGCAAGAGTAGCAGTTGTTGGTCAGTCCAGCCCCTGTCAGGATGGTAAGCCAGCATGGTGTTTGGCAGGCATGGTGGCACCAAGGGACAAACCAGGAGAGGCTCCTCATGCAGGAAGTGTTTGCCGCTAAACCAACCGTGGAACTCTAATTTTTCTACACAGTGAAAGGCTAGGGCTCTATTTTCCCTTCTCCATCGCCATAGTAGGTACCTGTGAATGTCTTAAGCCAGCTTCTCAGCTTCTGTCTTTGGGTATTGAAGGAAAGAGAATTTAAGAGTTTTAATTTATATTTTAAAGCCATATATGTTGTATTTCTTGAATGTTTCTTGGAGAGGTTAGTGAGCTATTCTTACAAATGGTTTGTCTAAAACCCTTAAGTGGCAGACCTTGATTTCTGGTCAGGGAAGGTTTACTGATGCAGCTCATTTGAAGTGGGGTCCTTCTCACAGTCTTCTTCTGTTCTTAAGACGTAATGTAAGGGCACAAAAGCACCTCTTTGGAGAAAAGACAGTATCATATCAAAGCTTCTAGTTAGAAACCAAGGGAGGCAAAGAAGAGAGCCCAAGAAAGCCACGTTTCTCTCAGACTTTCTGCCTATGGATTAAGTCTGTGGCCAGTACTTCATTTTCATGGTGGACTCATCAAAGGTCTCCCGCATTTTCCTTCCACACCAGCCCAGTGCCTCTGTGACTGTGGCTGATGTCTGATCTCCCAAACCTCTAGCCAGCCTCTGGAGTTACTCTCTTTACATTTTCCTCTTGACTGTGACTCTAAAGACCTGGCACATCCTTTGCAACAAACTTCTGTTTGAGGCTCAACTGATTTCCAAGTTAACACTTGTAGTGGATTCATGTGAGGCTGGGAAGCAGAGCACAGGGCATCTGTCAGGGAAAGGAAGAATTAGAATGATTTTTTTAAGAGGCACGGGAATGTTTCTCAGTATGAAAAGGTTGTGAAGCGCACCTGAGTGTTAATGAACCCTACGTTGCTGCTGACTTTAAGTCCTGTTTGAAGCATTTACATTTACATCATGACATTAAACTCCTGCCTTGACTATTAATATGTGTAGCTTAACGCCGATTTCATCATGAATTATTTTTTTTGTTTGGGATATTATTTCCATCGTACTTAAATGGTGTTGACAATATTTCCCACGATGATAATTTAACTTGAGCAAGTCTTGCCATATCTGAAAGAGCAGGGCACATTTCCCCACTTCATTCAGATCTCTGCTTAAATGCCACCTTCCTTGGCCATCTCTATAAAAATCCTCTTCTGTCCTCTTTATCACCTTACTATTCTTCTTCCTGGAACTTCATCGCTGTCTACATTTTACTGTATTTATTTGTTTATGTGTCCCTCTGCCAGTATCATCTCCATGAGGGCAGAGACTTTTGTCTATTTTTGTTCACTTCTGTCACCCGATCACCTAGAACAGGGATCGGTAAACTATAATCCACAGTCCGAATCTGGCCCATAGCTTATCTTTGTACTGCTTGAGAATCAATGACTTTCACATTTTTAAAGGGTTAAAACAAGGTAAAAACTTGAAGAACATATGCGCAACAGAGACCATATGTGGCCCACAAAAGCTAAAATATTTACTATCTGACTGTTTAGCGAAAACATCTGCCAACCCTGACCTAGAACAATGCCTGGCTTTTGAGCAGGTCCTCAACAAATACTTGCGCTGTGAATGAATGAATGTTGATTGGTTTATTAAATTATGGAATCTCCATCTAACTAGAATGATGCCTCACAAGCAACTGTTGTTCAGTAAAGTTTTTTGAATAAGGTCATGAAGATATGAAAATAAGTTAATGTCACTGAAAAACAATAATTGTAGTAAAAATATTTTTATAGCTCAGAGTTGTAGCACTGAAACCCTCTATAGCCACAAGGGCACCTTAAGTCATTGTTTTACAATAAACTATTGCTCACAAATCTCTGGTGGTATTGTAAGTATCCCAAATGGATACAAATGGTGTTTCTTGATGTTTACCCCAACTCTACAGGGTATAAAAGTGTTCCCTTTTGTGAGTAGCTCTGCAATAAACATAGGAGTGCATATTTTTTCGAATTAGTGTTTTGGATTTCTTTGGATAAATACCCAGGAGTGGAATTGCTGAATCATGAGGTAGTGCTATTTTTAATTTCTTGAGGAACCGCCATACTATTTTCCATAGTGGCTGCATCAATTTGCAATTCCACCAACAGTGCATAAGGTTTCCTTTTTTTCCACATCCTCGCCAACACTTGCTGTTTGTTGATTTATTGATGATAGCCATTCTGATACGTGTGCGGAGGTGTCTCGTTGTGGTTTTGATGTGCATTTCTCTGATGGTGAGTGACGTTGAGCGTCTTTTTGTTGGCCATCTGTATGTCCTCTTTGAAAAATGTCTCTTTATGTCCTCTGCTCATTTTTTGATCGGGTTGTTTGTTTTTTTTGGTGTTGAGTTGTACGAGTTTTTCTTTTTTTTGTGTGTAATAAATTTTGGATGTTAACCCCTTATCAGATGTATCATTGGCAAATATCTTCTCCCATTCAGTAGGATGTCTTCTTGTTTTGTTGATGGTTCCTGTTTGACGTAGTCCCATTTGTTTATTTTTCCTTTTGTTTTCCTTGCTAGAGGAACTCAGTAAAACTATTACTAAGGGTAATGTCTGAGAGTATACTTCCTATATTTTGTTCTAGGAGTTTTATGGTTTCAGGCATTACATTTAAGTCTTTAATCCATTTTGAGTTTATTCTTGTATATGGCTTAAGAAGGTGGTCCAGTTTCATTTTTTTGCATGTGTCTGTCCAGTTTCCCCAGCACCATTTATGAAATAGACTGTCTTTACCCAAATGTAAATTCTTGCTTCCTTTGTCATAGATTAAGTGACCATATAGGCATGAATTTATTTCTGGGCTTTCTATTGTGTTCCATTGATCTATGTGTCAATTTTTAGGTCAATACCATGCTGTTTTGATTACTATAGCTTTGTAGTATGATTTGATGTCAGGTAGCATGAAACCTCCAGCTTTGTTCTTTCTCAGAATTGCCATGGCTATTCGAAGTCTTTTATGGTTCCATATGAATTTTAGGATTATTTGTTCTAGTTCTGTGAAAAATGCCATTGGCATTTTGGTAGGGATTGTGTTAAATGATATATTGCTTTGGATAGTATGGACATTTTAACTATATTAACTCTTCCTATCCATGAGCATGGTATATGTTCCCATTTATTTGTATCTTCTTTAATTTCTCTTTTCAATGTCTTATAATTTTCTGAGTACAGGTCTTTTACTTCCTTGGTTAAATTTATTCCTAAGTATGTGTGTGAGCATGTTTGTGTGCATATATATATATATATATATATATATATATATATATATATATTTTTTTTTTTTTTTGGATGCAGTTGTAAATAGGATTGTGTTGTGTGTGTTCTTCTGTTGTAGTTGAGCTTTGATTTCTTTTGGTGCATAAGTGGGTGAGAATGACTCACAGGCTGACTGACAGTAAAGACTGGCTATGCCCACAGCGTATGAGCTGCTGTGTGTGCGCTGACCGACCCCTCAGAGCGGGATTTGCCACCGTAGGCGCATGTGCCTGTTGAGACCCCTATTTGGGTGTGCCGCTTGTGGGGCTAACCAGGTAGTGCTCTGGTCGGGTTTGAAGCCGGCCTCTGGGTGTGCTGTTTCTGATACCTCTTAGGAGCATCTCCCATGCAGGCCAATTTCAGCCTGGCCTGTGACTGTTTCGGGGTTACCTGGTAGGAGCCACAAAGCTGTATGTGGTTGGCTGCTGCCTGTGCTGGACCTAGAGTCATGTCGGGGGTGGCCTTGCTATGAATTGAGGCTGGCTGTCACCAATAGTGGGCCTGAGGCAGTCTAACAAAAGGCTGCAGGCTCCCTAGGCCTTTTGCTTATTTTCCCTGCCAGCTGCTTATCAGGCTCAGCTGTTGAGCAAGCTTCCTTAGGTGTGAGGTCCGGAGTGGTTGACTTGATATTGAGAGTGCCCTTGGCAATGCAGTGCTAGCTTCTCAGGGTCCTAGGGAGTCATGAGACGTGGCTGGTGGTTTTTACAAAGTTAATGCAGATTTAGTTGTTGCCAGTGCCCGGCCTGTGACCACTTCGCCAAGAGCCCTGAGAACACTGCAGCCAGCCACTCCTTGCCTAGGGCTGGCAAATCCCTGAAAGTTGCCCAAGAGTGGTTGTGGTGCTTCTTTTGGGTTACTGTCCACCACCAAAAGCTCTCTGGGCTCTAATGGGCCTTTCGGTGCTGTAAAAGCTTCTGTGGTTTGCGCAGCTGGGTTGTGCACACAGGAGCTGAGAGTGCCCTTGGCAATGCAGCTGGAGGTGGGTGGGGCAGGGTTCCAAGGAGGTAAGCAGTGTGTGTGGTGGTTTCTAAAAAGTCAGTATGGTTTCAGCTCCCAAACCTGTGCCGGCCTGCAACCACCCTGCAAAAACACCCCGAGAACACTGCAGACAGCCACCACCTGCCTCAGGCCCATAAGTCCCTGAGAGTTGCCCAAAAGACTCTGTGGCACACGTTTTGGTTCAGCACCCATCACCAAATGTTTCCCAAGCTGCTGTAGATCATCTGCCACTGCAAAATGGCTTCCGCAGCTTGTGGGGTGAGGCCAGCAGCTCAGCAGTCCAGTGTTCCAGGCAATGCAGCACCAGCTGTGCAGGGGGGCAAGTACCCAGGGCATCACCAAGACGGATTCCAGCAGATCAATGTGGTCCCAGACTTGGCCTTTTGGGAGAGGGCTCAACACAGAAAAGATGGCTCCCTCCTGTAAGCCAAATGTGTGTCAGGCTCCACATGGGAATAATAGTGGCTCCTGTCCCCCTAGCCTTGGCCCTGAAGCCACACAACTCAGTCTTTCCCTATTTGTGTCTGGACCTCTTGAGCTGCTACAAGCAAGTGAGTCTGTGCGGGCTCTATAAGAAGGCATCTGGGTTTCTAGTTGCCTTCTGTTCCACCGGGGTGGGCAGACAGCGTCCTTGCTGATTTTCACTGCTAAATATTGTGGGAACTCCTTTTCCTGGGTCAGGACCTCTAGGCTGGGGAGCCCGATGTGGGCTGGGACCCCTCCCTCTTCAGGGGGGACCTCTACAACCGAGGTGTCCCTCCTCGTGTTCATCCACTATCTGTGGGTTTGGGGTCAGCCCATTTTGCATTACCACCCCTCCTACTAGTTTCAAAGTGGCCTCTTTTTTAGATCCTTAGTTATAGGGGTTTTGTCTTCAGATGATTCTTGAGGTTGATTGTTCTACAATTTATTTGTAATTTTGGTTTGATCTTGGAATGCACTAGGCATTGCGTGTACCTAATCCGCCATCTTGCCAGTTTTGTCGTCTCAGCTACCTGCCCAAGGACCTCAGGGGGCGCTTATTTAAAAATGTGGATTCTTTGACCCCACTTCAGACTCACTGAATCAGAATCAGTGGAGGGAGGCCCCAGGGGTTTATAGTTTTCACAAGTTCCATATGTGATTCTGATGTTCACTAAGGTAGAAAATAGTCATTCTCAATTCAGTTATTGGCTGGAGTGGTAGGAAGGGAAGGTTGAAATTTATCTTATCAACGTGGAGTAAGAACGCTTACATCACGAATGAGCACACTACTTGGCAGTGTTTCCCAGGCGTCCATGTCATATAAATTACACTTGGGCATCTTGTTAAAATGTGGATTCTGAATCAGGTCTAGAGTGGGGCCCCAGACTCTGCATTTCACAAGCTGCCAGGTGATGTTGATGGTACCTGTTCTTGTTACTCATTTAACATAACATGGAATTAGAGCAGGAGTCGGCAAATTTTTTCTTTAAAGTGTCAGAGAGTAAAAGTATTAGGTTCTGCGGCTCATATAGACTCTGTTCTAGCTACTTAACTCTGCTGTTGTAGTGCAAAAACAGACATCGATTATACATAATTGAGTGGGTGTGGTTTTATCCCAATAAACATTATTTACAAAAACAGGTGGCCAGTCAGATCTGGCCTGAAGGCCATAATTTGCCAACCCTGGGTTAGAGAATCATAACAATTTTTTATATTATCACTGTTGTTGAGAAGTATTGAACGCATTCCACATGACGCGTAATTTGCTAGGTGCTTTCTTTCATTCATTTGCATCCTGGCATAATACACAAAACTGAAGATCTGGAATGTTAAAGCACTTACTTTCTCAAGGATGCGCCATGGCCAGGTGGCAGAGGTAACACTTGAACCCTGACCTCTGGACTGCAATCTGAATGTTGTTTTCTTTCTACTATACAAGGAGGGTTTCACATTAGCAATAAGTCTTGCTTTGGAAATAGCTTTTCTTTTGAAGGACTACTATAATACAACCTTCAGCAGGAGATTTTATATTTTGTTCTCTCTGCATTCTCACTGCCTAGAAGAGTACCTAGAACATAGTAGGTACTCAATAAACATTTATTGAATTAATGGCTATTTCATGATTTCTCACTTCTAATATTTATGTTTTTATAGGAAGGGATTTTTAGAAGTAAAGTAACACAACCAGTGATATAGTTAGTGAATCTCAGTGTAAGTCCCAGAGCCCGGATTTTTCCACACACTGTCTCCTTCGTACTCAGTAGGTCACTTAAGTTTGATAAGTACCATTTGCATGGACCTAAATTGTTACCTTGTGACTTCTAACAGATATTAATCCCTCTTAATTTTGAGCTTCACCCTCTCCTCTCCTTATATTGGGAATAAAGTTGTGTTTTGGCAAACCATCCTGGTGAATGGAGGAATCAAGGAATTTTCCTGGGCAAGAGATCCCAGATAAAACCTATATCTTCTTGTGATTGGGGAATTTCTCCCAAACAAAATCAACAGTTAACTGTCATGCTACCAGTTAGAAGAAATAAGGGGACTGACTGAAGGGTGATACATTCTCTTCTTCGTTCTTCTTTGTAGTTTCTCATTTTAGAGCATTTAATAAGATTTAAAAAATGAAGTCCACAGACCTTGCTGGAATGGGTTTCTTGGTAACAACATTGCATATTATTAGAAAATACACTGGAATTTGCATGTGGTTTTGACACAAAGTGAAAGGCAATTTGGTAGGTGAGTTTAAAGCATCACAAACAATTTAGAAGAGGCCTACATGAAGCAGCCGAAAAAAATGGCTGTCCTGAAATGGAATTACTGAACTAAAGATACTGACGAATGGCTGAGAGTCTGTCTGGCTTTTGGAGGGAAGAAGGAAGGCACAGCTGCTGAAGCTATAAAGAGACTAACTTGAGAAGTCATACATATTTGTCATTTCTAAGCATTCTTGCCCTCGTGACCTAATTATGTCACCTGCAAGCCAACTTTGTACCTATGCAAGACTGCCGCATGATATCTGGGCTTTGTAGTGAAATTTCTTACAAAAATTTTGTCTCTGTGCTGCACTGGAGCAACTAACTTAGATGGAGAAATCATGGCTTTACAATTTGGGGGTTTATTTATTAATGATTTCATTATTATTATGCCTTCTAGAAGCTAGCTGGCAGGGAAGAAATACATTTGTTTCTGTCCTGTACCTCTGGCTCATTCATTCAACAAGTATTTGAATTCTGTGTATAAGGTTGTATTCTCATGTGGGGAAATCAAGTCTTTGCCCTCAAGGAACTTTTAATGATGGTGAGTGGAGATAGACTGAACAAACACAAAAAAGTAAGCGTTAGGTGGTGATGAGTTCTAAGGAGAGAACTGACACAGAGTCAAGGGATTGGGGGAGCCGTGTGGGTACGGGGGAGGCAGTTATTTCAAATGGGATCATCAGGAAAGGCTTTACTGTGAAGTGCCATTTAGACAAAACCCTGAGGATACCTGGGAGCAAGGGATCCAGGTGGAGGGCACAACAAATACAAAAGCTCAGGGAGGAAGGAGAGAAGGATCAGGTAGAGAGGCCAGAGAGTTAAGTGGAGTGAATGCTGTACTTCTCAGCCCTGCATTGGCACAGAGAGAATTGGGCCTCACCACTGCTAAGACTTTGGCGTCTATCCTGAGTGTGATGCAAGATCTTGGAGGGCTTTGAGCAGGAGAGGACATTATCTGACTCACAGTGTAAAACAATCAGTCTGGTTGGTGCATTGATGTGTAGGAGGGCAAGAACAGAAGCAGGGAGACCAGTTAGGAGGCTGTTGAAATAATCCTGGCAAGAAATTTGGGCGGCTTGGCCGAGGGTCGTAGCAGGAGAGGGGTAAGACCTAAGGGGACTGTGACAATGCTGTGGAATGGAGCCAACACGATTTTGCTGACAGATGGAATGTAGATTGTAAGAGAAAGGGCTCAAGGATGATGCAAACACTTTTGTCTTGAGCAACCAGAAGGAAGGAGTTGCAGTTTCTGAGGTAAGGAAGTGTATGGGAGGAACGTGTATATATGGGGTGACAGTGGGAACCAGGAGTCTGACTTGGGGTATGGAGAGATGAAATGTTTATTAGCTACTCAGATGAAGAAGTCAGGAAGGCACCTGGATACGAGGTGGTGAAGATCAGGAAGGAGCACTGGGAAGGTGGTGGTAACAGTAGCAATAGCAGTTACTATTGTGTGCCTGTTACTTGGGTTGCATGAGCACCGTAAGCAACGTTCTTTTCCATGTGTCTGATTTCAGAACCAATTGGTAAATTAAAGCAAAAGTTATACAGGTAGAGAATTGAAACCTCAATTTTGTTGCTGTTGATGGCAGGATTAGAGAATGTGGCTTTGGGGCTGTGGCCCAGTGGACTTGTCCATACTTTACTGCTGAATCGGATGGACTCACGTGCCAGGCCTGGTGGAGGAGGACATTTTCCAGGGTGGGTCCCTTACTGCGTGGAACCCAACAGACCAGAATGTCAGCCCCTGCTCAAGAAAGCAGATCCTAAAAGAGGGTGTGCCACGGGCAGACCTTCGAATGCCCTCTTTCTTTTCCCTAAGCTTGCCAGTCAGCCAATTGCACGTTGTGTTTCCTCCTCCAGAGCAGCGTTCCTGAGGTCTGGGGAGAGAAGCCAGAGTGAGCATGAACTCTTGTAACGGAGCATGAGGAGTCAGGAATACATGTCCCCCATCCATCTCCTGCATGGTAGATGCTTTACACTAATTGTTTCATGTATTCTTCATATTTTATCAGTATTTTACAGCTGAGACACCTCAAGCTTAAAAATGCCACTTTACTTAAGATCATATAGCTAGCTTGGAATGGGAAGACCTGGACTTTTATTCCTCTGCTGTTTTATAAGGAAATGAACTGTGAAAGGGGTGATCATTTTATTTTCTAAAGCTATAGACATGAAAGTGTTTTTTGTTATTATTGATGGGTGCTAAGAATGGATGTCTGTTAAGGGAAATTTCTAGTTAAAGTCACAAAAGAATTAAGAAAAATAGTTCTTCCAACCAAATATTTACACACATTTTAAATTAACAGAAAAGTGGTGGACTGTTTATTCTTATTGAACTTATTTTTAGGAAAATTTCTTATTTTCATTTTTATTCCTAAATGCCTAAATGCTTTAGGTATTCAAAATAATCTTAGTTGGGGTCCTTAGACACACATGCTACTATAAATTTGGATGCTATGTTTTATTAAAGTCAGGTTTTAGTCATGGAAAATTCTAGACACTGTCTCTGTGTACATCTGCTGAATCCTTGATTCTCCTCTATTACACTGATGTTCTAAGCCACCACATATTCTCAAACTCATTGTTTTGCCATGTAAAGCTTGGTTGGAAGTATGGTTAGTGTGGTAGGTGCAATGGTGGTTCCCCCGAGAGATCCACATCCTAGTCCCGGGAACCTGAGAATGTGTCACCTTACGCGGCGAGAGGGACTTTGCAGATGTGATTAAATTAAGGATCTTGAGAGAGGAAGATTGCCCTAGATGATCGGTGGGCCTGTGTAATCACAGTGATCCTTATGAGCGAAAGAGGGACTGGAGAGTGTCAGTATCAGGGGGTGTGATAACAGATGCAGAGACTGCAGCGATGTGCTTGCTGCCCTTGAAGATGGAATGGGCCCATGAGCTAAGCAATGTGGGCAACTTGTAGAAGCTGGAAAGACGGGGAAATGGCTTCTCTCCTAGAGCCACAGGAAGGAACAGCCCTGTCGGAACTTTGATTTTTAACTCAGGAGATCCATTTTGAACTTCTGCCACCCAGAACAGTAAGGTATTATTTGTGATGTTCTAAGCCACCACATTTGAGGTCATTTGTTATAGCAGTAATAGGAAACAAATACAGTAAGTATTAAAAAAACGGTCTGTGTCGTTGTTGTTGTTTTTGAATAACTTAGAGCAGCCCCTTAGCCCTTGTTCACACCAGGCACGATAACTGCACCACCCCCCTGGACTGCTTTTCCTGAGCCTCCTCGGCAGGTGTTCCGTAAAGCCTATGGACCCTTCTTATCATTACATTTTGAATTCATAAAATAAAATCAGTGCTATAACAAAGGAAACCCATTATATTGAAATAACAGTTCTCAAATATTTTTCAAACGTGCGTCAAAGTGATATTTGAATGTCAGCGACACATTACAAAAGATCTGGTGGCAGGTCTAATAACCACTGTCATTTTGAATTAGTAATGAGTATAAATGACATCTCAACACATCTGCAAAAACTGAAATGGGACATGAAGATTTCCGTGATTTCTTTTGGTGACAAAAAGCACAGGTACTGCTGATACTTTTGCATTTCATTGCCTATATTCTTCATTGAAGGAAATGCTAGATTTCAGGCGGAGGTTCGTAAAATAAAGATGTAACTTTTTTCCCTCTATCCAAGTTCCACTCACCGTGTTCTTGCTCCCCCCCATCACCTCCCACTTCTGGCTGTGGACCCCTGGGGTCCTCAAGTATGACACCCTGGGAGGAGCATTGTGAAAAGACCACAGGGAAATATGGTGACACCTCAAGATCTTAATACTGATATTAAGATAAGAGTCAGTGTATGTATTCTGTAAATCCTCAGGGTTGAAGGGACGTGTCTCTTTGGACAAGGAAGTGACTGCTCTATTCTTCGGGAAAGGCCAAAGCCATTCTTGTAAACCCAACTGAGTTTATTTGGGCCTCATGGTTTTTAACATTACCTGTAAAGATCACTGACCAGGAGAGAGAAGCTAACAAATAAACAATTTTAGAGTAGGGTAGGGTGGTAAGAATGAAATTAATTCCTATCAGCAAAGCATTAAAACAACTAAAGGAATAAACAGTTTTATAAGAATACCAGTGAATTTGCTTCTTGGAGGTAAATTTGGTTAGGTAATCGTGCTTAGGAAACTTTTCTTGACTAAGAATGTGTAAGAAGATCCAGTAAATTGTGCTGACCATTGTCACCGAGCAGAATAGGCAATTGAGCTTCAGTCACAGTTCTCAAGACGTGCGTCTCTGATAGCATAGTAAATGGCTTGTTTGGTGAGAGTTTTAGGCTTAAATCTGGCACATTGCTTTGCACACAGTAGGCATGTGAATGTTTGTTAAATTCGTTTCATTCAATACCACTTTACATCCTAGTCACCTTCTGTGTTACATTTTTTTAAACAAGTTGGTATTTGTTTTAACTGGATAATTTAGAAAGACAGCTATGGCAGCCACAAGTAAACAAGTAGCTTTTCAAAGCTGTCCACATCTGCCATATGAAAAGAGTGAGCATAATACATTTTTATTTTGTTAACACGAGGCTCAATAGGATTGCAAAATTAACACCAGTAGAGCTTTCTACAGGAGGTTTCCATTGCAGATTTACTGGAACAGAACTCACAAATATCTTTGTAAGTGATGGATTTGACAGCCGTATCTTTAAATAGAAGACACAGAGAGCTGGCTGTTAGGTACTTACCATGGCTTAAACATGTCAATATTTTCGCATTTTTCTTTTGGATAAAAAGTTACCTGTGGGTAAAACACCTGAGTGAAGTGTAGTTATTGGGAATGTGCACTCATGGCTTTACTCTTGGGGCAAGGTTTAACATTCAGGGTGGCATGGATGTGAGGGATCGTACCTGAGAAACTTGTAAAATTCATAATGCACGTCAGCCAGGACTTCTTTTTCCTGGAAAATAAATCAAGCAGGATTATTTTCATGGTTCATTTGCAAGTATTATCATGTCTTATTGTTACATTGATGCTGTGTTTAATCCTCAGTATTTTTCAAAGTTCTGAGTTTGCACCTAAATTAATAGCATGGTGTTTTGGCGGTGGTACAAAAGTTACTAATTTTTGGCATGGTTTTCACATCATACATCGGTGGATGTATGAATGACATTATTACAGAACTTAAAAAAGGTTTTAATTTGTAAGTATTGACCGTTATAACAACAGCACAGTAGTGAGTAAAATAGTTTGCAGAATGGTTCCTACAATACTGACAGTCTGTCAGTATCTGCATACCAGCTAAATTAACACCTTCATGTGTAGCATCAGTTTGTAATTCCCATGTCTCAGTGACTTTGAAGTTAAAATTTTCACATTTTGTTTCTAATTTTGTATATAAAGTGAGACTTTAATAATATTTCATAGTTCATTTCAAATTTATATATTTCAAAACTATAAAAAGGCAACCATATTGTATTGGCAATAAATTATATTTCTAGACAAATAACTGTAAGCCACATACTGTTATACTGAGCTTTAAATTCATGTCCAAATTATTTTATTGTACTGGAATTTCATGGTATTGTTAAACTCAATTCAAAAACTGGCAATTCAGAAGAGACATTATCGGTTCTGATTCGTATGATCAAATGTGCTTTCAGGGTTTGCGTTTGTACTTTAAAATTTTACATCCACTGCGACCATCATATAGGTGGCTTGTTGCTGACCATGACACTTGTACTGTATTCTAGGGGTGTGAGGGCATTTCTAGGAAGTGATCTAACTGTGCAGGCTGATCCTATCATTGTAGATTTGAATGGTATTCAAAAATAGCTGTTGCCCCTCTGCTTCCTGCCCCATGAACATTATGTTTGGTTATACAGTTTGTTTTGGCCAATGCTGTCCAAGGGGAAGTGACGTGTATATGTCCTGAGACAAAGTTTAAGAGTTGGTTAGGATTCCCGTGTTCTCGATTCCTTCTGTCACGATGAAGATCAGTATTCCAGACAAAGGCCGGTCCCTTACTTTGTGTCCTAGAGTGAAAGTGACCTGGAGCCAGAAGCATTGGTGATGTGCACTGGACATTTGACGTAGGTGAGATGTGAGCCATTGCTGTAAACCGCTCACATTTTGGCGCTGTTTGTTATCTGTGGTGTAATTTACCCAATCTGACTGCCGTGCCACACGTCATCGCTCCCTCTAGGTGTTTAGAGGAAGGAATGATCACGTTGGGCTTGTGCGTATGGGATTTGAGGTGAATTATATGGGAAAACATAGAATTTAGAAATACGGGTGAGGATGTGCTTTGCCATAGGGAAATCAGAGAGGTCAAAGGTGAGAAGATGAGATTTGGGACTGTTCATGACCTATTTAGGGAAAAAAGTAGATTGGGGCGGCGCACTCATATGGCTTGAGTAAGCAATAAATTATCTGGGGGAGGTAGGTTGGACCAGATTGTGAACACTTGAAGGGAACTTGGAACTTTGGAGAGCTTGGGCATAAGATGAAGACATTAGTAATGTTGCATTTTAGGATGATTGGCATGGCAGCAGGATGGACAGAGGGGTTTTGAAACAATGGACGGACCCTTTTTAGGGGCTTGCTCATGGAAATGAACGATTCTGTTTTCTGCTTCTCCTGTATGTTCTGTTACTGCTTCTTCTGTGTGTAAGTTTCTTCTCTGTTGTGACTGGTTCCTTAACCTCTTTATTTTCTATCCCAGATTGCATCAGACCCAGTCCTCTTTTTTCTAATAAATATTTTACAGCACCTCCTTTATTGTTCCAAACCAAAATTCACAAATCATATAATCTACTTATACACATAATTAAAAAAACCCTCCAATATGGTGCTCTACTCTATTATAAAGGAGAAACTAAAAAGAAGTAATAAAATAACCTGTGGTTCAATATGTAAATATTCAGGCATGATAATACTAGAGGACACAAGGACATCATCAGATAACTTGTAAGTTGATGTAGAAGAGAATGAGACTCAGACCTTCAGCCCAAGTGGGCTTCTTGATACTCCTTCTCCACTCTGAGTTTCTCCTTGGGACTCACACAGGGCAGGACAGATAGCTAGCTACCCAGTAACCCACAGGAATCATCATGGCAGATCATGCATGGCATTGAATTCAGGAAGGTCACATCAATTGTGACCAAATCAGCTTTGTCTAGGACAGAATTATGGACCAGGAATGTTTTACTCTCATCATTTCAGCAATCAAATCAACTCCTTCTTCTCCCATTTGTCAGAGTGACAGTGAGAAGGCAGAAATTTCAAACTAATTCTGTTGTCCTTTCTAAATTACTCATCTCTATATTTCTAGTTATCTAGCACAGGACATAATAGGCATGGACAAATAGATGGGTGGATCTCACATGTGTTTATTGAAACTTGGTAAGTACAAAATACTATGACTAGCCACAGTAGATATAAAATCAGCTACCTTTGTAATTCAGCAATGAAGGGAATTTTCAATAAAGATCTTTTTAAAACGTTATTTCAGGTACTAAATTAGGTGTCAGGGAGCAAGGGAAAATGGTACAGTATCTAGAGAATGGTTGAAAGTTATATTTAAAGTAAAGCAAACCATACCGTTAGGAGTTCTCCCTCATGTTGTATAGCTCTTTTTCTTAACAGTACACTTGGGTTTTGACAGCAAGTTTCTTCTTTAAGAAAGTAGTTGAAATTCTATTTCAAGTTCTGTGTTGTGAAAATGTGGTAATTTAATTGAAAGAAAGGCTAACTTTCTTGCCATGTAACCTTTAAAAAATGGGGTTACCGTATGCATTACTACTGTGTGGGAAAGCTGGGTGATGCTTAAAAATCTTACTGTGTGGGGAAGGATTGTCATTCTTCTGTCTGTGCCAGAAGGTTCTCTCTCTGGTTTGTGTGGTTCAACACTCTTGTGTTTTGGCTGCTATTCAATGTAGAGTACTTCTAGAGCTGACATATTTATGGAAACTTTGGTCATCTGCTGCTCGACTTCTATCAGGATGAAGAACAATTTTCAATTTGAACAAAGCCATGCTCATCACACCAAAGCATTTCTACATTATTTATCTTCCAATGCACTAAATTTTGTTGTTTTAAACACATTCAGGTATTGCTTGCCGCTTTAAAAAAAACAATTATCCTTTCTCTCTCTCTCTTTCTCTCTCTTTCTCTCTCTCTCTCTCTCTCTCTCTCTCTCTCTCTCTCTCTCTCACACACACACACACACACACACACGAAAAAACAACAACATGCTGTATTTCTGGGCCAATGTACAGGGCTCTAAACATGACAAAGATTTATTTTGACCTTCTGCTTTCGCATGTAAATTAGGATACTTGAAGCAGAAGGCTCCATATTTTCTTCCAGTTCATGTGTAATGCTAACAGATTGGTATGAATCAAAATGGAACACTTAGAAGCAGATAGCATTTATAAAATGTCAATTAGAGAAGGCAAAATTGCATATACAAGTTAGCTAACTGGTGGTCTCAATTAGAATAGTTTTCACTATTGTTTAATGCCACTATTATGCTTTTGCACAGAGTAAAAATATAATGTAACCTCCATCCTGTTATTTTGAAAAACCTCATGAACAAAGGTATCAATATTCCTTGAAGATCCCAGTGGCTTGCTTGCATCTTGTACCTATACATACTGTAGGTTCCAGGGCTCCAGGAAAACAACCACAGCCATGTGCCACTTAAGAACAGGGATACGTGCTGAGAAACGCATCGTTAGGCGATTTCGTCACCGTCCGAACATCACAGACGCCCCTACACACACCTAGGTGGTAGAGCCCACTACACACCTCGGCTCTGTGGTACAGCCTACTGCTCCTGGGCTACAGGCCTGTACAGCATGTTCCTGCACAAAACAACGAGGTTAAATCAAGCACCAGAGAAAATGATGCAATCGAGAGATGCGGTAAGCATGAAATGTATGAGACGTCTTCCGGCATAACTTAGCACACTGTTTCACAGCAATTTTTTTTCATAAGTAAAAAGAGTGCACTCTAAAATAATGATAAAACGTATGATAAACACATAAACCAGTAGCATAGTCATTTACTCTCATTAGCAGGCGTTGTGTTCTGTGTGTCCATGTCATATGTGCTATACTTTTATATGACTGGCAGCACCGTAGGTGTGTTTGCACCAGCATTACCGCAAACACATGACTAATGTGCTGTGCTGTGATGTTAGGACATTAGGAGGTGATGGAAATTTTTCAGTTCCAGTATAATCTTATGGAGCCACGATTGTATATGGGTTCCTTGTTGACCAAACTGTCATTAGGAGGTGCATGACTGCTCATGGAATATTTTGTAAAGAATTTGAATGATTAGAGGAATAGTTCAAACTTCAGATTACAGGTTTTTTCCCCCCCATTAATGAATAGGCTTTCTTAATTATTTAAATCATATGTTGACGAAGTATAGCCCTTGGGCTACCTCTGGCCCACTGTCTCTTTCTGTGGGGCCCCTGAGCTAAGAATATTCTTCACACTTTTAAATAGTTACATTTTGAATGGTTGTTTAGACATTGACATAAAAGCCTTGATTCAGCTGATTGGGCCTCAAAGCCTAACATAGTTACTGTTTGGTCTTTCAAGAAAAAGTTTGCCAACCTCTGAGCTAGATTATGTTGGTAAAACTTTGCCTAACTGAATTGCCCTGGAGATTATGAGGTGGGTAAAAATGCCTGCTGGACCTCATTCATGGGGTGCTCAACAGACATTTGTAGTAAGTAGCACTTACTACAGCACCACCACAGTTAGTGCTGTGAGTGGAGAAGCTTAAAGAACTAAGAAGCTTCTTAATCTCATCTGTTCACGTAAGCTACTGAAGAGGCATGAATGGTTTCCAGCCTGGACCTGTATATTGCCCCAAAGTCTGCAACAGAATCCACAGGGATCCCAGAGCTCGTTCAGAGCGACAAGGTGATGGCCAACGAGGCAGAGACAGAATAAAACAGGGACACATCAACAAAACGGTAATTCTTCCTGGTATTTTGGCCAATGGGGACATGCATTTGAGCTTCACTTGGAAATCTGCATGGCAAAGACAGTACAGCAGATTCTGGAATAATGTCTTTTTTTTTTCTTTTTATTAAATTTATTGGGGTGACAGTTGTTAGTAAATTTACATAGATTTCAGGTGTACAATTCTGTATTACATCGTCTATAAATCCCATTGTGTGTTCACCACCCAGAGTCAGTTCTCCTTCCATCACCATATATTTGATCCCCCTTACCCTCATCACCCTCCCCCCATCCCCTTACCCTCTGGTAACCACTAAATTATTGTCTGTGTCTATGAGTTTTTGTTGGAATAATGTCATTTTGTTCAACATCATTTTGCTATAATATTGACGGGATGTCTTAGGAACTTAGCTCATGTTTATATCAGTTAGCCTATGGTAAAATTGGTTTCATTATACGTCGTTTCTCTTAAAGTCACAGAATCTATCAGTGATGTTAAGCGACGATTTACTGTCCATGAACACAATATTTATTAAATCTCCAATCTCCTTCAAAATAAAACTAGTGATTCTGGCATGGTGGGTGACCTTTCCTGAAACTTAAATCCAGAACAGATCTGGCTGTGAAACCCTGGGGTCTTAAGAGAGTGGTCATGCAAGTTAATGGAAGCAGACAGCTGTGGCCATTGGACACTTGAAAGCCCAGCTAGCTTTGCAATTGTGGAAGGGGTGGTGCCTGCTCTCCTCCCCTCAGGTGCTTGCCACATGCCCACAGCTTTGGTGACAAAGCTGATATGCCATTATTTTGGTCTCTTTTGCCTTATTTTCAATTCCACGTCTCACTAATGATGATTCCAATTCATTTCTTCCTGTGTTTCGATTCTCATTAAACTTGTGGAATATGCACCTAGCAGAAGAATTTGCTTTTCTTTCTCCCTTTAAATTTGGGCAAGCTTTCAGACACGCCTTAATGAACTCCTTCATGCACAGCCTCCCATTTCGGTGCCCGGCCCTGGAGAGTTGAGAAGCAAGTGTGGAGCAAACCTGTTAGGTGGTTGTGGGTGCTCAGGCAGAACGCACACTTTCTGAGTTTGGGCAGGTCGCCCAACCACTCTGTGGCTCAATGTTTTCATATAAGCAAAAGATCCATTGCGCATTTCCATCTGTTTTGAAAAGTTTGATTCTGTAAGTGACACTGGGATAGTACTGATAAAAAATTGGCTTTATACCACAAACTTAATTGCTTAAAACAACACAGATTTATCATTTTACAGTTCTGGAAGTGAGAACTCCTAAAAATCAAGTTGTCTTCAGGGCTGGTTCCTTCTGGATGCTTCAGCTGAGAATTCATTTCTTTGCCCTTTCCAGCTACTCCTAGAGGCGTTCTCATCCTTGACGTGGGGCTCTCATCACTTTGCTTTCTCCCTCTTCTGTTTCATGTGGCCTTTTCTTGCCTCTGGGCCTACTGCTCCCCTCTTATAAGGACCGTTGTGACACATGAGCCCACCAGAATAATCCAGAACAATCTCCTCATTTCAGGATCCTTAACTTCATCACACCTGTAAAGTCCCTTTGCCAGGTAAGGCAGTATATTCGTAGGTTCTGAGAGTTAGGACAGGACATTGGGAAAGGAAGAGGTGGCTTTGTTCTGACTGGCCTGCATTCCTAACATGTCTCTGTTCAAAAACCCTTGGATGGTTCCCCTTTGCCTAGAAGGTATTTTCAAGTTTTACCTTTCTTTGAAAATAAAGCAAACAAAAACTACAATAAAACGGATTGCAATTTCCTTCTCACCCAGATTACTAGGGAGCTCAGGGACATGTTTAAACTTAATTACTATACCCATGTTGACATTTAAATGTGCATATTTTATTATTTTCCTCGGTCTTATTTTATGTTGTATAACTTAATTTTATTAATTGGTCTTCTCTGAAGAAGACAGTTTATGATTTTATTCTGTTTATAGATTTTAAAAATGTTGAGTAGCACCCCTATGTTCTTTTTGGAAGTAGCAAGGAATCTGAATCCTAAACTCGGGCATCGTCTCTCTATAGTTTGGCCCGTTTTTCTTTTTCAGTTTCATCCCCCAATCACTGACTCACATGCCCCACTACAACCAGCACGTGGCTTATGTAGGGACTGCAGAACTTAGCCTGGCTCTTATAAATTTGCTCATGTAGGTCTTTATTTTACTTAGGTCTCTTTCCAAGTGACAGAAACTCGTCATCAAAAGGAGAAAGTGGTGGCTCTTGTGAAAGCACAGCATGCTCTGGCTATAGCTTGATTGAGCTTCAAACCACAGCTCTGGGATTCAGTTTTTCTCTGTCTTTTGCCTCTGCTTGCCTCTGGATTTTAGTTTTATTCTTCTGTTCTGTGTGGTGGCAAGATGGCAGCAGCAGTTCAAGTCTTACAATTTTTTTCCTTTTCAGTGTTATGGGATAGAGCAATAAACCCGTTCATTGGGTATAAGACAGGTTACCTCTGACTGGGTGACTTGGGTAGGCTTGAGTCATGAACTCATCAGTTATTGTGACAAATGCAAGGCCGCAAATGCAAGGCCTCGACATCTGAGGTATGGGTCATAGGACCTGTAACTGGAGCTGGAAGGTAGGGACCCCACATGAATCACAAGATCGGGAATGAGGGAGGGCCTTTTACTGAAGGAAAGTCAAGCTCTTAATTCACTTCCAGGGTAAGGATGCTGGGTAGCCCCAAACTAACCACAGTTGAAACTGTCCCCATCTAGATTGCTTTCTGACCTCTCTGTCATTAGTATCTGCATCTATTTTTTAACTTAGCTAAAAATTTTACCTCTTCTCTGAGTCCTTTCTCCAGTACTCCCAGCACAAAATCATCTCTATCTAATTATCTATGGAATCTATTCCTTCATTTAACAAACATCTCCCGTCTATTTTTCTCTCCATCCCCGTGTGCTGAGCACAGAAAGGTTGATCATTTTCTCTGTGGGACTTACAATGTAGAGGGGGAGACGGGCATTTCACAGGTTTGATGAGTGTTATAAAAAGAGAAGTGATGGGAGAATTTAACAGGAATGTTTAGTCTGGGTTCTGAGAGGGATTCCATGAGGAGATGTTTCTTTAACATGTATCCAGGAATTACCTAGACACAAGTGAGGATAGTTTAGAATGAAGGGATGTAACATTGTACCATGAATAAAGTAGAAAGGCCCAGAAACCTTTCTATACCAAGAGGCTCAAACTCCTGTGTCTAGTACGATGGATAATGAAATGAAGCGGGACGAAATTAGGGAAATACGTGGTGGAGGGTGGGGGTGAAAGGCTCAAGCCCATTTGAAGCTGTTTCATTCTCTCAGTTCCAAAGCAGGATGCTAGATCTTCCAATTCTTCAAGAGTTTCTTAATTCATATTTGTCAGTTTAAACATTTTGGCAATTGATTAAATCTTTTAAAATACTGTCATCAAAATAAGGTGGTCCTATGTCTAGTTTATGACTTCTGCAACACATGAATCTGTTCAGGAAGTTAAAATCCATAATTCCTGGACTCCACTCCTCAAGTTCTGACTTGAGATCTCTAGGATGGGGCTTTGTTATCCCAATTTTTAATGGCCGTTCCATGCAATTCTTATGCCAGTGTTTTTAAGCTCATGCTTTGAGTAACACCATCGAAGGACATGAAAGAAGTCTAGAATGACTGGATTGTAGAGTTTGAGAAGGAAAGAGAAGCAGCCTGGGATATGGCAGGTATTTGGGTTTTACCCTGAGTTTAATGGGAAACCAGTAAAGGTTTTAAGGAGGAAGTATTTTGCTGGAGTGGGCTAAATACTGGCTTGTGAAAGCTGATTATTCATTTTTCATAACTTTCGCAAGCAAGTTGTTACACCAGTGGTAGCTTGAAATTTCCATGGTTGGATTATTTAGACCTTGGAAATTAGCAAATGCATGCCCTTGAGATGGTTGTTAAACATTTATCACACACCACTGAGTGTGTTCCTCAAACAAACAAACATATATCTATACATATAATATGCATACATATAATACATATAATATGTAATTTCAGAGATCATTCTGGTTGCGTTGTGGAGTGTGGATTAGAGAGGACAAGATGGAAGGCATTGTAAGAGTCTAGGAGATGAATAAGTAGATGTATAAACTTGCCTCAGAACTTATGGTTTAAGACAACGGCCATTTGTTTAGCTGGCAGTTCTGGGCAGTTCTCTTGGTGTATGCCAGGCTCAGCTGACTTTGACTGGCTTTGCTTGTGTGTCAGTGGTCACTGAGCAGGTCAGCTAGGGACTGACTGACCAGGATCATTCCACTGCACTCTGAGGTAGGCTGGCTGTTGGCTGGGTGATGGGTGACTGGGCCATGTGTCTCTCTTCATCAAACCTGTTGGCCTGTTCCTGTTAAAAGAGCAGCAAGAAAGCAAGCCCCAAGGTGCAGTTACTTTTTAAATGTTTGCTAATGTGCAGTTAGCCAAAGCAACTCACAAGTCCAACGTCGATTCAGGGGTAGAAAAAGACTCCACCTCCTGATGGGAGAAGCTACAGTCACTTTACAACGGCATAGCTAAGAGGAGGGGAGGAATTTGTTGCCAATTTTGCAGTCCACCATGATGGGTTTATGATATGGTTAGGAGACGGTATCGTTAGGACTATTTATTGGTGACTGACTGAATGTGGGAGGTGAGAAGAAATAAGGGAGAAGCATAATTAATTAATTTGTCCTGTGTGTATATCATCTGCTTCCAATGAACATGTAAATATAGGGCAGAGAGAGTAACGAAATACAAGAAAAACTATTTCTGGACACCTCAGACAGTGATTTCTACCTCTTAAGCACATATTTGTTGTCCAATTAAGTAAAATCATGCTCTTCTCAGTTTTGTAAACTGCCTGAGTTTGACCAAGTCGCAGCACCAATTTTGCCCCACATGCATTATTATTCTATGTCCTCCATTTCATTCCAAATAACCCTTGCTCAACATGTCGCTATTTGAGAAATGAGAAATTCCTACCTGAAAAATCTATACACCCTGGTCCTTCCTGCGTGATGCATTAGATAGTCTTGTGTTGAAACCTTGCTCTTTGGCCTTGGTTCTTTGTGTGTGTATACACATAGGCCAATATCGCTGTAATTCTAGTAACACTATGTTGTGATGTCCATGGTTGCTCTCAGATTCATCCAGTGAACGGAGTAGAGAAGACTGTGCTCCATGGGGATAGGCTCCAGATCTTGTTGCTTGGAACTATGTCCTCAGGTCTCACACAGGATCTGATGCAAGTAGGCTTCAAATACTGACATGTTGAATGAGGGAGCCCTTGGAATTTACTCTGTAGTTATGGACTTCTATGTCTGAATTGTTTCCTAAATAAGAGATACAAAAGCACATCAGAAAACTAGCCTCCACTCTAGTCCACTTCCTTCAGCTCCTTACTCTAATTCCTTAATAAACTCCACATGCAGAAACACTTCTGCCAGAAATGTGTGTATTATGCTTATTCTCTCTGTTACTTGCAGTTCTTGTCCCAATCGCTATGAAAATTCAAGTGTGGTTTTAAATGTTAGTGAAGGAATTACAGCACTATGACTTTAATTTTTCAAAGTTAATTGTGATTTTGTTTTTGAAGCATAAGTGTGATTCAAAAGCAAAGGCTATAACTTATACCTTATAAACTTTTATTTCCATTTTTATTAAATTTATTGGAATGACACTGATTAGTAAAATTATATAGGTTTCAAGTATGCATTTCAATAATGCATCACCTATATATCACATTGTGCATTCACCACCCAGAGTCAGTTCTCCTTCCATCACCACGTAATTGACACCCTTTTCTCTCTTCTACCATCCTCCTCCCCCCTTATCCTCTGGTAACCACTAAACTGTTTTCTGTGTGTATGAGTTTTTGTTTCTTTCTTTGTCTTGTTCTTTTTGTTTTTTTTCAGTTTTACATCCCATATATGGGTAAACTCAAAAGGCTCTCAACTTTTTATTTTTCTGTCTGACTTATTTCACTTAGCATGATAATCGCAAGATCCGTCCATGTTGTTGCAAATGGCAGTATTTCATCTTTTTTATGGCCGAGTAGTATTCCATTGTGTATATATACCACATCTTCATTATCCAAAAATCTACTGAAGGACACTTTGGTTGTTTCCATGTCTTGGCCACTGTGAATAATGCTGCAGTGAACAAAGGGTACATATAGCTTTATGGATAAATGTTTTCAGATTTTTAGGTTATATACCAGAAGAAGGATTGATGGGTCATATGGGAATTCTCTTCTTAATTTTTTGAGGAAACTCCATACTGTTTTTCATTGTGACTGTACCAATTTACATTTGTACCACTAGTGTATGAGGGTTCTTTTTTCCCACAGCCTCTCCAACATTTGTTATTACCGTGTTTCCCCAAAAATAAGACCTAGCCGTACAATTAGCTCTAATGCATCTTTTGGAGCAATACTTAATATAAGATCCGGTCTTTGCTCTGGCTAAGACTTCCAATACTATGTTTAAAAGTAGTGGTGATAGGACATAGCCCTGTCTTGCTCCTGAACATAGAGAGAAGGGCTTCATTTTTTCATTTTCATCATTATGATATTAGCTGAGTTTGTCATAGTATGTGGACTTTATTATGCTGAGGTACTTTCCTTCTATACCTAATTTATTAAGTGTTTCAATCATAAATGGATGCTTTATCTTGTCAAATGCTTTTTCTGCATTTCTTGATATAATCATCTGATTTTCACCCTTTATTTTGTTTATGTGGTGTATCACATTGATTGATTTGCATATGTTGAACCATCCTTATGCCCCTGGAATGAACACCACTTGATCGTGATGTATAATCTTTTTAATGTATTGTTATATTCCATTTGCTGTTATTTTGTTTAGAATTTTTGTGTCTGTGTTTATCAGAGATATTGGTCAATTGGTGTGTAGTTTTCTTTTTTTTTTTTTTTATTTTCCTTACCAGATTTTGGAATCAGGGTAATGTTGGCCTCATAAAATGAGTTAGGGAGTACTGACTCTTCCTCAGTTTTTTGGAAGAGTTTGAGGAGGACAGGTATTAAATCATCTTTGAATGTTTGATAAAATTCACTAGTGAAACCATCTGGTGTTGGACTTTTGCTTTTGAGGAGGTTCTGGATGACTGTGTCCTTACTGTTGATCAGTCTATTTAGATTTTCCAGCTGTTGATCATTCAGTCTAGGAAGGTTATATGTTTCTAAGAACTTGTCCATTTCTTCTAGGTTATTGGATTTGGTGGCATATAGTCCTTCATAGTATTCTTGTATAATCCTTTGTATTTCTGTGGTACCTGTAGTAACTTCTCCTCTATTATTTTTGATTTTGTTTATTTGTCTTTTCTCTTATTTTCCTTAGTCTAGCCAGGGATTTGTTTATTTGTCTTTTCTCTTATTTTCCTTAGTCTAGCCAGGGATTCTTCAACTTTATTAATCCTATCAAAGAACCAACTTTTTGTTACATTAATTTTTTTCAATTGTCTTTTTGTTCAATTTCATTTAATCCTGTTTTAATTTTTATTATTTCCTTCCTTCTGCTGACTTTGGGTTTCATTTGTTTTCTTTTTCTAGTTTGTTAGGATGCAAAGTTAGGTTGTTTACTGGGATTATTCTTGTTTCTTGAGATAGGCCTCTAATGATATAAATTTCCCTCTCAATACTGCTTTTTCAGCATCCCAATAATTTGGTATGATGTATTTTCATTCTCATTTATTTCTATGTATCTTTTGATCTCTCATTTTATTTCTTTTTTGACCAAGTCATTCTTTAATAGAATGTTTGATCTCCACATATTTGTGTTTTTTCCCACCTTTTTTTGCAATTGATCTCCAATTTCAAAGCATTGTGATCAGAGAATATGCTTGGTTTGATTTTAATCTTGTTAAATTTGTTGAGGCTAGTTTTGTGTCCCAACATGTGGTCTATCCTTGAGAATGTTCCAGGTGCACTGAAAGGAATGTACGATGTTGGATAATTAAGTTCACAAACTCATCCTAGAAAATGTGCTACATACCTCATTGCTAAATATCTTCAGTGTGGTAATGTTTGAAGTACTCCTTTTGGGAAGCTATGCAGTGACGCCAGCGCCTAATCCCCCTTCAAAGCAATTTTGTAACTCTTTTCTGGAATGGACATCAAAGCTGTCGTCATATTACCCTTGATGTCCTGAATGTCATCAAAATGTCTTCCTTTCAGTATTTCCTTTCTCTTCAGGTAAAGAAAGAAGTCATTGGGGGCCAGATCAGATGAGTAGGGAAGGTGTTGCAATACAGTTATTTACTGGCTAAAAACTTCATCACAGACAGTGCCCTGTGAGCAGGTGCATTGTTGTGATGCAAGAACCACGAATTGTTGGTGAAAAGTTCAGATCATTTTCGTCTTTTTCACGCAGCCTTTTCAGCACTTCCAAATAGTAAACTTGATTAACTGTTCGTCCAATTGGTACAAATTCATAATGAATAATCCCTCTGATATCAAAAAAGGTTGGTAACATTGTTACAACAATTTTGCGAACTTAATTGTCCTACCGCATATAGTCTCATGTTCTGTAAATATCAGTTATGTTCATTTGGTCTAATATGTCACTTAAGGCTCATATTTTCTTATTGATTTTCTGTTTTTCGATCATCTATCCATAGCTGTCAGTGGTGTATTTAAGTCTTTTCGTATATTTGTGTTTTTGTCAGTTTCTCCCTTTAGTTTTCTCTTAGTAGGTGCTGAATATATTTTGGTATTCCCTGATTGGCAGCATATATGTTATGTCTTCTTGTTGTATTGTCCCCTTTATCATTATGAAATATCTGTCTTGATCTCTTTTTACCTTTTCTATCCTAAAGGCTGTTTCATCTGATATAAGTATGACTACATCTGATTTTCTCTGGATGCCATTTGCTTGGAGTATCATTTTCCACCCTTTCACTTTGAGTCTATATTTGTCCTTGTAGCTGAGATGTGTCTCTGGAAGGCAGCATTTGGTTGGATTTTGTTTTTTGATCCAGTGTGCTACTCTGTGTCTTTTTATTGGTGAGTTCAGCGCATTTACATTTAAGGTGATTGTTGATATAGGAGGATATACTACAGCTATTTTATCTTATGTTTTCTGGTAGCTCAGTGTTTCCATTATTTCTTTGCCTTTGTGTTTCTGTCTGTTATTTTAGTTTGGTGGTATTCTATGATTTTTTTCTTCTGTTCACAGTTTTTTGATGTGTGTATTATGTGTCTTAGTTCTAGGGTTTCTTTCTTTCTTTTTGAGTGGTTACCATTAATTTTATGTAAAAGAAAGTTTCACGTATACAGTGATCCTTTTTCTTCACCATGCATTTTATCTAAATTTCCATTGCAAATTCAGAACTTTATTCCCCCCTCTTTTATATCATTGTTGTCACAAATTATCCATTTGTGATATAATTTCATTTCTTAGTTGCAGTAGCAAATTGTCTTCTTTCTTCTCTTTTTCTTTTTTTACATTTTTATCCTCTTTACCCTTTATGTTATGTTTAAGTGCCCTATTCTGTGTAGGGGTTGCCATTTCCTCTTTCCGTCTATCTGTTAGTATCTTGCTCATAGTTTTGTATCCTTTTGTCTTTTTGTTTCAGGTAGAATAACCTCCTTCAGTATTTTCTGTAATGTAGGCCTCGTGGTAGAAAATGCCGTGAGCTTCTGTATATCTGGAAAGTTCTTTATTCCTCCTTCATATCTAAAGCATAACATTGCTGGATATATTATTCTTAGCTGATAATTTCTCTCTTTTAATAGTTTGAATATTTGATTTCACTCTTTCCTGGCTTGTAGAGTTTCTGCTGAAAAAAATCTGATGATAATTTAATGGGGCTTTTCTTTGTAGGTTACCATCTTCTTTTCCCTGGCTTTCTTGAGAATTCTTTCTTTGTCATTAATTTTTGACAGTTTCAATATAATGTGTCTTGGAGAAGGCCTGTTAGGATTGAGGTAATTAGGTGTTCTGTTTGCGTTTTGGATTGGGGGATCCCATTCTTTCCATAGGTTTGGGAAATGCTCATCTACTATTTTTTTAAATAACCTCTCTGAACCCTTCTCTCTTTCTTCTCCTTCTGGTATACCCATTATTCTTATATTGTTCTTTCTGATGGTGTCAGATAGTTCTTGTAGAGTTCTTTTATTTCTTTGAATTCTCAAGTCTCTGTCTTCTTCCATCTGCATCACTTTCAGATTTCTATCTTCGATTTCACTAATTCTTTCCTCCATCTGGTCAGCTCAGTTTTCGAAGTGACTATTTCATTCTTCATCTATTGAGTTCTTCAGCTCCTGAATTTTCTTTTTTGGTTCTTTTTTAATATTTCAGTATGTTTGGTGAAGTATTTATTCTGTTTGTTGATTTTATTTTTGAGTTCATTAAACTGCCTATCTCAGTTTTCTTACATCTTGCTGAGTTTTTTCAGGAATCTTGAATTCTGTGTCATTTAAGTCACATATTTCCATGTCTTTAAGTTTTTTTTTTTTTTTTCCTGGAGATGTTTCATTTTCTTTCCTAGCTGCCTTGCTACCTTGGTTATTTATGGCAATTAATGGATTATTTTTCTTCCTGAGCATCTATGGGAGTGAATTCTGCAGCAGTTGATATGAAAAGGTTTCTTTCTTTCTTTCTTTCTTTTTTTTGCTTTCCATTTGGTAGCACTGGAGTATTTTATTTTCTCTTGTTCTGTTCTGGTTTCTTGCACAATGGGAGATTTCCTGGGGCTTTGGGCTTCTCCTCTGTGAACAGGTTGCCCTAGTCTCAGGGAACCACCCCCACAGGAGGATGTGGTGGATCATTGGGTTCTGATCCCCTGAAATCCCAGTGCTGGCCCAGCAGGTAGATGCTGAGCTGTGTGCCTCCCTTGCCCAGGGTACCTCCGGTTGAGGCAGCTGTGAAAGGTGGGGGCAGGGTGAGCTGGGAGACACTGCTGGTGTGTTTGTGTCTGTGTTCTCCTCCAAGTAATGACGACTGCCAGACCACAGCTGTCTTGTCCCTATAGCTCCTCCCTTGTCACCAAAATTAGCCACAGTGTGTGTCTGTTGCTCAGGAACTGTCTCTCCAGTTGTCAGGGCTGTAGATATTCTGACATAGCTACAGTTTTTTTTCTGGGGCCTGCTGGTAACATTGAGAGGGTGGTGGTAGACAAGCTCTGGGAGGGAGGGGTAGGCAGCTAGGCCCCATGGCTTTGTTTTCTGCCTGGCAGTGAGGCCTGTTAGACTGCAGTTGTCACACTTCTGTATTGGATCTTTGCCCCAAGGTCTCTGTCCTGATTGATCAATTGATAACTGGGTTTAGCTGTGTTATATGCTGATCCCTCAAGCAGGATTTCTGGGGCCCACAGAGTGTACCTGCAGTTTGATTTCTCCCCTCTCCTGGGACTGCAGTGACCTCTGTATCCCATGGCACCCGTCCCTGCTCTTCTCCTTTCCCTCCTCTCATGTTTGCCTCAATTTGCCCACCTTTCGATGTTTCAATGCAGATCTCTCAGATATGTTTGTGTGTTGCATAGGGAATCCTTTGTTGAATTGTAGCTGTTCAAGTTGTACCTTCAAGGGGAGATATCAAGGACCAGCACCCCTCATGCTGCCATGTTTCTGACATCACTCTGATCTCTTCTTTCCTTCCTTCCTTCCTTCCTTCCTTCCTTCCTTCCTTCCTTCCTTCCTTCCTTCCCTCCCTCCCTCCCTCCCTCCCTCCCTCCCTCCCTCCCTCCCTCCCTCCTTCCTTCCTTCCTTCCTTCCTTCCTTCCTTCCTTCCTTCCTTCCTTCCTTCTTTCCTTTCAAGCAAAGGTTTTTATTAAACCGAAAGTACAGCTGTCTTATGAGAGGGGGTACCTGAAACTGGGATGTCCCTCGCTTGATCTTTATAACTCTTGGCAGATTAGTTTTTTTCCATCTGTATCTACAACTTGGTTCTGCAATAGCTGCATTTATTTTCTCTTTGTCTTTTTGATGAGGTCAATTCCTACTACTCTATCTTAATGGGATTAAGTGGGTGATACTAATAATGAAGAGAATCAGAATCATTGTGTCACATTCAAGAATTGGGTTACATCATGCTTTCTGAGGTGTGGAGTGTATATCCTTCCTTCCCCTACAAATGATTGACAAAAATATCTTCTGAGTTGTCAGTTGCCGGTGCTGATATCTGCATGTGTGCCTAAGCTGTTTACTAGTGTTTACTAGCTGTTTACTAGTACATAGTTTGGAATTTTGAAAGCAATGTGAAGGAAGGAGGGAACCATGGAAAGTGGGAAGAAGTGATATGGAAGTGCTGAGAAGGTGGGAGATAAGACCAATTGTCAGTCAGGAGGAAGAAGAGAAAGTCATCTGCAGGCCAGAGCTGTCCCTGTTGTTCTGAGAGTGAATGTTTTTAAAGTCATCTTGGGTTACTTTGTGATAACGTAGCATACGTATATTTAACATGAATAAAATACATCTATCTTTATATGCCTTATGGCTTTTAAAATTACAAGAGAAGAAATGAAAACAGCCAGGAGAGAAAACACCTGCTCCTCTTGTTAATGATTAGTTCTCCAGGGAAGGGAGAAGTAGGGGGAAAAAGTGACAGAAATTAATTGGTGCCATCTTTTTTAGCTTGTGTTCATAGACAGTGAGTGACTCCTTATAACATGAATTCCATATTTTCTCATTAATGCCAAAATAAATCATCATACGACTACCAAAGTGTATATGATACTAGAATTGTCAAGAAAACCATTTATTCCAAAGAGAGAAGATTGAAAAAATAAGAGTGGCCCGGGTCAGGATCCTAGCAAGCCCTCAGGGAATGAAAGGTGTTTCTGTCCCATTGATTTGGACAACCTGCCCACTTTTAAATGAGTCATCAGGGATGGGTGTCAGGGGAACAGCTTTGCAGTTCCAGTGTCTCGACACATTTTTTGATTGTGCCATTAAACACAGTAAGTCTGCATCGTGAGTTAGGTTATAGATCAGCAGGTAAAGAGATGACGTTTTCTGAATTTCACTTTATCTGATTTGGAATCCCTCTTTATATGCCTACTTGTGATTCATTGTTACAGAGTGAATTAAACTTGCATGTGTGATGCAGTTTTTAAAATCCATAACTCAAGCACAGCAATAAAAATGGAAGCTCTCTTTTTTAAAGAACTGGCTCAAAGTCTCACTCATTCCTTTTGCGTGAGATTGTAATTGTTACTTACTGTCCATGAAGTTCTGCTAACTGTTACAGGAGAGAGTATTGGTTCATGCTAAATGTTTTTCATGTTCTCGTGCTCATATATAAGCTCAAAATTGAAATGCCATTTTTGCCATTTACCTTTATGACTAATCATTACTTAAATGGCAATTAGAATTCCGAATTGACTGCCAAGCTATGAACCACCAAATAGGATTGCTTATCTGAAACAGTTTGCTGCAAAACCAAACCGTTGAATGAATTACAAGCAAGCAATTAAAACACAGGTTGTTTTTCAGTAGAGCAATGATCATCTGTACAGTTATTGGCCCTATATTCTCTTAATGATGCAATCTGCTTAGTGGAATTTAAAAACAATGGTCCATTCTCCTTTTCTATTTAGTAAATTTTGGGGTCATGCCATCCTTTTCTGAATTGAATCAGAGGATTTCATTTGAAGATCTGTCTCCCAGTGTGGGATTTGGATAAGTCAGTTTCTACTTCCCTGAAATCAGAGAGCGATTAACTGCCTGTATTTGCCTGCCAAAGTTGAGATGCTTTGTGGAGTCAACAATAATAAAAGCAGAAATGTAGGAAAAATGTAATCTCACTATAAGAGACAGTATAACCCCTTGATCTCACAGAAGCAAGAGTGCAGCTGTACAGCGATAATGAAGAGAATGAGGAGGCATTTTACCTGTGTATAGATGGCCATCGATTTAATAGAAATATGAAAGTATTAAACTCATTTCATTTTAGTGTTTGAGATTCTGCTTGAATTTAAGATGAAAGGTGTGAGTTTCATTACAAGTGGAAGCAAAGTTGTATCTATCTTCAGGACACATTTTGTTTGCAATAAGTGGTAATCTTTTAATCTAGTTAATTGGAAAGCATCCTAGATGAAAATTATTGTCACACAAAGAAACATAATTACAAAATGACAATGGCAACTTTAGACCAATTTAGGAACCTAGAAGATTTTCATCAACCAAAATGGCAAGAGACAGCGTAAATCAATCTGATATTTTTTTCCCTGAAACTTTGAAAGCTTTGAGGGGATTATCTTTGGGGTATGAGTGCATCATATTTTGAATCTGAAATAGAGTTATACTAGTGTTAGAAAAAGTTTTTCATTCTGTTGTGTATTGTAGAGGTTTGCAAACTTTGCTGCATTCTAAAATCACCTGGGGAGCTATAAAAAAATCCTGATGTCCAGAACATATCCCAGACCATGAAATCGGGATATATGCCACCAAATTTGAGATTTTAATTCTGTCTTAAAATTTTCCTTGATTCATTGATGAAGAAAATGGTTGTCAATGCGTGAGTCCATCTATGTAATCATAGCTTATGTTCTCAACTAAAAAGTAGAAATAAGACTAATAATTGAGGACTTCCCTCCACTAATGGTGATGAATTAAGGATTTTTTGTCCATTAACCTTTTATCCTTGATAAGTAGTATTTAATAATGTGATATCAGTCCACATTTCATTTTGTGCGTAAAATGAACTTGCAAGGATGAATGTTGATGACATATTTCTAAGAAAAATTATGATTAATAACTTCAGAAAATCTAGATGACTAGTGAAATTCATTGGCAATCCATTAATATTGAAAGTACTATGACTTCTTTCCAGTTGCAGGGTTTTATTAGATTTTGAATCCCTGCCTTGGGGTTCAGGGCTGTGATTGACAGGAGGGATTGTAAGCTGGTGGTTTGTGGGTCGTTTAGCCCAAATATGTGCTATATAGATCCTGCACAGTGTTTCAGTGTCTGGGAATATCATGTCAAAAATTCTAATTTCAGTTGCTAACAAAAGATTATCATGTTTAGAGCTGAGGAGATGCTGCTCCCCCAGACAGAGACCTGGCTCCCACCGTTTCCGTGCCCGATTAGGTTCCGTGGCCACTTCTTCCATTTACTTTATAGTCTCTGCAGCTTGAGATCCCTGCTTCATACAAGGTAGTAAGGGAGGCTATGGTTTCTTTCTTGGGTGTCTGGTCCTTCTGATGGACCTAAAGTCTTATCTTATCTTCCCCACTCCCCACCCCTAAATGATGGTGTGTTCCAAAGAGAATTATCGTCCTTTGCTGCATTTCCTAGGGTTGCCATAACAAAGTACCACAAACTAGGTGGCTTAAAAACAGCAGAAATTTATTATCTCCCAGTTCTGGAGGATAGAAGCCCAAACTTAAGGGCCATGTTCCCCCTGAAGGCTCTAAGGGAGGCTCCTTCCTGCCCCTTCTAGCTTCTGGGGGTCCCAGGTGTTCCTTAGCTTGCAGCTTCAGTACTTCAGTGTCTGCTTCTATTGTTACACTCTGTGTGTCTCTGTATTCACATGGCATTTCCCCCTTCTTATTCATAGACACCAGTCATACTAGATTAGACTTTATTTCAACTTGATTATATCTGCAAGGACCTTATTTCCAAACAAGGTCACATTCATTCGTACTGTGGGTTAGGACGTCATCATATCTTTTTTGGGGACACAATTCAGTCCATAACACTTGCATTGAACATAGAGCAGGACCAGTGTGACTATTGGCCCCTGGGCCATGTGTAGTCATGTGGTTAGGGTGGGGCCCTTTTGTGGACCATGTAGCCTGATATCAGTTCATATTATGGAGATGACTCCAGCCCAGTGACCATGTTTTAGTTCCTCACCATTTTGCTTCCTCTTTTAGTCACATGTCTCTAGGAGTTTCCATCCACACACCTTTTCTTCCCACTATGCCACCGTACACATTGGAAGTTGCCATAAATACTTCAAAAGGAAATCATTATGGTGGTTGGAAGTGGGCACAGTTGCCAGAGTAAGATTTTTGAGGCTCACTTCCTGCCTTCATTAGTGCAGAGCTGATACAAAAGGTGGGAGAGACCCTGTCAGTTTTCCACTGCTTCTGGGTAATGCTCTCCCCACTTTGCCTCATGTTTGCAGATCCAGTGGTTGCCGCCATTTTGCTATATTACTGTGGCGTGGTAACAGTTTTTTCCCTGGTTGTGATGCTCTGAACTTATGTCTGATTTGAGGTCATTTGCACAATTAATTCAGGGGATTCCCACCTCCATCTGAATGTGACACTGGACTTCCACCTGAGAATTTATCATGTAAGTGAATCACCTGAGTATACTCAGCGTAATCCTTTTCCTCAACACACAAAGGGTTCTTATTTTGTTCAATTATGAGTATTGTCATTTTATACAATCTGATAATCTGTCTTTTAATTGGTAAGTTTAGGTCATTTACATTTAATATAATTATTGGTATATTTGAACGTAAGTCTACTGTTTTATTCTTTGTCACTTCTGCTTTTTGTTCCTCTGTTTCCTTCTTGCCTTCTTTTGGGTTATTTGAATACATTATACTATTCTATTTTAATTTATCTATTGGCTTTTGGGCTATATCTCTTTGTATTAGTTTATAGTGGTTGCTCTAGGGTGTAAAGTGTACCTACCTCATTTTCCACAATTTACTTTAGAGTTAGTATTTTGACAGTTTAGGCAAAATGTAGAAGCCTTATAAGCATATAGTTCCCTTTATCCTCCTTGCTTTATATTATTGTCAAATGTAATACATCAACATCCACTGAAAACTCCACCAGATAATGTTATTATTTTGGGTTTCAATCATCATATGTACTTTTAAAAATGTAAGAGAAAAGTGGCCTATATTTCACCAGCTATTCACTACCTATGCTGTTCTTCCTTCATTGATAAAGTTCTGAATTTCCCTGTAATATAATTTCCCTTCAGCCTGGAGAATATCCTTCAGCATTTCTTGTATGGAAAGTCTGCTGTAGATAAATTGTATGCTCATTTTAGAGGTGTGAGGTCACCACAATTTCATTGACATGTGTGGATATGTGCTGAGTGTGTGTTTTCCTTTTGCTTCCTGAGCAGAAACAAAGTTAATTTGTCCAGTGGGTATTTCTTTGGTGCCTACTATGTGTGTATCCATCAGACAATTGATGATAAAGCAGTGAACAAACAAATAAATAATTTGTCCTTGAGGCTAACATTGTGTGTGTGGAGATAGCCAATAAATAAACAAAGCCAATAAATAAAAACAATGTGTCAGATGTCATGAGTTCTATGGGGAAAAATAAAGCAGGGGTCAGAGATGGACTTTTAAATCTGTTGCTCATGGATGACTTCTCTGAGAAGGGATTGTTGGAGTAAAGGCTGCAGTCAGGTGAGGGAGCCTGCTCTGATGGTGTCTGGTGGAAGGATCTTCTTGGGGAAGGAAGAGCAAATGCAGACGTCCTGAGGCAGAAGGTGATTGGCATGCTTGAGGAACAGCAAGGAGAGAGTGAGGGCGAAGTGTAGTAAAGAATGCAGTAATGAAGCCAGGTAGGTGAGGCCGGGGCTATAGAGATGCTGCTGGGAAAGAAATGGAAGGAGTAGCCATGTACTGCATCTCAGCCTGAGGTTTGCATAAGGAAAGCTGTGCAAAGATCTTTATTTGAAGATCTTGACTCTCTGCGGCTAAAACCTCAAATACCTGGGACCTGTCTCTCATCAAAATATATAAATATAGACCTAGCTTTTCAATCTTCCAATTTCACCAAATTGGAAAGAGACCACTGAATTATATCTTATGCCTTTTACATATTGACAACTAAACAGTTAATTTTTTAGGAGCTCTGAGCCAAGTAAAACACCTGATAGTAAAGTAAAACACCTGTGGGCCAAAATGAGGTTCCACATTGCCAGTTTCGGAGCACTGGCCTAGAAGCTCCATCACACAACAAGCAACTTCATTCCATCACTCCTTATGGAAAACAGTACGTTTGACCTTTGAACATCGGGAGTGAGAGATTTGGGGTGCTGATCTCCGTGTGGCTGAAAATTCCAGTATAACCACAGTCCCCCCTTTGCATTGCAGATTCCCAACCATGGATGGAAAACAGGTTTGTACACAGATCGCTTGACATCTGATCTGTGCTCCAATGCCTTCTTTTGTTTAATTCAACATTGTCGTCAAGGACCATGGGCCACAGTGAATAACTTGGCAGAAAAGTATTCTCTTTGCAGGTGTCGTGTAGATTAGATGTGCCATGGTGCGGGCAGTTATGGGGCTCCAGTTTGTAAGTGGCTCAAGGACGAGTCCCCTTATGTCACTGGGCATCCAGCCTTCTTCACCCTTCTTTCCTCTTTGCGTGGCAGACTTTGGACATCCGCCTGACTGTATTGCCTGAGATGAGAGGTTTATTATACTTAGCACAGCTTTCTCCACAGCCTGCTGATATAATTATGATTGTTATCTTCTCCTTATCTTTCCACTCTCTCCCTTTTATGAGGTGAAAACCTCTGGTAGAAACATGTGACAGTGAGGGCATGTGCTTTTTCTTCCTCAGCCTAATGGATGAACAGCTGGCAGTTAATGAGCTTTTAATAGTGAATGTAGGGGGTTAGTTTGTTGCAATTTTAGTCTCCGTTGAATACTCTGAGGTCTCGTTGTTTTTCTATTTCGCCCTAACATTAGCTTTATTGATACCTGTAAACACCTGTTTAAAATTCACCCAGTATAGAAGGAACATATTTCTCTTTGAATCACCTTGGCCACAACTGGCGCTCCCTTACTTGTGAGGAGACTGTGGAACTTCACGTGAGGTTTTTATCTTCATTTTTAAGATCCTCAAAAAATGTTATATAGGATTAAATTTTTTATTTAGCACAGTAATGTGAAAAAAAATGTTGCATGAGCTTTTGTATATTTTTCTTGACCCATTTTATTTTTTCTACTTTGACCTTAATGGAAAAACAAGACGAAAGCCTTTCTCCACTAATACATTTTATAGCAATATTCTTAGCCTTTATTTCTCATCTATCATTTCCCCTAAATTAAATTTTCCTCAGACTTATTCGTTAGAAATTCCAAGTGATAAAATGGTTTCTTATAGCTAAAAAAAGTAATAATGATTAGCAATAATACCTAACTTTTATGCAGTTTATGTGTCACTCTATAAAGCTTACAAATCACTTTCATGCATTTGTATTTTCTCATTTAGCATTCACAATTATCTTGTGAGATGAGCTGCAAAAATAGTAATACTATTTTACAAAGTAGAAAACCAAGGTAAAATACATTATTACTCAAGGTTAAATGGTTATAAAAGCTAATCCATGTACATGGTAAAATTTGAAACAGTACAAAAGATGTACACTACTTTCCCTATCTTGGGGTTAAGCATAGTTAATCATTTTCTTGCATTTCTTCCAGTGGTTTTCCATGCGCATTCGATCTTGTCTATACTTTTTTTTTAAATCCAGGCAGAGAAGATTCTCCATACTGTCCTGCAGCATGCTTTATTTATTTAATTAAGTGGGTAGAAATGGAACATATATAACAGACCCTGCAGATCTACCCCTAGATTATGGGGACTTAGCATAGTCTATTTAACCAGTCCCCTATTAATGGACCTTTAGGTTGTTTCCAGTTTTTTGGTTCTATGGAAGAGTAGTAGTCTGAACAGCCTTGAACATTATCTTTGTGTATATATTGCAAATATGCTTGTTCTTAGACAAATATGCAAATACCTAGAAGTAGAATTGTTGAGTTATTGGGTATGTACATATAAAATTTTGATGCATATTTCTGAAAGTGTCCTATACTAATTACCATATTTACCCAGTATAATAATTTACACAAAAGATTATGCCCTCCCTCACAACTGCTCTAATACTTTAAATCGTAAAATTATTTTTTAATTGCCAGTCTAAGTTTTAATTTTCATTTCTTTATTAGTGAGGTTGAACATCTTTTCATATGGTTATAAGCAATTTGTATTTGATTTGCAGTTCTCTGTTTATTCATGATTCTTTGGATTTTCAATGATGTTTTCTTATTGATTTTAAGAACTCTTTATGTATTGAAGAACATATCTCCATTTGTCCCATTGCAGATATTTTCCCCAATTTATCATTTGTGTTTTGACACTTTTTTCATTAAAATTTTTTTCTTGCAAGTAAACGAGAAAATCTGAAAAGCAAAAAGAAGAAAATTAAAGTCACCATAATCCTGTTATTTAGTGACAACCACTTTTGTTATTTGGTATATGTTCTTTCCGTCATTTATTTATTTATTTATTTATTTATTTATTTATTTATTTATTTATTTATTTATTTATTTATTTTGTGTGTGTGTGTGTGTGTGTGTGTGTGTGAGAGAGAGAGAGAGAGAGAGAGAGAGAGAGAGAGAGAGAGAGAGAGAGAGAGAGAGAGAGTTGTTTTTCAAAGTTTATTTTATATTGCAATTCTGGAGTTACCTGGAATGTCAAAAAACTAGGTGGGAAGCTTTGAAACAGATTCATTCACTTGTTTGTATCCTCTCCTCCTTTCCATTTTCTTTAGAAAGGAAAATCCTCAGTACTTGCAAGGATTCTTTTCTTGTTTCTAAGTTTACATCTGGCCTCTCGCTGTTTGGTCACAGCTCTGAAGCTCTCAAGTTAAATGGGCTCCTTTGTGTTTTTGTCTATCTGATTCTGAGACTCTGCCTATGTCATAATTTGTTATTGGAAATACAATTACTGGACTTTAGGATCAATTACAGAGTTTTTCTCAGCTTGCGTTTTTTTAAAGTCAGGTTTATTTAGACATAATTTACATATGCACAATCACCTCTTTTAAAGGTACACTTTGATAAGTTCCGCTAAATGTATACAGTAAGTGTAGTCATTGTAATTAAGATACAGAAAATTTCCATAAACCCCAAAGTTTCCTCAAGCACATTTGCAATCTACCCTCTCCCTCAACACACAGCTCTTGGCAACCGCTGGTCTGATTTCTGTCCTTAAATTTCGCTGTTTCTAGATTGACATATAAATGGAATTATATAGTATGTAGATTTCTGTGTGTGGCTTCTTCCATTAGCATAATGCATTTAAGATTCATCCATGTTGTGTGTGTTAATAACTCATTCATTTTTATTGCTAAGTAGCATTTCATTGTGTGGATATACTACAATTTGCTTATCGATTCACCAGGACATTTGGGATGTTTACACCTTTTGATTATTAGGGGAAAAAAGCTGCATGCAAGTCTTTGTGTGGAAATATGCTTTCATTTCTCTTGGGTGGACACCTAGGAATTCGATTGCTGGTTTGTATGCTAATTTTATGGTTAATTTTACATAAACTGCAAACTTGCTGTCCAAAGTGTCTGGCTATAGCATTTTGCATTCCCACCAACAATGTATGGGAGTTCCAGTTGGTCTGTATTCTCATGAGCAGTTGGTTTTGTCACTTCTATGATTTTAGCCATACTAGTAGGTACCTAGTAACGTCTAATCATGCTTTTAATTTGCATTTCTCTGATAACTTGCTTGTGTACATACTTTCATATGCATATTCGCCATTCATAAATTTTCTGTGATGAGTGTCTCTTCAAATCTTGTGCCTATTTTGTGGGTAGAGGAAGTATTTGTTCATTTTTATATCTTACTGATTTGTAAGAGTTTTTTATGTATTCCGGATAAAAGTTCTTTATTAGATGTGTTTTACAAACTATTTTTCCCAGTCTGTTATAATCCTATTTTTTAAAGTGTCTTCTGATGAGCTGAAGTTGTTAATTCTGATGAAGTTCAATTTATGTATTTTTGTTTTCTTGTTTATATTTTTGGTGTCATATACATATCTAAGAATCTATTGCTAAATCCAGGGTCATGACGATCTATCCCTATGTTGTTTTTCTAAAAGTTTTATAATTTTAGCTGTCATTGATGTGCTTGTTTCTAAATGGATATTTACATCTATGTTTATGAGAAAACTTGGTTGGCAATTTTCTTTGCTTTCAATGTTTTTGTTTGGTTTCGGTATCAGGGTAATGATGCCACGTAAAATGAAATGTTTCCTCCTCTTCTGTTTCCTGGAATAGTTTATGTAGAATTGGTATTAATTCTTCCTTAAATATTCAGAAAAATTCAGCAGTGAAATAATCTAGCACCTAATTTTCTTTGTGGGAAGATTTTAAACTAAAAATTAAATCATTTTAGTAGGTGTAGAGATACTATATCTTTTTGAATGAGCTTTGGTAGTTTGTGCTTTCCAGGGACTTCTTCCAATAACGTTATCAAATTTATTGGCATAAAGTTGTTCATAATATTCCCTTATTCTTTATTGTCAGTGGGAACTGTAGTGATGTTTCCTCTTTTATTATTGATATTTGTGGTATGTATTTTTTCTTCTTTGTTCTTCATCATTCTGGGGAGAGTTAGCAATCTAACTGGCCTTTTCAAAGAAAAAACTTTTGTTTCATTTATTATAGCTATTGTTTTTCTGGTTTATCTTTTGTTGCTCTATGCGCTATCGTTGTTTTCTTCCTTTGGCTTGCATTGGGTTTAATTTGCTTTCCCTTTTATAGCTATGCGAAATCTTAAACTTTAGACTTGAGACTTTTCTTCCTTCTTAATACAAGCATATAATTCTATGAATTTCCTTTTAACACTGAGTTAGCTGCGTCCCACAGATTTTTGACAGGTTGTTTTCCATTTTCATCTCATTTGAAATAGTTTCTAATTACTCTTGCAATGTCTTTTGTGACTCATGGGTTATTTAGATCAATAGTTGGGATTTTCCCAAATATGTTTCCGCTATTTATTTCTAGTTTTTTTGTTTTGTTTTCCCTTTGTGTTCAGAGAACATACTTTGTATGATTCCTGTTCTTTTAAGTGTTTTAAGTTTTTTATTTAAAAAGTCTAGAATATAATCTATCTTGGTGAATGCCCCATGTACACTAAAATGTGTATTCTGTTATTGGGTTGAGTTTCGTAAATGTCAATCAGTTGCTGTGATTTGTTTACTGGACTTATTGAGTGTAGAGTTTTGAAGTCTCCAAGTACAGTTATGTATTTTTTTAATTTCCTCTTTCACGTCCATGAAATTTTGCTTTGTGTATTGTGAAATGCTGGTATTAGATGCATATACATTTAGGATTATTATGACCTCTTCATACATATTGACCCTTTTATTATCATTAAGTTCCACTTTTTACTTCCAGTAATATTCCTTTTTCTGAAGTTCATTTGATCTAATATTAATATAGACATTCCAGCTTTTCTTTTATTAGTGGTTGTATCCATATTTTTCCATCCTTTTGCTTTTAACTAATCTTTATGTTTATATTTAAAGGGGGTTTCAGTTGGGTTTTGTTACTTATCTATTCTAATAATCTTGCATTCTTTTGAATTAATTGAATATTATTCATGATTCTATTTTTCCCTCCATTATGACTTATTATCTATGCCTCTTTGCTCTACTTTTTTTTTTTTTTACAAGTTTTTAATGGTGATTGGCCTGCACTATCCAGTATGGTAGGTACAATCTGTATATGACTATTTAAATTTTAATCTTTAATTTATTAAAGTTAAATACAATTAAAATTTCATATCCTTCGGTGAACTAACCACACTTCAAGTGCCGAAGTATCCACATGTGGTTAGTGGCCACCATATCGGATGGTGCTGCTCTGGAGTTTAACATATATGACTTTAATTTCTTACAATCTACCTTCAAAGAATATATCACTTTATGCACAGTGTAAGAGCCTTACAGTAGCGTGCTTCCATTCATCCGTCTCTCTTTGGTGTCATGGTTTAAACCCTTAAATATGTTGCTATTTTTGGTTTATGCAGTCAGTTATAATTTAAAGAGAATGAAAGTAAGAAAAATGTCTCCTATTTACCCACATTTATACTATTTCCAGCACTCTTTATTTCTTTGTATAGATCCAAATTTCCATCTAGTGTCATATTTCTTCTGCCTGAAAAAATGTCCTTATTATTCCTTGTGCTGATCTTGTGGCATTCATTTTTCTTAGCTTTTGTTTGAGAAAGTCTTTATATTCTCTCTGTTTAAAAATTATCATTCAGGTTGAAATGCAGTCTAATTTCTTTTGTGATTTCTTCTTTTACTCAAGGATGATTTAGTAGTATGTGACTTAATTTCCAAACAGTGTTTCTGGTTATCTTATTATTATTGTTTGCTAATTTAATTAAATTGTGTTTAGATATGCTTTTTTATGATGTTAATAGTTTTAAATTTATTGAGACTTCTTATATGGCACACAATATGGTCTGTTCTGATAAACGTACCATAAGTGTCCCAAATAATGTATTATATATTCTTCTGTTACTGGATACAGTGTTCTGTAAATAAGTCAAGTTGGTTGATAGTGTATTATGATTTTCTGTCTTTGTTGATTTTGTCTAGTTGTTGTATTAGTTGCTGAGAGAAGGGGGTTAAATCTATGAATATAGGATTATCAATTTTTTTCTTTTAACTCCATCACTTTTGTTTCATGTATTTTTAAGCTCTGTTGTGTACATTTTAATGATTTCTATATTTTTCTGGTAAATTGACCTTTTTATTATAATGAAATGTCCCTCTTTATTCATGGTAATACATTTCGTTTTGAAATATATTTTTATCTACTCTTAATATAGCTATTCCAATTTTTTTATGCTGATTTATTTTTTAAATTTTGTCCATTATGACAATCTTTGCCTTTTAACTTAATTCTATAGTACCATTACCATTTGCTATAATTTCTCATATGTTTGAGTTTGAGTCTACCAGTTTATTTTTTGTTTTCTGCTTGCTGCTTGCTGCTTCTCTTTTTCTGTCCCTCCATTCCCCCATTCCTGTTATTTATGAATAGTTTTTGGAATTCTACTTTAATTATTCTGTTGTGTTTTAACTCCATTTGTGAACATGATATTCTGGTTTGGCAGTATTTTTTGTTGTTGTTGTTGTTCTTTTTAGTACTGTAAAGATGTTGCTCCATTGTCTTCTGGGTTATTTTTTCTTGATTTCTTCTGTGTGTCTCTTAATATTTATTGAATGCAAGACAGTGTGTATAGAACAGGAGACTGAGATAAATATTATTTACGACCATATATAGGCCTAACTCATTTTCCAGCAGGCCATGGGTTGAGTCAATAGAGTCTGCAATGCTTCTGGATTTGCTTTTTGTTGTTGCTCTCATTACCCTTAGTACCCATCCTTTCAGCAGTGGACCGTCGCTACCTTTTGCTTAGTGTGGGACATGTACAGAGGTGGTTTCCCTCCCTGCTTTTGTCCTTTCCCCAGGAGCAGACTGATGTTGCTCATTACTCAGTGCAAGTCTTGTGTCAGGAGCAGGAATTTGTATGGCTCTTCAACTTGAGCATGTCTTAGGTGCGTCTGTATGCCTGAGCTTCAGGGGTGCGCCTTTCTCCATGTTCTTGCTCCTGCTCCTCCCTCCAGGATGGCTGAACTTTCCCTGGTTTTTGTAGGATGGAGACAGTTTGGGTGGAAGCAGGTTTCCTGCCCTCCTCCGCTCCCACCCTTTCACCAGTGGCACTAAGCCTCTGCTTTTTGTCATTATAGGATCCTGGGAATAAGTGGGTTCCTGTTTTTCCTCTAGTGGCTGGTGGCAGTGTGTGCAAGGGTACTTAGGTTTTCTACCTCCTTACAGTGGTCACCAGTCTTTGTGTGGGATTGCAGATGCCTTTTTCATAGTATGTGAAGAGGTTCTAGGATAATGAGTCATGTGCTGTTCCCCAGGGACAGCTGATTCTATCTTACACCTGGACTGCCTAGAGTCCCTCTCTGTCTTACCTTCTCTTTTACTTGAGCACCCAGAAGAGTTCCTTGGAAAAGAATGAGTGCAAATTTCCCTTGTGTCTGGGGCTCTCTGCTCACATTTGGCCTTTAAAAGTAGCTAAATCTTTTTTTCAATTTTTGGCATTTTTTTTTTTTAATTGGGGAAGGGGAATAGGACTTTATTGGGGAGCAGTGTGTACTTCCAGGACTTTTTTGTTTTTCCAAGTCAAGTTGTCCTTTCTTTTTTCTTTTCTTTTCTTTTTTTTTTTTAAAGATTTTATTGGGGAAGGAGAAACAGGACTTTATTGGAGAACAGTGTGTACTTCCAGGCCTTTTTTCGAGGAATCGAACTGGCAACCTTGTGGTTGAGAGCCCACTGGCCCATGTGGGAATCAAACCGGCAGCCTTCGGAGTTAGGAGCATGGAGCTCTAACCGCCTGAGCCACGGGGCCGGCCCCAATCCTTTCAATCTTAGTTGTGGAGGGTGCCATTCAGCTTCAAGTTGTTGTCCTTTCAGTCTTAGTTATGGAGGACGCAGCTCAGCTCCAGGTCCAGTTGCCACTGCTAGTTGCAGGGGGCACAGCCCACCATCCCTTGCGGGAGTCGAATTGGCAATCTTGTGGTTAAGAGGACACGCTCCAACCAAATGATGCCCATCATCCCTTGCGGGACTCAAGGAGTTGAACCGGCAATCTTGTGGTGGAGAGCCCACTGGCCCATGTGGGAATCGAACCGGCAGCCTTCAGCTTTAGGATCACGGAGATCCAACCGTCTGAGCCACCGAGCTGGCCCTAAAAGTAGTTAAAATTTTAGTTGTTGTCTCATTACCTGCTTTTATGGCAGCTATCTTTTTCTCCCCGCTTCTGACAAAAGTCAAACAGTTCATGTCCTCAAAGGGCCATGCCATCCTTTGAAATTCAGTTCTCCCAAATTTTTTGTGACTCTCTTATGGGCTCAAAAATGTCATGATTTTGTAGCTTATCTGTTTTTTTTTGTTTGTTATTGTGGCAATTTCTATATTTTTCAATTTTTCTGTATCCTAAGCACAAGTGGAACCCCCTCCTATCCTTAACTGTTAATTTTTAAAAAGTGTTTTTGTTATGTAATTCACTGTCCAATATATAATTTTCCTTCATTATGCCTCTGAGTTTTACATCTTGATTAGAAAGGGCTTCCTTACTCCAAAATGAGAACAAAAAACAAAAAAAAACCCAAGATACAGAAAAAACTTTCATGTTTTCTCATCATGCATTTACGTTTTATTATTTTATGTTTAAATTTTTGCATTTATGTTTAAATATACCTGGAGCATATATTAGTGTATAGCATTATATACTAACTCAGCTTTTGTTCTTTCTAAGTGGCTATTGAGTTGACTCAATACCATTTGTTGATTAATTAATATTTGCTCTACTTCTTCTCACATGTGTGCTATTAAGGGGCAGAGGCAGGATTCAGGCTACACACTTACTGTTTACTGGTTATTCCATTTAATCACATTGTCTTGGTTTATTTTCTGATGTTGTTGCTTGAGCGTACAGAGCATGAAAAGAGTTTTCCTTTCCAGAAGCAATGCCTCTGTGTTAATGGTCTTATCTTTCTCACTAATAGTACTGTAGTACTAACAATATACTGTAAATGTTTAGCATAGTTTGTGAATTCTTGTGTTCTGTTCTGATTGAGCTTAGCGGGTATTTCTAGGAGTAAACTCTTTCCCACAGGCTTTCTTTCCAAGGATTGCCACCTCTCCTATGACTGGAGCTTGGCAAGGGGACCCCTGTGTTATTGCCAGGCTTTCCTACATCAAATTCTAGGCCTAGTGTGACCATTCTGGTTCATCTCCTAGATGAAGAAGCAAAGGTCCATTTCTGTTTGGTTTCTCCCTCCAGATGCTTTTTTTCTGTATCAAACACATACTTTGGCAAACATGTTGACAACACTGGTCTGAGCTTAGGCTGTCATTTATCCTTGATATAATTTTTTCTCTTACCATGTGTTGTTTCATCACTGTTCTCAGTTTTCCTTGCTTTCCTGTCTTCCCTACATTTTCTTAAGTTGCCCAACTCTTAGTCTTCTCCCAATCCGTAATTGCATTAAAAATTTAATGAAATTGTCCCTATTCCACAGTTTAATTTACCTGTTGTGGTATAGTAAAGAATATGTCTATCCATTGATAGATGACTGGATAAAGAAGATGTGGTACACACACGCGTGCACAGAGGCACACACACACACACTGGAATATTTACCCAGCAATAAAAAAGAACGAAATCTTCCAATTTGCAATGACATGGATGGACCTAGGGGGTGTTATGCTAAGTGAAATAAGTTAGTCAGAGAAAGACAAATATTGTATGGTTTCAGTTATATGTGGAATCTTAGTATGAAAACAAGTGAACAAAACAAAAGCAGACTCAGAAACAGAGATCAAACTGATGGTTGCCAGAGGGGAGTGGGGTGGGGGATTGGATGAAATAGGTGAAGGGGAATATGGTCAGTAATTTTGCAGGGCGACAGATGATTACTAGACCTGGTGTGGTGATCACTTTATAAGGTATATAAATGTCGATCACAGTTTTGTACTCCTGAAACTAATATATTGTATACCAACTATACTTAAATTATATACATCTCTCTCTCTCTCTCTCTCTCTCTCTCTCTCTCTCTCTCTCTCTCTCTCTCTATATATATATATATATATATATATATATATATATATATGTATTTTTTTTTTTTTTTTAGTTATTTTTCCTTTGTCTCTGCTTCCTGGCTCAAAGCTTCAAATCTCTTGAAATTTCCTGAGTGACAGGACTGTCTTGGTTCTGCTAATGACTCATGGTGGGCCTATAGATGGCTTCAGGATGGTGGCTGGTCACCAGAAGGACCAAGCATGTGATTGATTAGAGGGTTGGAGATTTCAACTTTCTGATCTTTGGTTAGAGGAGGAGACATGGAGATCAAGTTCAGTCACGTGGCCCGTGATTTAGTCAATCATGACTGTGTAATAATATCCCAATAAAAAGTTTGCACACTGAGTTTGGTGAAGCTTTCGAGTTAGTGGACACATGGATATGCTGGGAGGGTGACTGGCCCTGAATCCAAGGGGAAAAGGCGTGGGAGCCTGTGTCTAGGACCCTTCTAAATCTTGCCCTATGTGTGTCCATTAAAATAAAAATGGAATCATAAGTATAGTGCTTCCTTGAGTTCTGTGAGTTGTTCTAGTGAATTTTCAAAGCTGACTGGGTCATGATAACCCCCGAATTCATAGCCAAGTTAAACACAAGTATGGGTGACTTGGCGTTTGAAGTTGGGGCAGTCATTTGGAGGATTTGGCCCTTCAGGTGAGATTGTGCTAACTCCAGAATTGTATTTTAGTACATTCCTATTGGGGTAAAACAGAGCAAATGTTCTACCCCCTGGTCTCATAGGGACCCTGCCCCGTAACAGGGGATGCTATGTGTTCTTTTAGGAATGACTGAGCAGAAGTGAACTGTGACTTTTGATTTTAGTAATTTTGATTTTATTTAGTTGACACCTGAAATTCTTCCTCATTAGTAAAATTTTGTTGGAATTTCATCTCTTAATGGGATAAATATTGGGGAGGGAGCTTTCAATGTCAGCAAATTTCAAACTCTCCTTCTGTTGGGTGTTTATCTAGATATGTTTATTTCTATATCACAGTGAGATATGGGCTGCACAAAAGTTACTCTTTCTTTATAAAGTGGAAGAAGCTGAGCTGAGTCTGGAGAGCAGGCATATATCTGCCTCTATCGTAGGCATATCCTATATGTTTAGGTAAAAGAAAACAAAAACAAAAACACCAAACAAACAATGTATGGAGAATAATCTGGAAGTTAATTCCCGTAAAGCTGTGTGTGTGTACCTCTTGGAAAGTCTGTTTCAAAGCAAAACTTGAATTTTCCGCAGGCTGAGCACTACTCCGAATCCACACAAATGAAGTGACCTGCGGGCACTATATTCAAATATAGGTTGCATGCAAATACTAGACTGTTTTATCTAAGGGACTTGAACATCCAAGGATCTGGGTGTTCACGGAGGGTCTTGGAACCAATTTCCTGTGGATACTGAGGGACAACTCTGTGTGTGTGTGTGGTGTGCGCATGCATGTAAGGACTTAGCTGTGAATGTAAGATACTATGGATTTGCAAATCATCTGGCTGGTTAGGATTTCAAAATATATGATTGAATGTATTAAAGTAATAACTGGTATATATTTGAAAAATTAATCTGCCTAATCTCTCTGTACCCCTAGGCCCACTTTTCAGCTGCAATTACTGTTTTCTTTTTTTATATCTTAAATTTTCTATTAACACCCCATTTCTATGTAATATACATATACGGTGACTTTTTGATTCATAAAATTCATACTGTGAATTTTAGATCTTATGTATTAACCTTCTATTATGATAAAGATTACCTTTTCTTTCTTGGATAGTTTACTGTTTCTAATAAACTTTATTTGCATCTATGAATGTTTTCAGCTTATGTTTATCAGATTTCATTTTGTTCCAGACATCTTCTCCATTCTGGCTTCTTCCATTCTGGCTAGCTGAAAAACTGACCCTGGGGCTTTGTTTCACCAATCTTTTGGAGTGGATTCTTTGTTTCTAACTTTGCTCTTTTTTTTTTTTTTTTAACTAAAGCATATCCTGCAGTCAATTTCTAAACAATTGAATTCATGAAAATAAAAGTTTTGAGACAATATCTGAAATATTTGTTGTGTCACACTTTATTGATATTTTTGTTGGATGTAGAAATATTTTACTTTAGAATTTTGAAAGCATGACTGTAGTTGTTTTAACATACAGTTTTGTTTTTGAGATGTTTGATAAAATTGTTTTATTTCTTTTTCCACATGTTAATATTTCCTTCTCCTGGCTTCTCAAAGCACTTACCATGTTTTGTTTGTTTGTTTTTGTCGAAATTTCATGATGATCTGTGTCATGGTGTAAGTCTACTCTACATTCTGTGTGTTTCTGTGCGCTACGAGGATTCAGCTCTTTCTGAACTTGACCGTGTCGTATTTCTTTGATGATATCCTCACTATGCTTTTTGTTGTTGTTTTTTCCCTCCAGAATAGGATATTGGGCCATCTGGGTTGTTTCTCTAAGTATTTCTTGTTTGCTTTCATAATTTCCATCGATTTATAGCTTTGTTTTTTCAAATGTTCTGAGAGATTTCCTTTGGGAAAATTATTGCTTTTAGCTATTAAAAATTTTTCAAGACTGTTTTTTTTAATTGTCTAATTTATTTTATCATTGCCATTTGCAGTATCAGACTACCTGGATTTGAGATGTTCTTTTTTTTTTTTCAGTGTCTGATAGTTCTTGAATGACCTTGTGAAACTTGGTCTTGTTCCCTTCCATTCCTTATCGTCAAAGATTTAATAAGAATACATATATTCTAGATCTGTGACTGAGATTTTATATATATTGTAATTATATGTAAAACTAATAAGGATATATATCATATAAGTGTTTATTGTATATTACATATATTAAATATTAATAAACAGTTAGAATACCTGGTACATAGTAAGTGTTAATTACCTCTCTTCTCTGCCCCCCTCCCCCCCCCCCCCCCCCCCCCCGTCTTCATTTTGGAGTCATACCACTATAATTAGTACTCTTAGATCCTTGTCTGTTCCTTGCACTAACTTTTTGTTTTGTTTTTTTCTGTTTCTTTATTTTGGTCTTTTTCATATTGGAGACTTTCTTCAAATGTTCTACCTCCTTATGGAAGAATGAAATCTCTGAATGTGGATAGGACTTGGTGACCAGTGGGCTTTGTGTTTTGAGTATTTTGGCTTTCAGCCCCATGCCTTGAGGGACCTACGGAGGTCCTTGGAAGTGAATCACTCTCATCCCCTCACTTCTGCCCTTCTCAACCAGCCACTCCTAATCCACCTGCTTTTCATCTTCCCAAACACTAAGAAGTGTCTCTCAACTGTGGTACCTCCACTTCTGTTCTTTGCTCTTGTTAGTTGGGATCTTTTGTCTTCTTTTACAATAGTTTTAGTTGGGTATTAGGAAAGAGAGAAGATCAGTCTAGGTGGATATTTTACTGTCTTTAACTGGAATTAAAAAATTAAAATATCTATTGAAATCTGGCTCTGCTAAGTGCCATTAAGAAGGTGCCATGTTAGGGTAGTATTCTGATATTTTAATTCTGGACTTAGATACTTCAACATATATAATGTGTCAACAACAATAATGTTTATAAGAGAGTTTAACACCTAAAATATTGTTTAGGTTATGATAAAATACATTATGCAATTTCTCACTGAAGCCTATTTTAGTTAGAAGTGAAACAGAACAAAATTTTCTAAGAGGAAATGTTAAAAATACATATGTACTTTTTATATTTTAAATGTACAAATGGAAGTTTATCACCAATTTCCACATTATATGTACATAGATCTAGTATTTATTGTTGATCTATGAGATCAAAACTGAGACAGTTTTGCATACAAATTTAGCAGAAAAATAAGAACTCTCTCCAACTGTATATGAAATGTTGAAATCACCGCTACAGACATTGAAAGCGACTTGCAGGGACTAAACTGAGTCCTTTTGTTTATTTTTATCTTTATCTTTTTGTTTAACTCTTCATTTGGCATTATTTAGACTTTTATATATATATATATATATATATATATATATATATATATATATATATATATATATATATATATTAACAGTTTCTTTGAAAGTGCACCAAGCTTTTTCACTTCTCTTTCTGTCTTCTTTTTCTTGTGATAAACCGTATACTTTAGTTGTGTCCCAGCTTTTGAGGGAGTGCTAGGAAATGAGGGGAGGGTGTCTGAGGCTGAGAGAGGCGGTGCCAATCAAGCATAATGTCAGTTTTCTGCTTCATCAGTTACCTCCAAATGGAGAGGCTTTTGGCAGTCTCTTCTGTCTCTTCAATTATGCTCCCCTTTTAGAAGAAAGATGCTCATTCTAATTGACCGGGCAGAGGGAACCACTCCATTTGACTTCCTGTCCCTCATTTGTCCTGCTTAGTTCGAAACATTTAAAAGTACAAGACAATAATATTAGGTTGGTGCAAAAGTAATTGTGGTTTAAAAGGTTAAAAATAAAAACTGCAATTACTTTTTCACCAACCTAATAAAACCAGGAACTTAGGAAATAAATTAGAGTACCCCGTATAGTGCAATGCAATAGGGATGGAAGTCATAATCCACATCATTGGAGATATCCTAAATTTTTCATCAACTGGCTTCTGATGGGAGAGCTCATGGTTTAAGAGGCAGAGGATGAATACTTGTAGGGAACTAAAGGGATTCATGTTCCAGGCGAGAAAAATTGAAAACAAAAGAGTGCTGACTCTCTCAAAATTGGAAATCAATGAATATCAGTGGGTAAGGGGACTGTTGTGATGTTGATTGCTTTCAGAAAACATGGACTTTTTCCTTATTCAGAGAAATATAATTGTTTTTTAAAAAATGAACTGAATCCATTTCTTCGTATTTCTTCCTAAATGTTCTCAGGTGAATTGGTTAAATAGTCTTTAATAATAATAGCAGTAATAAGAGTTACGATCATACTATTATTATTATTATTACTACTGCTAATACTTATTAAACACTTATAATGTGCCAGGCACCATGCTCAGCACTTTACCTGTATATTGAACCTAACATGGAACCTCTGCAGGTTTATTATTTTGCAGGCAAGGAAACCAAAGCAAAGACAAGGCACTTGTTGAAAACTCACAGAAATAGAGATGGCAGAGTATTTAAACACAAGAGCCTGGGGTCTTTACCTCTCATAAAATACTTTCCAGTTATTTCTTGTAATGTTAGCTTTCCCCTCCTAACTTATTTGGAAACTTTTTAAACTAATGAAATGTTGAAAGACAAGTACAACGAACATCTTTATATCTCTTACTAGATTTACAACTTTTTACATCCTACCATATTAGAACTACCAATTACATGCCTCTGTGTCTATCTAGGTATTCTTTCTTTTCTGAATTGCTTGAAGGCAAATGGAAAACTGCTATATTTCCTAAGAACAAGACTATTCTTCAGTACAATTTGGCATATCAATAAACCATGTTGACATAAACTAAGGCAGATAATAAATTGGGCTTAAAAACCCAATTGACTGAACACACACACATTGAGAGAGACTTTTTCAGAATCATGAATGATCCCAAAAGATTTTGCCCAATCATGTTTCCAGTGTGATACCTTTGATATGAAGTACTTCACTTAATAGTGACAGTGTATGAGTCAATTTGGGCTGCCATAACAAAATATCACAGACTGGGCTTAAGCAACAGATATTTATTTTCTCACAGTTCTAGAAACTAGAAGTCAGACATCAAGGTACCAGCAAGTTTAGTCTCTAGTGAGGGCTCTCTTCCTGGCTTGCAGATGGCTGCCTTCTAACTGTGACCTTGAGTGGCTTTTCCTCTTTGTGGACATGGGAAGAGAGGGAACTCTGTTGTCTCTTTTTCTTCTTGTAAGGATACTAGTGCTGTTGGATTAGGGATGTGCCCTTAAGACCTCATTTAACCTTAATTACCTTGTCATATCCCCAAATATAGTCAACATTGGGGTTTAGGGCTTCAACATGAATTTTGTGGGGTGGAGGGCACAATTCAGTCCATAACAGACAGTTTGATGGAATACTTCTGAAAATTTTATTTGTAGTATTTAGGAGAACAGAACAATTGTAGTTATTCCCACAGAGATGGAGTATTCCAGGCAGATGGATAATTTTCCTCAAATAAGGGTGGGAACATAGGAGGCAGATCCTTATGGAAAAAGGAAAAGATAACTAGGATATAATAAGTCTTAGACTGGATTTTGCTTCATGGTTTTTCAGGAAAAAGCATAATGTAGTATTATAATGTATCAACTTTCATTTTGTAATTCCCTCTTGCCCATGATCATAAATGGCTACAAAAGCATTGAGGTGCTTCACCAATTTCCCTAAGGGCTTCTCTTTGCTACTGCACTCTTTTTTGAACAGCCTATGCAGCTGACTTCCTCTTCTTCAATTGTGACCTAAATCTGCCCAAATTCTCAATGAATGGCTTTGAGTGGTATTCAAGCAGCTCTCTAGTGTCACTTTTGTTGATGTTATGAAATTCTTCAACCTTTGCGATATTAGCATCATTGTTTGGACCCTCCCTGACAGACTGACTAACAGACTTGATGGGACAGCCCCTGGTGTTGAGTTGGGACTAGTTTTATGTGTGGCTGGGTGTATATTTTTCTTGTGATGATTTTAGTGCATACCCATATAGCAAGAAACACACCTCCCATGTAGACCGTTCTCCACAAGGATAATATATAGAAAACCGGGAAAACCAACATTATAAATGAACTGTCTGTGCCCCTATCATATGCCTGCCTCTTCTTTTACACTCCACCCATTCCCTCCTACCTACTCGGGCATATCTGTAGCAGTTTCCCTCTCTGTTAGATTTTTCCCCATCAACAAACATGTATGCTGTAACTTCTCACATCTTAAACAAATTTGCTAACATCTATATGTCCTACCAGTTACATTCTTATTTCTTTTCCTTCCTTTACAACACAAGTTTTAGCTATAATTGTCTCCAATTTATCACTTTTTACTCTCTCTGAAACCCATTCAGTCATGATATACCTCCATTTTCTTTCTGATGTGTTTCTTGTTAAGATCACCAGTGACCTTAGTAGTGCAACATCCAATGTTTCTCGTCTTCCTTGAATTCATAGCAGCATTTAACACGATTGCCCCCTCATTCTTGATGCCTTTTTTACCAGGCTTCCAGGACACCACACACTCACTCTTGGTTTTCTTTTTAGGCCGCTGACTACTCCTTTTCCCAAACTCTTATCATTGAAGCGATCCTTTTCTTTAGCCTCTGGCTATAATTATTCCTTTGGGGGATTTTAGCCAGTCTCATGGCTTTAAATACCATCCGCACATTCCAAAGATGAGCAACTGTCCATCTTAAGACTTCTCTCTTGAACTCCAACTCACGTGTGTCACTGCCTATATGACCTTCCTCAGTTAGATGTCCAATCAGCACCTAAACTTCACAACCAAGCTCCTAGTTTTCCCTCATTTACAGAATGATCCCACCCTTCTCTTTGTTCAAGGCAACAACTTTGCAGTCAGTACTGACCTTCTCACATCCCACACTTAACCCATCCACAAATCCTGCCACCTCTCTCTAGTAAATATACCCAGAATCCAACGTTTTCTCACCGTCTCCACTGCTGTGACTGATTCAAGAATTGTGACCTCTCCTTGAGTTATGGTGACAGGAGCTGTGTCCCTGCTTCCATCCTTTCTCTCCTTTAGTCTGTTCTGATGACAGTAGATCCTTTTAACGTATATGTCAGATCATGTCATTCAAAGTTCAAAATTTCTAGGGGCTTCCCATCCCATTGTGAGTAAAAGCCCGAGCCCTCACCGTGACCCATGAGACCTGTGTTATGTGCCCTTTCGTCCTCCATTATCTTTCTCACATCATTTCCTACTAACCTCCCTTCTCTCACATAGCAGTGGTTTTGAGGGCCTCTTTCTCTCAGACATCTGCCAGGCTTTTTCTCTCACCTGGTTTCATTTCTTCCTCAAATGTTAGTTTCTTGGGCCCTTCCTATTTAAAATTGCATCTTTCCTGCTTTGTGTTCCTTTCATCACTAAAATACGTAGCTTACTATATTCATTAAGCACTTTAAACTTCATAGCCATCATGTAAAGTACTACTACACATGAGAGAAATGAGATTGAGAGGCTCAGTCAACTTACTCAAGCCTGGAAGCTGGCATTTCAGCTCAGCAATTGTGACTCCAAGTCCAGCCTCTCTCCTTTGTTACCAGTGAGTAAGGAGAGTCCAATTCCCCTCCAGGAGAATGGTCAGGTATTTCTGTTTGGTATCCCTGCTCGTTGAAACCAGAGGCATCTCTTTTCTTTCCTGTTCTATCCTCAACCCTAGCAGAGGGCCTGGCACGTAGTAGGGGCTCAGAAAATATTTGGCTTCACAACTAAGTTACCAAGTTTGTCCAGCTGATGGTCCCCTGACTACCATAGTCTCAACTTCTTTCCTGTGACATTTCCCTTTTTGACTAAAAGCCAACTTGGGGCAGGGATAGGGGAAGAATGTTGAGAATTATAAGGGAATACCAGGAATCCTGGGATGCTTTCCAAAGGCAGTGATTAGCCAAGGCCTCATTCTCTGCTTTCATTTCATGAAATCTTGTTTGTAGCCTTCTCTTTCCTCTGTTCTGCTCCCATGGAGAGAAAGGCTGAGAATGCCATAGAGAAAACCACATTCAAATCAAGTAAATGCCTCTCTTTACCTCACTGAAGGGTGAGGTTTCTTTTTGAGGGTGTTTTTGTGTGTGTGCTGTGCAGGAGTAGGAAGGCAAAAAATGTTTGAACAAAAGGAAAAGGATCCAAGGGAAATAATTACATGAAGAAATCTGGTGCCTTCTGTCTCTCTATCAGCTTTTAACAGAAGAACTTCTCTTGCAAATGTGGTTTTGCATTTTATCTCTTTTATAATGGAAAGGCTTTACCTGCACTGGGACAAATGGGTATATCCCCTATTATTTACAACTTTTCTTAAAAGCATATTTAATAAGAATAAAAAGATATGCATTTAAGCAATTTACTCTCTCTCCAGATGAAGTTAAACTATCCTTTATGGCAATCCCAAGCAATCAATTTTTCTGGAAAGGATTATCATAATGCTTTTAATGGTGTCTATGTTAACTAATTGGGTAAGTGTGGAATCAAGGCAAGGTATATTGCATTTTACAGTCTTGCCAATCTTTTAAGTCATCTTTTTGAAAAAGAAATGTACAACCTGAATGCAAGTTGAGAAGTCTGGAAAGGAATTAAGGAACAGTTTTGTTTCCCCATTTATACAGTATGTTTTCAAGACCACTGAGAAGAGTGTGTGGCACATAGTACACTGTATCTCAATAGAAATGAATACCCTCCCATCTACCTACCATGACACACCCCAGAGGGAAATGGCTGAGCAAGTGACAAGCATTAACAGCCAGCACAAAGGGGATAGTGTTTTGTTTTCTTTTTGGCACATTTCTCTCCAGAGCACAGCTCCACTTCTGGGAAGCTCAGTCTTATCTACTCCAATTCACACCTTGCAACTCTAAAGGAAACTGTATATGAGAAGTTTCAGCTACAGTCTCTTACTTATTACACAGGTCTTATGTTATATATGTATATTTAGTTTTCAAGATGGATCCCCAACCAAAATATTCCCTGCTGTTTAAGATGGAAAATGCATCTTTTTAAAAATGAATTTACCTGAAGTGGCCACTCTCTGGTACTACGTTTGTTGAATAAGACATCCCTTCGCTACCTCTTTAAAGAACTAAGTTTATCACAAAACAACGAATTTTTTGTCTGTTCTTTGCTTTCATTTTTTCCCATCCAGCAATACTATAAGTTGTATGATGTTTGTGATGGTTAATTTTATATATCTATTTGACTGGGCCACTGAATGCCCAGATATTTAGTCAAACGCTATTCTGGGTATTTCTGTGAAGGTGTTCTGGAAGGTGTTTTGAATAAAGCAGATTAACCCACTAAGGTGAGTGGGTCTCATCCAATCAGTTGAAGGCTTGAATAGAACAAAAAACCTGACTTTCCCCTGAGTGAGAGATTTCTTCCTGTCTTAGGACTGGGATATCAGTCTTTCTCTGCCTTTGGACGTGAACAAAACACTGGTTCTTGCTGGTTCTTGAGCCTGACAGCCTTTAAACTGAAATTACACTGTCAGCTCCCCTGTGTCTCAGGCCTTTGGACTCACACTGGAGCTAAGCGGTCAGCTCTTCTGAGTATCTAGCTGGCCAACTCACCGTGCAGCTCTTGGGACTTGCCAGCCTCCATAATCAGTTTCTTCTCTTTTCTCTCTTCCCTCCTCTCCTCTCCTCTCCTCTCCTCTCCTCTCCTCTCCTCTCCTCTCCTCTCCTCTCCTCTCCTCTCCTCTCCTCTCCTCTCCTCTCCTCTCCTCTCCTCTCCTCCCCTCTCCTCTCCTCCCCTCCCCTCCCCTCCCCTCCCCTCCCCTCCCCTCCCCTCCCCTCCCCTCCCCTCTCTCTCTCTTTCTCTCTCTCTCCTTCCATCCTCTCTCTCTCTGTGCTCATATCCCATTGATTCTGTTTCTCTGGAGAACCCTAATACCATGTCATAAAATGAGCTGCTCAACTGAGTATAATCAGTGATTTCTGTGCATAGTCTATACTGGATCCTTACCTCTTGCCGTCATTTGAGCAGTTTTAAGTACCTGTTTCTGAGTACTTATCTCCTATGCCAGGAGCTGGAGATCACAAAGAAACAAGGCATGTCTTTATTCAAAAATCACAGTCCAGTGTCAGCAGTACACAAATTCTAGAAAGGCTGTCTATATAGAATCCCACAAGCAATGTCATCAAGTAGGAAAGATGTTTTCAGTGGGGAACTGAGCCACATCTTGTGACCCGCTGATGTGGAGATGCCATTTTGGCTCTACTTGGGGAAATACTAGCTACTACAGCTCCTTTTTCCTTCTTCTATGAGAGCATGGGCTCTGTCTAGGTTCAAATCTCACCGCTTTTCAATTTCTAGCTGTGTGACCTTGGACAAATTAATTTTTGTACATTTTGTTAGTTGTAATACACAAATATAGTACCCTCATCATAGCACTTTAATAAGATTACACAGGATAATATTTATAAAAAATTTAGCACAGTGCCTGCAACCTACCATATTTTATTAAATCTAAGATGCTGTCAATTGTAAGATGTGTTACTATTTTTGTGTATTTCTGAGAAAGAAAAGCAATGCCAATTGTAATGGTAAGATGCTATCAGTTGTGACACCTCCTGACATGTTAAAAGATGAAAAAAAATATTTCTTAAAATCAATAAAGTACGGTAGTTGGTGCTATATAAATGAATATAATCCTAGACCAGGCAAGCTGATTATTCAGAGACAAGTTTGAATAAGGAAAAAAAAATAGTTTGCATTTGTAGATGGTTATCTAAATAGCAACAAAATACTAAGCAAACTGTATTATTAATGAATATCCCAATCACTTCTTGACTATTCTAAGAAGTTACTAAAGCATATTTCTTTTATTTTCTTAGTGAGGTTTAAAGCTGCCTTCGTTACAGACTCTCTAGGGTCATTTAAAATCTAATTAAGGCATGATAGCTGTTATGGACTGAATGTCTGTGCCTTTCCCTCCCCCCAGATTTGTCTATTGAAGCCCCAACCCCAATGTGACTGTATTGGGAGAGAGGGTCTGTGAGGGTGTGATGAAGTTTCAATGAGTTCATAAGGGTGGGTCTTATGAACTGATAGGGCCAGTGTCCTTATAAAAAAAGGGAAGAGACACCAGAGCTCTCTCTTTCTCTTCCACGTGCAGACATAGTTAGAAGGTGGCAGTTGCAAGCCAGGAAGAGGATTCTCACCAGGCATTAAATTGACCAGCACCTTGACCTTGGGCTTCTAACCTCTAGAACTATGAGAAATGAATATCTGTTGTGTCAGCCCCCCAGCCTGTGGTATGGTAGCCTGAACAAACTGAGACAATGGCCAACAGAGAGGACAGAGAGAGGACTGAGGATAAATTCACATTGGCACCCCTACATGGCTAGCCATTAGTTCATTAGTTGTCTGGTAATATTTGACCTGAAGGTGCTTATTTGCAATTAGGGACCAAAAAAGGGTCTCCCCACAAACTCTTCCTGGTCCTCACTTTTCTGCTTACTCAGTGCTAACACCCTATACTACAGTACTAATATTGTAATTGCTATTATGTTTATTTTTTATAGTTTTATACAACTACCTTGTTGTATAAATGGGAAATCAACACTCTTGTTGTGAACATTTAATTAGGTTTATAGTTTTAATTACTTCTTTCATATTTATGCTTTCTTCTGTAGTAGATTGAAAACTGTCTCTCACTCGAGGGGTTTGATTCTGTGGGTATTGACTGGTTCTTCTGTTATGTATTTTACAAATGTGTTTTGACTTAGTATTTGTTCTCACTAGTAACTGAATTTTGCTCCCACCAACATTTATGTTAGTATGACAGGGAAGGGCCAGAAATAAATTCAGAATAATATTTTGTGAAAGGCCTATTGTTATAGACTAAATATATGAATTATGGAATATTTTAAAACTAGTTTTGGTATTTGAAGCACATGTACCAAAGAACAGAAAACAAAGAAAGCAGTTATCCATGGAAATCCTTGGGGAAACCTGTTTTAATGAGGAGATGAGATAGCTTGTAATTCACAGAACAATTTATATGTAAATGGTGTATCTGAAAATCAGGAGGGTGCTCAAAAAGGTTATCTTTTATTAATAATTTCTAAACATTGCCTCCTCTGCAACCTTATTTACATTGTTTATATCAGAGCAAAGTATAGCCAGAATTGGTATATTAGTTACTTGTTCCTGTATAACAAACTAGCTGAAATCTTAGGAGCTTAAAGCAATTGACATGTATGATTTCACATACACTCTGAGTGTCAGGAATCTGGGAGTGATTTAGCTGGGTAATCCTGCCTCAGAGTGGTCAGATTACAGACCAGCTGCCGTCTGGGGTTGCCATCTCTGAAGCCTTGACTGTGGCTGTAGGACCTACTTCCAGGCTTGCTCATGTGACCGATGGCAGGAGACTTCAGTTACCAGCCACAGAGACATCTCCATAGAGCTGTTCACAGCATGCTTTTCCCCAGAGTGAGTGATGAGCAAATAAGCAAGTGCACCACTGTCTTTTATAACCCAATTGTGGAGGTGACAAACCATTACTTTTGTTGCTGTTTGCTATTGGCACACAGACCAACACTAGCCCAAGGTGGAACGGAGTCTGCTCACAAGCTCACTGACAGGGCTAGTGGCAGGAGACTTCAGGTTCTTGCCACAGAGGCCTTTCATGCCATGGTTTGCTCAGAGTGAATGATCCAAGGGGCACAGAGAGAGTGGCCACCCAAACTTACCAGTGACTTACCATACCTTCTGCTGTGTACTCTTGGTCATAAGGACCAATTCTGGTACCATGTGGGAAGGGGCTGCCCAAAGCTGTGGATACAGGAGGCAGGGATGATTGGAGACTAGCTCAGATGGTGGTTCCCACAGCTGACGTCACCTTGAGCGGCATGACAGACTCGGAATGGAATTTTCACTGAGGGCCAGCCGTGAGAAATGATCCTCTTATCATTAAGCTAAGTTCTCTGTTGATTCTGCTGTCTCCTGGTAATCTTCCAATAAATTCCCTTTGGGTTACGTTAGCTCAGATCAGTTTCTGCTGTTATGACAAAAGAATCCTAACTGATAAAGTGGATTCCAATGTAAATTAAGCTTAAATTCCTTTCTATTTGTTATAGGACCATGGAAGTCAGGTTTCTCAGTGTTGGTGATGAGAGCTGCAAACACAGAACTGTGGAGAGAATAGTGGGAGCCTGTGGTGCGTGTTTGGAATTGGAGCTATCTGTGTGAACTCACGCTGCCCGTACACACACTTCTAACTGCCCTTTCAGCCTCAGATCACTTCCTAGTAGCAGCGAGTAAACCTGTGTGCCAGGTTTAAATGCCATTCTAAATCTAATGCCTCACTAAAAATAGTCAGCGCTCCTTTGAGAAAAATGGTGAGGGCAGGGAAAATAGAAGATAAGCCTGGCATATCTTTGGGGCCAGAAAGTTAGCAGAGTCTCAGAGAATAATGGGGATGTGTCAGAATGGCATAGCTGCCAGTTTGAAGGGTCTTCTCCTGTTGAGGTCTGAGATAATTTGAACATTAATACAGAATCAGTTGTGTGAATCATCATATCAATAATTGATTCAGGTGGAAATCATTAATGGATGCTAAAAATAGCAGATAAAAGTTGGATGACAAATGGGATATTTCTATATCTCATATCTCCTCTTTAAAATGTTTATTAATTATAAAGGGAAAAATAGTTCCGTTACAGATGGAGACACCTGGCAGACACCACCCTAACCTGTGATCAAAGTAATAGTACCGATGATGGAGCAGATCTGTCACATGCCTCCTGATGTGACATACATAGTATCACCTCTGTGGCATTCTGCTAAAAACGCATTACCCGAATCTAATCAACAGGAAATAACAGACAAAACCAAACTGAGGGTCATTCTACAAAATAACTAGCATACAATCTTTGAAAATGTCAAGGTTAACAAAGATAAAAACTAAGGAATAGTTTGTGCTTAAAGAGCCTAAAGAAACGTGACAACTAACTGTAATGCAGGCCGCTGGGCTGGATCCTGAGCAGGGGCAAAATGGCTATATAGTTTATTTGGGCAATTGGCGAAGTGTGACTATCGATTGTAGATTATAAAATAGCATGATGTCAATGTAAATTTTTGGTTTGTAAGAGAATCTTTGTTTCAGGAAACATACACTGAAGTATTTAGGAGTAAACGGGTGTCAAATCTGCAAACTACTCTCATGGCTCAGAAGAGTATATGAAAGAGTGAACAATAAAGCAAATGGGGCTGCAAGCTTACAGTTAATGAATCTGGGTAAAAGGCCTTATATTAGTTTGCTATTGCTGCTGTGACAAATTACCACACATGTAGAGGCTTGTTTCTATAGGTCAGAAGTCTGGCACAGTGTGGCTGGATTCTCTGCTCAGGGTCTCACCACTGGGTTAAAGTCAAGGCATCAGGAGGCCCTGGGGAAGAAACCCCTCACAAGTGTGTTCAGTTTGGTGGCAGAATTCAGATCTTTGTAATCGTAGAACTGAGGCCTCCATTTGCTTGATGTTGGCCGCCTCCTTCAAGCCAGCAGTGGTGCTTTGAGTCCTTTTGCTTTCAATCTCTCTGACTTCCCTTTCTGTTTTATCTCTCTACCTCTAAGGACTCATGTGATCACAGTAACCCCACCCAGATAATCCAAGATAATTTCCCTCCTTCACCCCACCCCCCAATTTTTTTCCCAGCTCCAAAATGGTCTCTACTTTATTTTTAATATTTATTTATTTTTTAAAAAACACAAAAGTTATGCTTGTAACCATTTTTAAGTGTACAGTCTGGTAGTGTTAAGTGTATTCACATCAATGTGGAATAGACCATCGGAAGCTTTTCATATTACAAAATGGAAACTCTATCCACTGAAGAACAACTCCCCTTTCCTTCCTGCCCCAAGTCCCTGGTAGCCACCATTTTACATATTGTTTCTATGAGGTTGACTACTTTACATACCTCATATAAGTGGAATTATGTAGTATTTGCTTGTTTTTGTGATTGTCTTAATTTCATTTAGCACAGTGTCCTCAAGTTTCATCCATGTTGTGCAGCACTTGATAGGATTTCCTTCCTCTTCAAGGCTGAATAACATTCCACCGTACATATAGATCACGTTTCGTTTACCCTTTCATCTGATGGATATTTGGGCTGCTTCTATGTCTTGGCTATTCCGACTACTGCTACTATAAATATGGGTGTGCAAATACCACTTTGAGACCCTGATTTCAATTGTTTTGTGTGTATATATATCCAGAAGCAGGATTGTTGGATCACAAGGTAGTTCTGTTTTTAATTTTTTGAGGAAACTCCGTGCTGTTTTCCACAGTGGTTGCACCATTTTACAATCCCACGAACAGTGCACAAGGGTTCCAATTTTTCCACATCTTCAACACTTGTTATTTTCTGATTTTTGAAAAAATAGTAGCCATCCTAATGGGTGTGAGGTGATTTCTTATTGTGGTTTTGACTTGAATTTCTCTGATAATTAGTGAAGTTGAGCATCGCTATGCTTGTTGGCCATTTGTATGTCATCTTTGGAGAAATGTCTATTCAAGTTTTTTACCCATTTAAGACATTATTTTTCAATTACAGTTGACATACAATATTATATGCATTATATTAGTTTCTGGTGTACAACATAATGATTAGACATTTGCATGCTTTACAAATTGATCACTCTGATAAGTCTAGCACCTACTTGTCACCATACAATTATGATATTATTGGCTATATTTCCTATGCTGTATTTTACATCCCTGTAACTGTTTTTATAACTTGCTATTGTGCTTCTTAATCCCTTCACCTTTTCCACCCAGCCCCCCAACTCCCTCCTAGCTGGGACCACCAAATTTGTTCTCTGTATCTCTGAGTTTTTTTCTGTTTTGTTTGTTTCTTCTGTTCTTTAGATTCCACGTATAAGTGAAACCATATGTTATTTGTCTTTCTCTGACATATTTCACTTAGCTTAATACCAATTTCTCCTTCTTAAAATCAATCAGTTAGTAATCTTAATTATACCTGAAAAATTTTCTGTGCCATGTAAGTAACATAACATAACCAGGGGTTGAATGTCTTGGGGATTAAATTTCTTTCTACCACAGGTTCATAAAAGTTTTTTGTACTGTTCTTGACACCTTTTTAAAAATGTTCAAAAATAGCTTTATTGTTTTTATATGAAAAATAAAACATAGCGACTGTAAAAATAAAAAAGAAAATCAAACAAACTTGAAAAATACATAGTGAAATGATCACTGATATCCTACCTTCCTCACTGTTATTTCTTTCTTTTAGATTTTTAAACATTAAAATATAGTTAATATATATTATTACATTAGTTTCAGGTATACAACATGGTTATTCATCACTTATATACCAAATGAAGTGATCACAATGAGTATTAAGCATCTGACACCCTACCTACAAGGTTGTGATGGTAGTGTTGACTATATTCCCTATAATGTGTATTACATTCCTGTGACTTACTGATTTTATAACAAGACATTTGTACCTTTTACTCCCCTTCATGTTTCTTGCTCTTTCTCCCACCCCCTTCCCCTCTGTCAACTGTCAGTTTGTTCTCTATGTCTATGAGTCTGTTTCTATTTTGATTATTTTAGTATATGTGCTGCTGAAGCGAGCACCTGTTTTGATTATTTTGTTTTGTGATTCCACGAGTGAGATGATATGGTGTTTGTCTTTCTCTGCTTGATTATTTCACTATTATCGTAATATCCTTTAGGTCCATGCATGTTGACACAAATGGCAAGATTTCATTCTTTCTTATGGCTGAGTAATAGTCCATTTGTGTGTGTGTATACACACATGCACACACAGCACATCTTCTTTATACATTCATTTATCTGTGGACATTTAGGTTGCTAACGTATCTTGGATATTATAAATAATGTGGCAGTGAACATAGGGGTGCATATATCTTTTTGAATTAGTGTTTTTATTTTCTTTGAATAACTACACAGAAGTGGAATTGCTGGGTCATAAAGTAGTTCTATTTTTAATTTTTTTGAGGAACTCTATACCATTTTCCATAGTGGCTGTACGAACTTGCAATTCCATCAACAGTGCTTGAAGGTTCCCTTTTCTACATATCCTCACCAACACTTGTTATTTATTTATTTATTTATTTATTTATTTATTTGTTTTATAATAGCCAATCTGACAGGTGTGAGGTGATTTATTATTGTGGTTTTGATTTTCATTTCCCTTATGATTAATGATGTTGAGTATTTTTTCATGTGCCTGTTGGCCATTTGTATGTCTTCTTTGGAAAAATGTCTATTCAGATTCTCTATCCATTTTTAAATCAGATTGGTTTTTGATGTTGAGTTGTATGAGTTCTTTAATACATTTTGAATATTATTTCAAATAATATTTGAAATCCCTTGTTGGATATGTCATTTGCAAATATCTTATCCCACTCAGTGGGTTGCCTTTTCATTTTGTTTATGGTTTCCTTTGCTCTGCCAATGATTTTTAGCTTGATATGATCCCATTTGTTTATTTTTTTGTTGTCCTTGCCAGGGGAAACATATCCACAAAAATACTGCTAAGACTGATGTCTAAGAGTTTACCACCTATGTTTTCTTCTAGGAGTCTTATGGTTTCAGGTTTTATACTTAAGTCTTTAATCCATTTTGAGATTATTCTTGTATATGGTGTAAGAAAGTGATCTATTTTCATTCTTTTGCATGTAGCCTTTCAGTTTTCCCAACACCATCTATTGAAGAGACTGTCTTTACCTCATTGTATATTCTTTCCTCCTTTGTCATAGATTAATTGACCATATAGGTGTGGGTTTGTTTGTAGGCTCTCTATCCTGTTCCATTGATATATGTATTTGCTTTTGTGCCAGTACCATGCTGTGTTGGTTACTATAGCTTTGTAGTATAGTTTGAAATCAGTGAGTATGACACCTCCAACTTTGTTATTCTTTTTCAAGATTGCTTTGGCTATTTTAAATATAAATTTTAGGATTATTTGTTCTAGTTGTGAGAAGAATGCATTGGTATTTTGATAGGGACTGCATTGATTCTGTGGATTGCTTTGGACAGTATGGATATTTAACAATATTGATTCTTTTGATCAGCATGGCATAGCCTTCCATTTATTGGTGTTGTCTTCAATTTCTTTCAACAATGCCTGTCGTTTTCAGAGTATAGGTCTTTTACATACTTGGTTAAATTTATTCTTAGGTATTTTATTATTTTTGATGCAGTTGAAAATGGGATTTTTTTTCTTGATTGCTCTTTCTGATGGTTTGTGATTAGTGTATATACACACAGTCGATTTGTGTATGTATTTTTTTTGTATCCTGCAAGTTCACTGAATTCATTTATTAGTTCTAATAGTTTTTGGTGGAGTCTTAGGATTTTCTATATATAGTATCATGTCACCTGCAAATAGTGACAGCATAATTGTTTGTAGTAATCTCTTAAGATCCCTTGTATTTCTGTGGTGTTAGTTGAAACTTGCCCTCTTTCATTTCCCATTTTATTTATTAAAGCCCTCTCTTTCTTTTTCTTTATGAATCTGACTAAAAGTATGTCAATTTTGTTTATCCTTTTGAAAAACCAGCTCTGATTTCCACTTACCTTTCTACTATTTTTTAAGTCTCTATTATATTTATTTCTGCTTAGATCTTTATTGTGTTTTCCTTCTAATAACTTTGGCTTTGTTTTTCTCCCCCCCCCCCAACCCCCCAGTTCCTGTAGGTGTAAAGTTAGATCGGCTACTTAAGATTTTTCTCGTTTCTTGAGCTTGGCCTCAAACGCTATGAACTTCAATCTTAAAATTGATTTTGTTGTGTCCTATAGATTTTGGAATGTTATGTTTCCATTTTCATTTATCTCAAGATATTTTTTGATTTCCTTTTTGATTTATTTGTTAACCTATTGATTAAGTTAACCTAAAGTGACATGTTTAACCTCCACGTGTTTGGTTTTTTTTTCCAGTTTTCTTTTTGTAATTGGTTTCTAATTTCATACCATTGTGGTCTGAGAAGATACCTGATATGATTTTATTCTTAAATTAATTGAGACTTGTCTTGTGGCCTAACATGTGATCTATCCTGGAGGATGTCCCATGGGCCTCCTGGACTTGGATACTGTTTCCTTCACCAGTTAGGGAAGTTTTCATCCATTATTTCTTTGAATAGATTTTCTGTCTTTTCTCTCCTCTCTTTCTGGAACTGTATTATGCAAATATAAGTATGCCTGATGTTGTCCCCGAGGTCCCTTGAACTCTATTCATTAAAACAAAAAATGCTTTTGACTGACGTCATAGGAATGGAGGCAGCAGGGCGCACTTTTTGAGTTCTCCTCCAGATCTTGTTGCAAACAGGACATATAACCCATTGAGGAGTTCTTTGCTCATCACTCAGAACAGCTGGGAGACTCGTGGAAGAATTACTTGAAGGTGCGTGCTAATTGCGAGCAGGGGAAGAGGCAGGACAGCGAAGGGGGAACGTGCCCCCTCCCCCACGGCAGAGCCGGGGCTGGCGGTGCCCGCACCTCCAGGGACTCCCAGGACCCAGGGTGGAACGGAGAACACAAAAACCAGGAGAACAGCTAAGAGATTCGTGGAAGGCTTGCTTAGGGGTACGCTAGTTGGGCAAGTGGGGGAGGAGAGAGGGGCGCGAAGTGGAGACGCGCACTCCCCCAGTAAAGTTGCAGACCGGCAGCACGCCAACGACAGGAGGGCGAGAGGAAATGCGCCGTGCGCTCCCCCCACCCACGGTAGAGCCACGGCCCTACAGCGCAACAGCAGCACGCGGGAGCCCAGGGCGGAACAGAGAACACAAAAGCCAGGAGGTGGGCTCTTTCCCTGCGTCCCACAGCTGATCGCTCCCATTGGGGCGGGCAGCTGGAGGGCCCTACGGCAGACAAAGAAAACAGACTCCACACCTGGGCCCCTCACCCCGCTCTTCCAATCCTACCCCCACCCTTCCAGAGAGTTAAACTGATCCCTGAACTGAGGAGTGGTGTCAGATTACAGAGGAGCGTCTATGTTCAGGCGCTGGGAAGATTGGCAGCCAGCTCTGACCCACAGAAGAGGCTGGGAGGAGTGGGATTTTCACTGGATGAGGAGAAAGGAGACTCCTCCACCCCCAGCCACCACCTTTGTGGGCCTGCAGGAGGAGTGTGACGGGGCTGGCCTGGGAGAGAGAAGACCCCTCCATCCCCAGCCCCCACCCTTTCTGGCTGGCCTGGGGAGGGGCAAGTGCAACTGCGGAGGTACTCCCTGAGTTCAGCAGTAAGTGGCAGATGCAGCTCTCGGCTTTCAGCAGCTTAGAGATCTCCCACCCGCCCCCTCCCACACACCCACGGAAGGAGGGCCCTAAGACTCAGGAGTACTGGACACAGGGCTGGTGGTGCTACTCTCAGCGTGCATATGTGGAGGCAAGGGCAGAAACTGCACTGACTCTCTAAAAACTGTCATCCAGACCCCTCAGCCACTCGCATTTAAATCTACAGTCCCAAATTCACTCTGGGCACCAGCTGACCGGCGCTGCCTGCGCAATAGGCAGAGGACTCTTTGGCAGAGCACAGGACAACCTGGAGATTACTTGGTGGGCTTAAGGCAAGACTGGTGCTGCTTCTTGTTTTGCTTTGCTTTGTTTCTTTTTTTTCCCCTTTTTTTTCTTTTTCTTTTTTCTTTTTTGTTTTGTTTTCTTTTGTTTTGGTTTTGTTTTTTTGTTTGTTTTTTGCTTTTTGTTTGATTTTTTGTTGGTTTGTTTGTTTTGTTTTGCTTTTTTTTTGTCTTTATGTCTTTGATATCTTTGCCTGTGTTGAGTGGGGGTTGTCGATTGTTTTTTACATGTGAATGTACTTGATTTTTTTTCTTTGTTGTTGTTGTTGCTGTTGTACATGGTAATTTGCTTTGTTCTGAAACTGCCCTACCAGGGCGCAGCTTAAGAGGCACAAGATTCAACATATCCGGAAGCCAACTCTAGACCAAACCAGAGTACTACCGGGTTTGACCTACCAGTCACACACCCAGAGGGAATTCTCTGAAGGCACAAGAGCCCATAGAGGCCAAACCTCATTTAAGTGGTCAACCCTCACCCAGCAGAACACTCTGCGGTGGGCAGAGCCAAGTCTCACAACTAGTCAGCCTAGGAGTTAAACCCACCTACTCACAAGCAAAAAGCAATTAAAGTTCTTCTTGAACAGGACAATATACACAACACAAGAGTCACCTTTGGAGCACAAGCAGAGGAGAAGAACGAAGTAGTGCAAGTAAAATATAAAGGACACGTACTACATAAGATAACCCAGCAAGAACTAAGAACTCTAGGGGATCTTCCTAATACATCAAAGCAAACACAAGAGTCAGTCAGAATGGGGAAACAAAGAAACATGTCCCAAAAAAAGAACAGAAGAAACCTCCAAACTGCAACCAATGAAGCAGAGGTAACCAACCTTTCAGAGACAGAGTTCAGAACACTGGTGATAAGAATGTTTAAGGAGCTTAGAGAAGACATAAAGAAGGATGTAGAAATCATAACGAACAACCAGTTAGAGCTAAAGAATGCAATTACCGAAATTAAGAACTCACTTGAAGGAATTAACAGCAGGTTAGATGAAGCAGAGGATCGAATCAGCGACTTAGAAGACAAGTTAGCAGAGATCACCCAAACTGAACAACAGAAAGAGAAAAAAATATAACAACAATGAAGATGGTTTAAGAGACCTCTGGGATAACATCAGGCGCAACAACATTCGCATCATAGGAATACCAGAAGGTGAAGAGAGGAAGCAAGGGATTGAGAACATATTTGAGGTAATAATGTCCGAAAACTTCCCTAACCTGATGAAGGAAATCAACACACAAGCCCAGGAAGTGCAGAGAGTTCCAACCAGGATAAACCCAAACAGGTCCACACCAAGACACATTGTAGTTAAAATGGCAAAGCTTAAAGACAAAGACAGAATCCTAAAAGCAGCAAGAGAAAGACAGAGGGTTACATACAAGGGAACTCCCATAAGACTATCAAATGACTTTTCTACAGAAACAGTGAAGGCAAGGAGGGAGTGGCAGGAGATACTCAAAGTGATGGAAAACAAAGTCCTACAACCTAGATTGCTTTATCCAGCAAGGTTATCATTTAAAATTGACGAAGAGATAAAGAGTTTCCCCGAAAAAAACAAACTGAAGGAATTTATTACCACCAAACCAACATTGCAAGAAATACTAAAAGGACTTATGTAAATAGAAGAAAGATGAAAACAATCTAACTACAAATTTAAAAAATGGCAATAACTATGTACCTATCAATAATCACTTTAAATGTAAACGATTAAATGCTCCAATCAAGAGACATAGGGTGGCTGAGTGGATAAGGAAGCAAGACCCTTGTATATGCTGTATACAAGAGACTCACCTCAGATCAAAAGACACACACGCTGAAAGTGAAGGGTTGGAGTAAGATATTTCATGCAAATAGAAGCGAGAAAAAAGCTGGAGTTGCAATACTTATATCTGACAAAATAGACTTTAAAATGAAGAACGTATTAAAAGACAAAGATGGGTACTATATAATAATAAAGGGATCAATCCGACAAGAGGACATAACCCTAGTAAACATCTATGCATCTAACATAGGAGCGCCTAAATATATAAAACAGGTACTGACGGACATAAAGACAGAGATCAACAGTAACACTATCATAGTAGGGGACTGCAACACACGTCTGACAACAAGGGACAGGTCCTCCAGACAGAAAATCAATATGGAAACAACAGCCTTAAATGATACTTTGGACCACTTCGATTTAATCGATATTTTCAGAGCATTTCACCCAATGCTGCAGAATACACATTCTTCTCAAGCGCACATGGAACGTTTTCCAAGATAGATCATATGTTAGGCCACAAAACAAGTTTTAATAAATTTAAGAAAATTGAAATCATACCAGTTGTCTTCTCTGACCACAGTGCTGTGAAATTAGAAATGAACTACAGAGAAAAAACTGGAAGACACACCAATTCATGGAGGCTGAATAACATGTTACTAAATAATGAATGGGTCAAGCAGGCGATCAAGGAAGAAAACAAAACATATCTCGAGACAAATGGAAATGAGAACACAACGATCCAAAATCTATGGGATGCAGCGAAAGCAGTCCTAAGAGGGAAGTTCATAGCACTGCAGGCCTACCTAAAGAAACAAGAAACATTACTAATTGACAGTTTATCTTCACACTGAAGGGATCTGGAAAAAGTACAGCAAAATAAGCCCAAAGGGAGCACAAGGAAGGAGATAATAAAGATCAGAGCAGAAATAAATGAAATAGAAACCAGAAAAACAATACAAAAGATTAATGAATCCAAGAGCTGGTTCTTAGAGAAGATAAACAAAGTTGACAAACCTTTAGCCAGACTCATTAAAAAAAGGAGAGAGAGGACCCAAATTAATAAAATCAGAAATGAAAGAGGAGAAGTGACAAGAGACACCACAGAAATACAAAAAATTTTAAACTACTATGAGCAACTATATGCCAACAAATTTGACAATCTGAAAGAAATGGACAATTTTCTAGAGGCGTACAACTTCCAAGGCTAACACAAGAAGAAACAGAAAACATGAGTAGACTGATTACCACCAGGGAAATTGAATCAGTAATCACCAATCTCCCAACAAACAAAAGAGCTGGACCAGATGGCTTTACAGGTGAATTTTTCAAAACATTCAAAAAAAAATTATCACCTATTCTCCTCAAGCTCTTCCAAAAAATCCAGTAGGAGGGAAGACTCCGAAACCCTTTTTACAAAGCAGCTATCACCCTGATCTCAAAATCAGACAAAGACACCACAAAAAAAGAAAACTACAGGCCGATATCTCTAATGAACATAGATGCAAAAATCCTCAACAAAATATTAGCGAACAGAATTCAGCAATACATTAAAAAGATCATACACCATGATCAAGTGGGATTCATCCCTGGTATGCAAGGGTGGTACAACATCCGCAAATCAATTAATGTGATACACCACATTAACAAAATGAAAAATAAAAATCACATGATCATATCAATAGATGCAGGAAAAGCATTTGATAAAATCCAGCAGCCATTTATGATAAAAACCCTTACGAAAGTGGGAATAGAGGGATCATATCTCAACATAATAAAGGCCGTATATGACAAACCGACAGCTAACATCATACTCAATGGGGAAAAGCTAAAACCATTCCCCCTAAGATCAGGAACAAGGCAAGGTTGTCTACTTTCTCCACTCTATTCAATATAGTGCTGGAAGTTCTAGCCACAGCAATCAGACAAGAAAAAGAAATAAAAGGCATCCAAATTCGTAAGGAGGAAGTAAAATTATCATTATATGCAGATGACATGATACTATATCATATCCTAAAGACTCCACCAAGAAACTATTAGAGCTGATAGATTAATTTAGTAAAGTAGCAGGATACAAAATTAATATTCAGAAATCAGTTGCATTTGTATATACCAATGATAAAATATCAGAAAGAGAAATTAAAAAAAAAACAATTCCATTTACAATTGCTCCAAAGACTATAAAATACCTGGGAATAAATTTAACCAAAGAAGTAAAAGATCTGTACTCAGAAAATTGTAAGACACTGAGGAAAGAAATGAAAGAAGATATAAATAGATGGAAACACATTCCATGTTCATGGATAGGATGAATTAATATAGTTAAAATGTCCATACTGCCTAAGGCAATATACATATTCAACACAATTCCTATCAAACTATCAACGACGTTTTTCACAGAAATAGATCATATAATCCTAAAATTTATATGGTACCGTAAAAGACCCCAGATAGCCTCAGCAATCTTGAGAAATAAGAACAAAGTGGGAGGTATAACAATACCTGACTTCAAATTATACTACTAGGCTACAGTAATCAAAACAGCATGGTACTGGCATAAAAATAGACACATAGATCAATGGAACAGAATAGAGAGTCCAGATATAAATCCATGCTTATATGCCCATCTAATCTATGACAATGGAAGCAAGAATGTACAATGGGATAAAGACAGTCTGTTCAGTAAATGGTGCTGGGAAACCTGGCCGACACATGCAAGAAAATAAAGCTGGACCACCTCCTTACACCATGTACAAAAATAAATTCAAAATGGCTTAAAGACTTAAATGTAAGATCTGAAACCATAAAATATCTAGAAGAAAATATAGGAAGAAACTTCATAGACTTTACCCGGAGTAAGATTTTTACTGATATATCCCCTCATGTGAGGGAAGTAAGAAAAAAAATAAACTTGTGGGATTACATCAAACTACATAGTTTTTTCACAGCAAAGGAAACCATCAGTAAAACAAAAAGGGATTCTACTGGATGGGAAAGGATATTTGCCAATGATATATTTGATAAGGGATTAATATCACAAATCTGTACAAAACTCACTCAACTACAAAAAAATAAACAACCCAATTAAATAATGGGCAGAGGACCTGTGGAGACATTTTTCTAAGAAGGACATACAGAAGCCAAACAGACATATGAAGAAATGCTCAACCTCACTAACCATCAAAGAAATGCAAATAAAAACCACAATGAGATACCACCTCACCCCAGTCAAAATGGCTATCATCAATAAATCAACAAACAACAAATGCTGGCGCTGATGTAGAGAAAAGGGAACGCTAGTGCACTGTTGGTGGGATTGCAGATTGGTGCAGCCACTATGGAAAAGAGTGTGGAGGTATCTCAGAAATCTGAAAATGGAACTACCCTATGATCCAGTAATTCCACTCCTAGGCATCTATCCGGAGAAATCCAAAACTTCAATTCAAAAATCTTTATGCACTCCTATGTTCATTGCATCACTATACACAATAGCCAAGACATGGAAATAACCGAAATGCCCATCGGTAGATGAGTGGATTAAGAAACTGTGGTACATTTATACAATGGAGTATTACACAGCCATAAAGAGGATAGAAATCTTACCATTTGCAACAACACGGATCAATCTAGAGAATGTTATGTTAAGTGAAATAAGTCAGAAAGAGAAAGACAAGTACCATATGATCTCACTTGTATGCGGAATCTAAAGAAAAGAATAAGTGAATGAACTAATCAGAAACAGTTTTGGGGACAAAGAGGAAAAACTGAGAGTTGTTAGATGGGCGGTGGGGGGTAGGGATAAGGGGGAAGGTGAAGGGATTAGGAAACTGTTGGTAACCACAAGATGGCCTCAGGGGTTTTGAAAATTAATTTGGGGAATGTAATCAATAATGTTGTAAAGATTTTGTAGGGTATCCAATGGACACGTGTGCCATTTGGGAGATCACCTCAGGGATACTGTAGATGCCTGATCATGGCACTGTACACCTGAAGCTGAACAATAATGAATGCCAACTATAATTTTATATATATAATGTGATGGCTCGGTGCGAGGTTGGAGAGATAGTGGATGGGGGGTGGGGGGTCCACAGTGTAAGGGATACAAATGATGAACATCTAAGTATTACCTTGTCTTATACACCTGAGACTAATAAAAAAAACAAACAACGCTTTTTTTGTTTGTTTTGCTGATTTTCACTATTTTGTCTTCCATGTTGCTTATCTGTTCTTATGCATTATCTAATCTGCTGTTGATTCCCTCTAGTGTAGTTTTCATTTTACTTGTTGTATTCTTCAGTTCTGATTTTTAGAAATTTTTTTTATCTCTTTGTTGAAGTTCTTACTGTGTTCTTCTATACTTTTCATGAATCTGGTGAGCATCTTTATGACCATTACTTTGAATTCTGTATCTGGTACACTGCTTGTATCCATTTCATTTAGTTCTTTTCCTGGGGTTTTGTCTTAATTTTAATTTGGAAAATATTCTTCTGTCTCCTCATTTGGTCTATGACTTTATTTCTGGTAAATCAGCTATATCAGACAGTATTGGAAGAGTGGTCTTATGTAGAAGGTGTCTTGTGTGGACTGTGTGTATGCTTCTGTAGTGGTTGGGCTGTGACTGTTGAGGTCATGTTGTTTGGTGAGGCTGGCCCCCCCCTGTTTGGCTGGACTGCTGTGGGCACACTGCTGGGTTAGGCTGGCCCCTGGCCTGGCCAGCTGTAAGGCGTGGTAGCCACTACTGCTGGTGTGCTGGTGTATAGGGCAATCCTCTGGTGTGGATGGCTTAAGGCCTGGTCTCTACTATTATGGGTATGTTGGTGTGTGTGGTCTGGCCCCTCATCCCCACTTTGGGGGTGCTCCCATGCCACCAACCAGGTGCTGTGGCATGGGGTGCTTCTTTGGAGGCCTGTCAGGGCCATCAGCCCAGTGCTGGTGGGGGGCCCATTTTATGTGTACCCCTGGTTGCTGGAGGTGGGCAGGCACCACTTTGAAAGGTGATTGGGCTGGGTGGCTCCTCAGGGAAATGCTCTGTGGATGGAAGGGTTAGCAGCTTAATGGAAGGTGTCAGACCTGGCACCTACAGCACTGGCTGACTAGATAGAAGGAGAGCAAACAAAGCAAACAAGGGAAGAGTGGTATGTATTAGTGCCTCTATTCCCAGAGAGAGCCCTGCCAAATCCCCCACAGTCACCCTAAAATTCATCAGTATATCTCTTCATGTATGACCTAGGTGTGTTTCAAACTGCTGTGTCTATGCTTTGACTCAGAGTGAATGAGTTTGTGCACAGGCCCTTTAGGGGAGGATTCTCACTTTCCCAGGGCCCCTTAGTTTGCTGGTTATCACAACTCAAAGTTATGGGGCTACTCTTCCAGGTGCAGGTCCCCTAGCCTGAGGAGCCTGAGGTGCCTCTTGGATGCCTCGCTCTTCAAGGGGCTTCTGGGGTTTGTGTATCTGCCCCCCTCATTGTGGATGCCCTCTTCTCTGCCTCCTAACCTATCTCAATGTGGCCTTTATATTCTCAGTTGTAGAGAATCCGTTCTGCAAGTCTTCAGGTTGTTCTTGGAGATAGTTGCTTTATATTTAGTTGTAATTTTGACGTGTTTTAGGGAGGAGGGGAGCCAAGGATATTCCTACTCTGCCATCTTGACCCTATCTGTCTCCTCTTGACACTTTTATATAAATTTGAAATTATATCAAAATGAAAAGTTACAAAGATTCATGAGCAAAGCACAGGAAGTTGGAAAATGTAGTCATCATCTACGTAGGCACCAAAATTAGCCATCATTCAAGTTCTTGGTGATGTCATTTCCTCCTAACAGCACTGGGTCTGTTTTTCCCCCCCATTACCTACCAGGTCACCACCAAATCAAACAGGGGACCTGTGAAGTGGTTGCTGTGCACAGGTGCTGTAACAAGAACCGTATAGAAGAGCGATCCCAAACAGTGAAGTGTTCTTGCTTCCCAGGGCAGGTTGCTGGCACAACTCGGGCTCAGCCTTCTTGTGTTGAAGGTAAGACCTTTCTGGTCAGGTTCTGTAATATTGAAGAAGGACCTAAAACTACCAAGGATCTTCCAACTTTGCTGTCTTTGCAATGCAAAGAAAACTAGGTTGCTTCTAGGTCAGTGTCATTCCAAAAATGACCATAAATACAACTTCACCAATTTCATGATGAGTAAGGTATTAATGATATCTCTTAAGAGGGGAAGAATGTAAAGGGATTAGAGAGTGCAAATTAGTAGTCACAGTATTGCCATAGGGATATGAAAGACAGTTTGGGGAACATAATCAGTAATGTAAAGATTTTGTAGGGGATCAGAAGGGCACTGGACTTATTAGGGAGACCATTTCATGGACTGTGTAGATATCTGACCACTGTGCTGTACACCTGAAGCTGAAGCTGAATAATATGGAATATCAACTATAACTATAACTATGCATATATGGTCATGGGATGTGGAGTACAGCATAGGGAAGAGAGTCAATGGAATGTCAGAGGGGTACTAGATGGGGGGAGAGGGGTTATCACTTTGTGAGGGGCGTAAATGTCTCCGATTACATTGTTTGTACACCTGAAACTAATAATTTTTTTTTTAGCGTGGTATCAGTGGGGAGTTTCATTACCAGATAACCAGGAAGATGTGCTTTGATTTCTTCTGGCCCAACTGTCTCTCCAGATCTCACCACCAAAGCAGTTGCTTCCTTAGACTCTTTCTTCTCCCTGCTATCAGACTCTGTACTCAGTCTGGTTTTCTTACTTCATGTTTAATGTAATAGACAAATATTCTCTTAATTTCTATTTTATTTAGCAAACATTACAAAACATCTTCTTTGAAGCAACTTCTCTGAGAATAGTTGGGGATCATGTATCATTCATTCATTGTCTCCAAATCTTCTGGCAGAGTACTATGCCAGTGGTTAAAAAAAAAAAAAGTGAATGTTGATGGTTATAGGCGGAGGCCTGGGATTGATTCCTTTTGATGTCCCTGGCTTCTTCCAGCAGACACCTTGTTAGAAACAAGTATTACTCCCCAAGAGAACAGATAGATGAGGTTAAGCTTTCTAGTAGTTTCTCTGTAGTGACATAAAACCTCCCTGAAAATGAAATAAACACTTCCAGTCTTACCTGATGTATGTCTAAAGGTCAAAGTTAAAACACACACACACACACACACACACACAGTCTTAACTCCAGATCTTACTGCGCTATCAAAAGTAGTAGCTAACTTACCCACAGCCCACCTCTTCTACCAAACAAACACAGGCACACATTTATGGGCTGTATTATCATCAGTGGTGTTGTGTTATGGCATGATCTCAGCCACTTTTAAAGCTGTAAATGTAAGTGGAGAATTTCCGATCTACAATTCCTTATCAGAAACCTTGGGGGCCAAATGTGTTGCTGAATTTAGATTTTGTCAGGTTTTATAAAGGTAACATAATGCATGTCCCATTTATTACCTAACAGAAATTACTCATATGTATTCTCCAATTGTACTCCATAATCACAGATATTAATATTTCTACAGTGAGATATGTGAATATTCATGCAGAATGGGATAAGGCGGGGTGAAGAACCTTATGTTAATTCAAGTCAGATTTTGCTGCCATAGTACAGAAATCTTTTTCATTTTCAGAGCTTTTTGGATTTAGGGATTGTAGGTAAAGGATTGTGTACCAGTAAAAAACATGAAGATCTTTAGTATTTATAAAGGCACTTGAAAGAAACTTGCTGAGTTCCCATACCCCCAGCTGGGATATATTTTCTCTATCAATTGAATCCAAACTATTTTCTCTATCAGTTGAATCCAGATCATACCCATTCTGTCCCCTTGTTCTCCCTCAACTCGCTCCACTTATCTCTACCCCACTGTTACCTCCACAGTCTGGGGGCCAACATTACATCTTGCTGAGCTTACTACTCCCAGTATTCCATTTTCCATCTTGTAGCAAGAAAGATGCTTCTACAAAAACAACTGATTATGTCACTCTCATTCTTGAAATCACACTTCAGTGGCTTCTGTCTTTAAAAGAAAATCCAAAGTTTCCACCATGGTTTATGAAGCCCTGCCTAATCTGACTCTGTTTCACTTCTCTCTTTCATCTACTCTACCCCACCCCACCTGGAGTCCTTTCCATTCCCCTTCATCTCTTCACTTCACCTATCAATATCCTGTACCTCAATCATTGCCTTCTTCCCTGCAACACGTTTTGTTTATTTAATCCCTACTTTCCTTTCAAATCTCCTGTATGTTCTCCTGTATCTCCTCCTATTTCTAGTTCATAACATGCATCCCAATTTGTTGTAAAAACTTATTGAATGTGTGCCTTCCTGTTAGTCTGTGGTTGCTTGAGGACAGGAACTGGGTCTCTTATTTCCATCTCCCCTCATTGGCTGGTGAATGAATGAGTTTTAACACAGCAGAGAATTGATTCATCTTTCCTAATCAGATTGTTTTCGAAAGGTAACAACTATGTTTGCTTGCCTCTGTAGATTGTTAAACTTCTATAGAAGCTTAAGAATCATGACATAAAGTATATAAATACTCTCTGCTAGCCTAGAATCTTTGGATATACTCTTATATGTCTAAATCATGTTTTACAGTATTCAAGGTACCTTTAGGGTACCTGGAAAGTATGGAATTGGGTAGCAAATATTATTATTAGCATCTTTATCTTAGTAAAGGAAATATTAATACCTTACCCTAAATGAGCTTGTTTTATGTTTGGGCAAAATCCCCTTGGCTACCATCCTAGGGAACTATGTTTTCTATGTATTTGTATATTTAAGATAGGTCTGTAGAAAATGTGATAGATTCAATATAAATGTGAGCTATACACGAATGGTATCACATTGGGTATTTCTTAATCCTACCTGCTTTATTCCTATCAATATTATGATCCAGATCTAGTACACATTGCTCTAACTTATTTTTTTAATTGTCCTAAAGTTTTCCATTGAATAGATAGGCCATAATTTATTTAACCTTTCCTCTACTGAAGGGCATTTGGTTGTGTCTATGGAAAACCAACGGACTCACAGGCTAACTACATGATTTCCTTAGTGTCGTAGAAACAGTGATTTATAGAGACCAATTATTGAACTGGACATTTTCGTTTGAACTGAACATTTGAGATGTGACTAGTGCAAATTTACGTTTAAATGGGAACTTGTGACTAGAAGTGTCTTTTGGACAGTATAGCTTTGAGGTCTGACAGTTAAGTTTGTGAATTCATCCTAGGAAGAGTACTACATACCTCATTGCTGAATATCACTACAGGTAACCTTCAAAGTACTCCCCTATGCACTGATGCCAGTACCTAGTCCACCCTTCAAAGAAATTTTGGAACTCTTTTTCAGAATGGCCATCAGAGCTGTCATCGTGTTACCTTCCGTTGATGTCCTGATGTCATCAAAATGTCTTCTTTTCAATATTTTCTTTAGCTTCAGGTAAAAAAGAAGTCATTGGGGGCCAGATCAGGTGAGTAGGGAGGGTGTTCCAATACAGTTATTTGTTTACTGGCTAAAAACTCCCTCATAGACAGTGCCGTGTGAGCTGGTGCATTGTCGTGATGCAAGAGACATGAATTGGTGGCAAAAAGTTCAGGTCATCTAACTTTTTCACTCAGCCTGTTCAGCACTTCCAAATAGTAAACTTGGTAAACTGTTTGTCCAGTTGATACAAATTCATAATCAATATTCCCTCGGATATCAAAAAAAGGTGACCAATATTGGTGCAACAAGTTCACAAACTTAATTGTCACACCTCGTATAAATTTAGAGCAGCATTTGTGGCCAGAGAATACCCAGACATGAAAAATGAGATTGTGATTTTGTTTTCATGTCTGTGACCCCTGCACATCACCTGGCAAAAAATTGGCATTCAATAAATGTTTATTGGATCAACGTCACTGAGGAGGTATAGGAAGTTGTAGTTTAGGCTTAGTTAGGATATACAAGGTGTAATCACAAAATATGGTGAATGATTAAATGAAAAAATATTACAGTAAAAGACACATGTCATTAATCCCCTTTAGAATATACCCCTCACTTTGAACACACTTATCCCATTGTTCTTGCCACTTTCTGAAGCAGTTCTGGAAGTCCTCTTTCGTGAGTGTCTGTAGTTGCACTGTTGTGGCTGCCTCAATGTCCCAAATCGTTTTGACTTTGGGGAAGAGCAGAAGTGCTATGGTGCCAGAGTTGGTGAATAAGGCGGATAAGGACACACCATAATGGTTTTATTTGACAGAAATTGCCATATACCAGAAGCAACGTGTGGCATGGAGCATTGTCATGATGGAGGATGAAGTAAAGACAGTCATGAAAGAGGACTTCCAGAACTGCTTCAGAAAGTGGCAAGAATGATTGGTAAATGTATTTGAAGCAAGGGAGTTTAATGGCAATTTGTCTATTTCTGTAATAAATTTTTTAAAATTTAAACATTCACCATGTTTTTCAATCACGCTGCATATATCTGTTTTCACGTCCCCCTGATTTTCTAGCCTTCATCTAAATATGTTTCCATTAGGGCTTTGTAGGTTTACCTGCTAAATCTTTATCCTATAATAATTATGCAGTTTCATGCAGTTGCATGGCTTGTGGGAAGACTTAGTCTCTGCTGATACATTCCTCTTGTTTGTCAATAAGAATAGACAGGTTCTAAAATATAAAATTCATTTGAATTTACATTTAAATTAAAACAAAGGTGAAAAGACATTGGAACAGGGCACTGATTCAGTTGGCCCCGAAGCTGGAACCTCCTTATGCATTTTTGTTAATCCATACCACAGATACTTATCTGGTGTTTGCATTGCTTCTCCGTAAAAACAGAGCTTTTATTAAGCAGGAAGAAAAACCAGCTGTTTTCCCTTATCAAGATTTTTTTGTAATAATTAACTTATGAGTCCCCCTGAATTATTGAAATGTGTCTTTAATACACATTTGGGATTTGGAAGAAGGGAGGGGAATTATTTGATTGAGGCTATGGTTATTTGGGTCCTAACACAGACAACTGTTTAGCCTTTTGAATCTTCTCCCAGCATAAAGAGGCTGTTTTGTGGTGGGAACTGTATGCTATGCATTTATCAAAATACAGCTGTATAGAAACACTCCCGAATGGTCTTAATGCTAAAATGAGATAAATGTGTAGTACAATGAAGCTTAATTTATTTTGTCAAAGTAAATGCTTTGTAAATAATCAGATTTTTTTTAAAAAAAGAGGTATAAGACAAAAACTTAGGAATGGGAGGCTGTTACTTTTTAAAGCTTTTTTTTTTCTTTTGATGATGCCTGAATTTCTTTTTTCAGATGTCAGAATTCGCTTAGTTAAGGGTGAGAGTTACAGTTCATACTGCAGACAACTCTCATGGCTTCATGGACTGTGTGATGAGACACAGGCTCTATCTGAAAGATGTGATTTCACAGGATTTTCTTGCTCATGTTTTCTGTACCGCTGAAAAGGGAAGCAGTTTTCTGGGTTTTCTCAGTGGCGGTCAGGTGAATGACAGCAAGGCGGACTTTGCAAAAGCACTTTGGGAGTGGGAAGGATGTGCCCTGGCATATGTTGGTTCGTTTATTAAGTCTTAATTTAGCACCTTTGTGCCTGTCATGTCCTAGATGCTGAAAGTAGGATGATAATTAGATCCAGGTCCTGCTTTCAAGGAACCTGCAGTTTACTAAGAAAGACAGACAAGCTCTAGTACATGAAGGACTCCAGGGAGAACAGAGAAAGGGTCAGCGGTGGTGCCCCGTGAGAAGCAGTGAGTTTACCAGGTAGGAGGGAACTAGGGAGAGCACAGCATAAAGCATACGAAAATGAGGGGGGCAAACTTGGGAACTGGAAGTGGCTCAGTGTGGCTGGGAAATGGTAGAAACAGAGCCGTTGATTTTAGAGGCCTTAGACGAAATCGAGTTTTAGGATTTAATTCCTGCCTTCTGGGAATTTGTATTCTAGGAGATTGGATAAAGCAGAGTAGGCCAGTAAAGAAAGGGGATGAAGTGCTATGAACAAAATTCGTATAAAATACCCTAAAATTTTTGAGAAGGAAAAATGTGATCCCTGAATTTGGCAGGTCATATTGTCAGCATAGGTCTCATGTCTAGTCCAGGATTAGCCAGGATGTGTGTGTGTGTGAGTGTGTGTGTGTGTGTGTGTGAGAGAGAGAGAGAGAGAGAGAGAGAGCGCGCGCAGACTTTAGACTTGCGGACTTGGCCACAGTAGGGGAATGGAGGAAGGCAGTGGAGAGTGGTGTCATGGTGTTTACTGTGGAGTAGGATTATTTTCACAAGCCAACGCTTTAATGAGGTCTGATGAATTAGCTCAGCTTCTCATTTTGGGCTGAATACATCCACATAACCATAAGTCAGTGGTTTTCAACCAGGGTCGATTTTGCCCCATGGGGACGTTTAGCAATGTCTGGAGACACTCTTGGTTGTCACACTGGGGCAGAGGATGCTACTGTCATCCAGGGGATAGAGGCCAGGCCTGGTGCTAAACACCTTCCAGCGCACAGGGCAGACCTCCAATGTAAGGCATCATCCAGCCCCAAATGTCAATGTGCGCAGCTCAGTAATCCTGCCTCAGAGGCCCCGCTGCAGGTGTATGTGCTGTATCAGATGGCATTTAGCCGAGAGGACAAGACTCAGTCCAAAAGACCAGTCTGCACATTCGTCTACTGCCTCAATCAGTACTCCGTGTACACTGTGGAAGTAGCAATCCTGTGTTATTAGTGGCCTGTGAGAACAAGGAAAAGATTCCTCAAGAAGGGTCGTCATGCTCTAACTACCGCTTTTATGAGTGTTATATGGGTCAGGTTGGAATGGCTTCTTGTCTTGAAAAACAAGAAATACAAATTGGCAGGCTTTCTACCTCGTGATCTTAAAAATTAATAAATGGCTTAAATTTTAAAGAACACGGTGTGCGTCTTGAAATAAGAATGATAAGAGCAAAATAGCTAAAGATAAAATACATTAAAATTCCAGAGCATATTCTGGTGGCCGTTTCCATTTTCTAGATGATATATATTTTAGAAACATGTTTTCTTAATCTTTTGGGCCATAGTGTCAGTGCAAAACTACATTTTTCTTTAGAAAAGCCTTCACTCTGTGTAAATACAACTAAATGAAGTGAACAAATGACAGACCAACTTTTTAAGAAGTGAGTCCGTTCATTGTTGGCCTTATTCAAAGGCGGGCTTATTTAAATAGCTATATAAGTACATGCTGTATTTTATTTAGTGGGGTGATATGTATTTGGGATAAAGGATAGGGAAAAAAAAACCCTCAATCTATTTTATACAACAGAGAGTAAAGAAAATGCACCAGTAGCAAAGTAGCTAATTAGCCACATTACATTTTCAGTTAGAACATTATAGAAAGTACTAGTGACTACCACAAATCCAGGGCTTCGCTGTCTTTTTTTCCTCTTTTTCTGCATAGAACTAGAAATTTCTTACAGGTTGGCATCTTGAAGATAGGGAGATTTAGTGTTTTCATAAGTTAGGAAGGCATGAGGCTTTTTAAAGGATTTTATTGTAAAAATAGAAGTGAGAAGATCCTTTCTCATTTAAAGTGTATGATAGTATTTTGTAACAGGAAAAAAACTGCATTCCACAAATTCATTTTCCGGGGGAGACAAGGCTCAGTTAAGTGGGCAGATGTTCTCCTGAGTTATTTTAATAGAATCCTACTGCTGGGTTCTTTGTCTCAGCTCTACCTGGCTCAGTATGCACTCAAAGCTTAAACTTCCAGGCTGTTTAATCCCCTCATCCACTGCCAGTTCCAACTCTTGGTTGGTTCTCACCTTAGTTGTGAGTTCCTTAGTTAATCTTTAGCTCATAAAGGAATTTGAAACTTTTATTTTGGCTACTATGGTAGCTCTTATTATGTCTGTGTTTTCTGAAAGAACATTTGTTAAGTCTTTCACGATGAAACGCCATCATAGATGAAGAACTTATAGGGGTACCTCACTCAACATATTCTTCTATAAGATATTAAATATGATTTATTTTTTTGCAAATAGAGAAATAGTTTAAATCCCAGGTCAGCTTGCTATTATAAGGAGCCTATTGTGAATCTGTCTTTAGAAAAATCACTCCATATTTTCCAATTAAATGAAAGAAAAATGGTAAATAATTTCACAAGAGCTTGATTGCATGTGCTTCCTTCTTTTATTTATTTAAATAAATTAAATTTAAATCCTTAAAGAAAATACTAGGCACATAGTATTCTTTTCTGTAGTTAACAATTGGTATATTTTTCTTTGATGAATGCCTGAATCCATCATTTTTCCCCCCCTCAAGCGCCTTTACGTGGCATCAGTATTTTCTTGGATCCCTATGAGTCCAGTAAGAAGTTCTGATATTTCTCTGCTGTGAAGTTGAGATAATCGGATTCATTCTATTTCTTCTGCAGGGAATTTGTTCCCAGATTTCTCACTCCTCAATTGGTCTCTTGCAGACTCCCTTCTGTCCCCCACTGTTTTACCACCCCTGCCAGGCCAACACTACTAGCAGCACAGGTTCCCCTGGCTTACTGCACTGCCTTGCTCAGAAACTTCCCATGGCTCCCTACTGCGTAGAGAATCAAGTCTAATCTTCAGTTGGCCTGAAGAGCCCCTTCCCGCCCATCCTCCTTAGCCGAGCATTCAGTTTCCTTGCTGATACCTCCCTTGAGCCACCTGGGTCTGCTGGCCTCCACATGATCCACTCACTGGCCCACCGCTCCATCCGCCTTCACTTGGACAGATCGCTAACCACCTGTCAAGGCTTCTTTTGTCTCTGCCATGTAGCTCTGCTACCACTCAAGATTAGTTCCACTGCTAAGTGAAAGAAAGTGTCTAAGGAACAGTTTTAAAGATTAAAAAAAATTATTTTAAATTCAGCTTTAACTCTGTATAAATATCACTAAGCTCTGTCAACATTTATATAACTTTTCCAGTCCTGCAGATGGTATTTTAAATTGAGGGGTGGAAACCATCTCTTATTTATGTTTATATCCACTTGGGAACAACCCAAGGTATTCAGAAAATAATGAATGGCTGGTCAGCACTATGAATGTGGTCAGATGCTATGTAGCACTTCTTAATCTAAACTATTATTGTAAATTGCAGCATAGTAGAAAGACAGATGTATAGAGAGCATTAAAATCTAGATTCTTTTTTCAAAATTTTTATTGGGGAACAGTGCATTTTTCCAGGACCCATCAGCGCCATGTCAAATCATTGTTTTCAATCCAGTTGTGGGGGTTGCAGCTTAACTCCAAGTTAACTCATTGTTTTCAATCTAGTAGTGGAGGGCGCAGCTCACTGGCCCATGTGGGACTCGAACCGGCGACCTCGGTGTTATGAGCATTGCACTCTAACCACTGAGCAAACTGGCCACTCAAAATCTAGATTCTAATACCTCCTCTCTCACTTTATGGGAAGTTCTAGTGTTTATTTCTTGAACCATTTGCTTTCCCACCTGCTTCTGAAGGTTGTTGGGATAATCAAAAGAGGAATGGTAGGTAAAAGTTCTTTGAAAGTGACAAAACTCCATCTAGTTTTAAGATGAGATTGTTACGATATTTGAGGCTGAAAAGAATATAACTTTCTCAGGTTTTGTCCCAGTGTGTCCATCCACTCAAGTTCAGTTGCAGTCTCTGACAAAATAAATAACTCATTTAGCTACATTCCTTTCTCAGTGTTGTCACCTTCTCATTTAAATAGCAAGTGGTTCTCCTGGATCACAAATCTGCCTTCCTCGGGTACTATTGGTGCTGATGGGAATAATGGAATAGTAGCTCAGTATTTGGCCAAAATCTGGAACGGTGGCCGCTTTTGTGCATCAGGGTAGGTAGACACAATGTGTGGCCACTTCAGCTGATAAAGAAACCATCCTGTGCCCTCATCATGCCATACTGCATTTGCCTGACAGAAGAATAATTTTGAATGCACTGACTTGCTGTGTTACTTCCTTTTGTCACTGATTCTATACAAGGAGTTGTTTCTACTAGAGAACTCTGGTGTGAGGGAGGGAGCATGTATTTAATGGTTAGAGCATGGGCTGCAGCATTAGACTGCCTCCATCCAAATGCTGCCTAACTGTTTTCAAACTATGTGACTTCTGGCAAGTCACTCAGTGCCTCTGGGCCTTGGTTTTCTCTTCTCTATGAGATGCCAGAAAATAATTTTAACCTCAGGGTTGCAGTGAGATTGATATTAGAAAATTCAGGGAAGGCAATTAGTAGAATTCATAAAAATTTGCTTGAACTTGAGTTTTGGACTTCTTAGGTAGCAGTAGTTCAAATCAAATCCATTGGGTATATTTCTATCAAAGTGTTGCTGTTTGAAGAAGGAAAACAGGGCTAAGCTAGTCCCCATTTACCCCATCCATCCTCCCAGCCCCCCAGTGCTCTGTCCTGTTCCAGCCTATTAGTTGAGCTCACCTTTAAAACTCAGTCACAACCCTTTATGTCCTTTGAATCTGTGGGAATAACAAACCAAATCAATGGTGTTTCCTTTACTTCTCTTTTTCTGCCTCCAAACTGAGAGAGCTGGGGTGCTAATTTCTGCTTCATGGGCTTAAAACACAAATCATTTTATTGGTGGACTGCTGCGGGCATGGTGAGGTAAGGAGGAAAGCTAATTCACAGTGAGCTAACTAGTCTAGCATGCGGGCATCTGAGGGAATGTCAGGCCTGCCCATCTTCACTTTGTACCTAGTAATTGACTTCAAATTACTCACCACTTGCTGGAATGGCTGGAGAGATGAGCACAATGTATGATGGAAATGTTTACTGCTTTTAGTCTTTGTTGTTGACAACAAAAAGCATCAAACATATACCAACTTTGCACTATGAAAATGCAGCCTACAAGCAAAGATGATGACCACAGTGTAGCTAACGTTTCCTGGGAACATAGTGACTGGCCCAAAGTCAGCCGAGACTTTCATATAGATTAGCTTCATTCTCTACATCCTATGGTGAGCTTCCATTTTTACCGCCATTTTGCAGGTGAAGAAACTGAAGCTGAGAGGAGTTAAATAACTAGTCCCAGGTCATTTGTAAAAAAGTAGCATGGCCAAATTCAAATCAAGTCAGGCCTACCTACCTTGAAGCTTGAGATCACAGTATGTTATAATTAGTCAACTACAGGAAAAAAAAATATTTGTAGAGTGTATGGCTAATTGGATTCTTTAAATTTACTCATGGTAAACTAATTCTTACTAGCAATCTTTGAAGTCTATGTACTAATCTATATTGAGCTTTGTGTTGTCCACATTTGCAGGAAAGAGCAGTGTCACATTATTTGGCCTTTGTTTTCCAGCATCTATCGTGATTCAGAAATGGTGGTGTCACATGCATCCTTGTTTGGAAGGAGAGGATTGTAAAGTGCTGCCAGATTACTCAGGTTGGTCCTGTAGCAGTGGCAACAAAGTCAAAACTACGAAGGCAAGTATAGACCAAACACAATGGTGATTTCATTTCAGCATTATTAACTCTGGGGTTCTCCCCTTCATTTTATGCTGCCATCAGGAAAACAACATTACCTATATTGGTAAACCTGGTTGGGCAGTGCCACCGTGTGTGGCCTTTTGGAAAAGCCCTCTTCCCAGCATCACACTTTATGTCAGATTTTACCCAGCAGTGACTTGGTGGGTGAATTCGTTGTTTTAGGCAAGGCTGCTAAGTTAATTTCAGATCTTTCCGGGTCAAATATACGGTGACTGAAGATTTGACATTGTGAACACACAATGCAATATACAGAGGATGTATTATAGAATTGTACACTTGAAGCCTATATCATTTTCTTAACCAGTATCACCCCAATAAATTTAATTAATAAAAGTTTACAAGAGTCGACAAGCTAGTGTATAAAAATGACATGGCAAGAATCTACAGATGGATGATTTACTAAAATAGAAATACGTATGCCTGTAAGGAGATGTAATGTTGAAGACTCTGATTCAAGTCTTTCAAGTCAAAAGTTTCCTCCCCAAATACTTCTCTTTCCAGTTCTCCCTGTCTCTGAAGGACATCGTTGTCAACCCAGTTCTTGAGCCAGAAATCCAACTCCTTCCTTATGTGCCCATGTCTAAAGTTTCTTTTGCTGGTGGTACTGTGACTTCCCAATCCCTGCACGACTCTGCATCACTGTACTCACAGCCACCGTCCGGTCCACCCGGTGTCTCCTCTGGACTACTGAGCTGCTGCCTCACATCTGCTCTTGCTCCCAGTTAGCCTGTTCTCCATACGATGGTTACATTCATTTCTGTGAAACGTGAATCCTCTAAGCTAGTCGTCCCCCAGGTTTTCTACTGGCTTCCTCTGGCTACTTAGTCTACTAGCCTGTGCCTGTTAGGCTCTTTTTAAAAAAAAAAAAATATTTATTTATTTATTGAGGTGACAATTGTTAGTAAAGTTACATAGATTTCAGGTGTACAATTCTGTATTACATCATCTATAAATCCCATTGTGTGTTCACCACCCAGAGTCAGTTCTCCTTCCATCACCATATATTTGATCCCCCTTACCCTCATCTCCCACCCCACACCCCCCTTACCCTCTGGTAACCACTAAACTATTGTCTGTGTCTATGAGTTTTTCTTTCTCATTTGTTTGTCTTGTTCTTTTGTTGTTTTTGGTTTATATACCACATATCAGTGAAATGATAGGGTTCTCTGCTTTTTCTGTCTGACTTATTTTACTAAGAATTATACTCTCAAGATCCATCCATGTTGTCACAAATGTTCCTATATCATCTTTTCTTACCGCCGAATAGTATTCCATTGTTTATATATACAACAACTTCTTTATCCATTCATCTATTGAAGGACATTTTGGTTGTTTCCATGTCTTGGCCACTGTAAACAAAGCTGCAGTGAACATTGGAGCACACGTGTCTTTATGGATAAATGTTTTCAGATTTTTTGGGTAGATACCCAGGAGAGGAATTGCTGGGTCATATGGTAATTCTACTTGTAATTTTTTGAGGAACCTCCACACTGCCTTCCATAGTGGCTGCACCAGTCTGCATTCCCACCAACAGTGTATGGGGGTTCCTTTTTCTCCACAGCCTCTCCAACACTTGTTACTATTTGTCTTGTTGATGATAGCCATTCCGACTGGGGTGAGGTGATATCTCATTGTGGTTTTTATTTGCATTTCTCTGATGATTAGTGATGCTGAGCATTTTTTCATATGTCTATTTGCCATTTGTATGTCCTCTTTTGAGAAATGTCTCTTCAGGTTGTCTGCCCATTTTTCAGTTGGGTTGTTTATTTTCCTGCTGTTGAGTTTCATGAGTTCCTTGTATATTTTGGATATCAGCCCCTTATCGGAGGCACTGTTTGCAAAAATCTTCTCCCATTCAGTTGGTTGCCTCTTTATTTTGTCGATGGTTTCTTTTACTGTGCAGGAGCTTTTAAGTTTCATATAGTCCCGTTGGTTTATTTTAGCTTTTACTTCCTGTTGCCTTTGGAGTCAAATTCATAAAATGCTCTTTGAACCCAAGGTCCATAAGTTTAGTACCTATGTTTTCTTCTATGCAGTTTATTGTGTCAGGTCTAATGCTTAAGTCTTTGATCCATTTTGAATTAATTTTGGTACATGGTGACAGATAACAGTCTAGTTTCATTCTTTTGCACGTGGCTTTCCCATTCTGCCAGCACCATTTATAAAAGAGGCTATCTTTTCTCCATTGTATGCTTTTTGCTTCTTTGTCAAAAATTATCTGTCCATATTTATATGGTTTTATTTCTGGGTTCTCAATTCTGTTCCATTGGTCTATGTGTCTGTTTTTCTGCCAATACCATGCTGTTTTGATTATTGTAGCCCTGTAGTACAAGCTGAAGTTAGGGAGTGCGATACCTCCAGTATTATTCTTTTGTCTTAAGATTGCTTTGGCGATTCGGGGTCTTTTGTGGTTCCAGACAAATCTGATGATTTTTTTGTTCTATTTCTTTAAAAAATGCGATTGGGATTTTGATGGGGATTGCATTAAATCTGTATATTGCTTTGGGTAATATGGCCATTTTAACTATGTTGATTCTTCCAATCCATGAGCACGGAATGTCTTTCCATTTCTTTGTGTCTTCTTCAATTTCTTTCAAAAGTGTCTTATAGTTTTCAGCATATAGGTCTTTCACATCCTTGGTTAAATTTATTGCTAGGTATTTTATTTTTTTTGCTGCAATTGCAAAAGGGATTGTTTTTTTTTATTTCTTTTTCTGATATTTCATTGTTAGTATATAGGACTGCAATGGACTTTTGTACGTTGATTTTGTAGCCAGCAACTTTACTGTATTCGTTGATTGTTTCGAATCGCTTTTTGGTGGAGTCTTTATGGTTTTCTATATATAGCATCATGTCATCTGCAAAGAGTGACAATTTACCTTCTTCTTTCCCTATTTGGATGCCTTTTATTTCTTTGTCTTGCCTGATTGCTCTGGCAAGGACTTCCAACACTATGTTGAAAAGCTCTTAATAAGTCAACGGGCAACTTACCTGCCCTACATTCTTTCTGCTTCGGCCATCTTTGCTGACTGTTAGTCTCTCTTACGCTGGTATCTGCAGTTTTAAAGGAATATACTCTTCATGGAATGTGTTACCCTCCTTTTTTTTTTTTCTTAGGTTTACCATTATTTCTTCAGGGAACACTTCCCTTATTAGAATCATGTCCCCTTTATCTTTGAGCATTTACTATGGTTATATTTTCCGTCGATGGGTATACAGTTGACCCTTGAACAACTTGACACACCTCCTACCCCTACGCAGTCAAAAAACCATGTATAACTTTTGACTTCCTCAAAATTTGTGGTCCCTCAGGCTCTATGGGAGCCGCACGTATACCCAGATATACTGATGCTTGAGTCTCCTGTATAAAACGTATAGATGTTTGCATACAGTCGGCCCTCTTCATCCACGGACTCCCACCTGCAGATAGAAAGCACTACAGGTATTTATTGAAAAAATTCTGCATATAAGTAGACCCATGTTATTCAAACTTATGTTATTCAAGCGTCAGCTGGACTTATTTGTTCAGACCTTGAGCTTTCTGTTCAAAGCAGAGCTGGGAAATCAGGGCCATGTCTCTTTACCCTGATGGTCCCAGAGCCCGCTGGATGTCTCATTAACTATTTTTTTGAATGAAAATTAGTAAAACAGGACATTCTGTGATATTAGAATGAGACACAATAGATTGGAGTGACTCTATAGTTATGGTTTCTCTCTGAACTTTGGCCCCTCAGGAGGTATAATGATTATTGAATGGCTTCTCATCTTGCTTACGGTTCTCCCTTTATGAGTATTTTGAATTACTACACAGATTTCTCATTCATCTTCAACTACTGAGGTCAAAAGCAGGTGAATTCTTCTCTTCATTGTGTGCATGAGATATTATAATAAATTTTTATAAGGTAAATATTTAAATATATGCCATTTATGCAATATAGGATATTAAATCAAAAACATAAAAATAATGTATTTTATAATAAATTTTAAAGTAAATGTAAGTTTTTGTTGATATTATCATACCAAAAATTATCAATAGTATATTAAGTCAGTTGATTAAGTTACTTTTTATCTATTTAGAGCATAATTTCAAAGCCAAGACTACTTCCAATTATTAATTGCAATTATCATCTAACTTGCCCTTGTCAATGATACCAAGAGGCCCAGGATAAATGACCTGATACATGTGTTTATATCCAGGGCAGTGAAGTTCACGGAGTCATGTTGAAGGAAGGAGGTTACCACTCCATCATTTCTATGAGTGCCTCCTCTAAGCCGATCCCAATGAAATCCCAATCTACGTAAACCCAAGTGTGCCTGCTAAGCAAACCCTGCCTTTCACTAATTCCATTCTTGTTTTGCTGCTGGTCCCTTTCAGCCATTTTCCCTAACCACTGAAATGAAAATCCTGGAGTTACCAACGAGCTAGGAGCTTACTTACATCCATCAATGATAAATTTTTCTTTTACTGTAATTCTTGTAGACCAAGAAGTAACATTTCAGCTTGCATTGATTTTTACATATAAATATGAAACAGGATCATGAGTGCAAGCCAGCTATGATCTGGAAAGTAGCCTCTTGGTATAGTGATTCCCTCTCCGTTTATGTACAGTTATAGAGGGCATTTGCAGGAAGCAAACCTTTAGGGGCATTTTGGCTCTGTGTGCTGGGAATCCAAGTTTGCTGTAGCTAAATCCTCAACAGTAGTGACATTTCATTTGGCACTTTGAAGAGTTGTAGAAACATAATATAGTTCCCTAAGCTATTGTGATGCTTAGCTGTTTTTTTTTTTAGTGATAAGCCACTGGAGAATAATCTCTAAGTTATAAAACTTTGTTTCCTTTATTAATCCGAGTCAGTGTGACTTGAACTGCATAAAACATTTTGTGTATTTTATGGATCTTCTGCACACACAGTAAAGTCATTTGTGGAGGTGTGACTGGCTTCTGTGTAGAGGTTGGTGCCCACAGAAGCTACATCTTTTTCTTAAAACCACCTGACCTTACTTCACTGGTGAGATACCAGCTCTACAAAGGTAGAGCAATTGCCACCCTAAAGGAGAGGGTGTTAAATACATAACAAAAGAGTTTCCATTTTCCTTAAACTGTTCATGCACAACAAAGCATAGAAGGGGCAAAAGGTAAGATTGTCTGTCTACAGTAAACCACCTATGTCAGAATTTTATTTTCCACTTACATGCAAATATGAAAAGAGTTAGCAGTTAACTCGATATATTAATAGGCTTAGATGAAGACATGAAGATGAGAGGGGACGCCTCCCTAACCATTCTTTTTGTCTCTCCCAAAGCATAGAAGGTTGGCATTGAGTTTATTCTCCTGTGTAGTTTTCAAGCTTCACAGAGAGGGGACAGCTATTACTCCTTGTGGAAAAATATAACTCTCTCTCTGTCGTCCTGCCTCAATTTCCATTTTCTTAATTCTGAGTTTTACTGCATTCTCTATGGTAAAGAGTTCGTTTTTTGTCTGAGTTGTCAGTATTAAAGTTCCTGACAAGTGCATGACATCGTCTTCGTACAAAAGCCAACCATTTGCCATGGCGTTTGTGGTTTGAAAATGGAAGTAAATCTTATTAAATATCAAGAACTTCCAGATTTTTTAAAAAGATTTTATTGGGGAAGAGGAACAGGACTTTACTGGGGAACAGTGTGTATTTCCAGGACTTTTTATTGGGGAACAGTAGTGTGTTTTTCCCAGGGCTCATCAGCTCCATCCAAGTCAAGTTGTTGTCCTTTCAATCTTAGTTGTGGAGGGCGCAGCTCAGCTCCAGGTCCAGCCGCCAGTTGTTAGTTGCAGGGGGCGCAGCTCACCATCCCTTTCGGGAGTCGAACTGGCAACCTTGCAGCTGAGAGCACGTGCTCCAACCAAGTTGTGGAGCATGTAGCTCGCTGGCCCATGTGGGAATCCAGCCGGCAGCCCTGTTGCCCAGAGCTCGCGCGCTAAACAACTGAGCCACCCGTCCGCTCTCAGATTTTTTTAATGTTCTTACTTTTACAACATCTACTAAGTGTGAACAGCTATGTCTTTAGAACAGTTCTCAACTAGGGGAAATTTTCCCTCAAGGGCTATTTGCTGTGTGGGGACATTTTCAGTTGTCACACATTAGGGAGGGGATGTTCTGGGTACCTGCAGGGAGGATCTGCTAACCACCCTAAAACGCACAGGGCAGCCTCCATGGCACAGAGTCGTCTGGCCCCCGATAGCAGTAGTGCTGAGACGGAAAAATTCTGCTTTAGAGAGTAGTATATGTTTTTTAGTAGCTCTTTGCAAGCATCCTACCTAATCCTCTTACATCATTTTGTTCTTCAAAGTGTCTAATTGTTTCTAATATTTTATATTGGAAATCTAAGGTAGGAGTTAGGAATTTAAAAAACAGGGTTTTGCTTTAACACCGCCATTCCCCTCTCAAGATCTAAGATGCCAAGTCCTCCTGGTATTGTCCACAGACGGCTCTCTAAGTGATCCCTTTCTCTGTCTCTTGGGCTACCACCTTGGGCCATCCTCATCCTCTTTTGCCACAATGTTATAATAATTGCTTGATATCAGTATCTGTAGAAGCATCACCATGGGCACTTGTTAAAAATGCACTGCTTTGAGCCCCACCTCCATGACCTTCTAGGCTTAGAAAACCATACTTTAAAAAACTGGTTGTGGTGACTGACGAACAAACATGCAGGAGCCACTGGTTTAACTGAGCTCCCTATCTGCGCTTGGCTTGAGCTTTTATTGGTTTATACTCTGCTCTCTGTGCCACCAGAATCAACTCCATGCCCAGGTTCCCTCCTGATGAGAGATCATTCATAAATCCCTATTAGTAATAGGACGAAAATACAGAGTATAAGCGCTTTGGGGATGGGCCTTCCCTGGCACTCACCCAGTAGGCCATGTATTTCCACACCCCATTGCTTTCTTCTCCATCTCCTTTTTCTTCTAAAATTCCACTTGTCTTTCCAGGTCCAACTGAGATAGTATCTTTACCCTGAAGTCTTGTTTCCCCTGATTCCTACAGCCAGAGCTTAAAATACTCAGGGTACCATGTCACATGTGAGTGGAGCTAATATTGGCATGTTAGTAACCATTATCCACCAAAATTCCAAATAATGATGAACCTTCCTTATACGATCAGCAAAATGAAAGTTTTACAGGAAAATAAATCCTAATTTATCTGATCCAACTTTCAGTGTAGATAGCTTCTAAAATGAGCTGGGCATGGATATGAGCTTCCTTAAATAACATGCCTTTGAGAATTCCATGCTAGATGCAGATCACTACTTGGCTGTAAACACTGTTAGGTCAGGTATAGACACATGATCAATCTGGGAAGAGCTACCATGGCAGCAGCTACACTTCTTGAGTGTTAACCACGTGACAAGCACTGGGCCATGCAACTCAGTTCACATATTTCAGTCACTCTTCGCTGCAACTGAAGGGAACTGGTGCTATTTTTACATTAGGCAGATGAAGAAACTAAGGCAAAGCGAGCCAGTCCTCCGCATCCAGAAAATGACCGATTCAGTCATCAGGTTTTTCAAGCCAAAGGCTAATTCCTCTTTCTGTCACATTCTTCATCCTGTTTGTCACACATTCTCTTGGCTTCCCCTTTCATCACTTCAGCCAAGTGATCCCTTTAAGATGCAATCTTTTCTTGCCGCCGAATAGTATTCCATGGTGTATATATGCCACAACTTCTTTATCCATTCATCTATTGAAGGACACTTTGGTTGTTTCCATGTCTTGGACACCGTAAACAAAGCTGCAATGAATATTGGAGCACACATGTCTTTATGGATAAATGTTTTCAGATTTTTTTTGTAGATACCGAGGAGAGGGATTGCTGGGTCATATGGTAATTGTATTCGTAATTTTTTGAGGAACCTCCACACTGTGTTCCATAGCGGCTGCACCAGTCTGCATTCCCACCAACAGTGTATAGGGGTTCCTTTTTCTCCACAGCCTCTCCAACACTTGTTACTGTTTGTCTTGTTGATGATAGCCATTCTGACTGGGGTGAGGTGGTATCTCATTGTGGTTTTTATTTGCATTTCTCTGATGATTAGTGATGTTGAGCATTTTTTCACATGTCTATTGGGCATTTGTATGTCCTCTTTGGCGAAATGTCTTTTCAGGTCCTCTGCCCATTTTTTAATTGGGTTGTTTGTTTTGTTGTTGTTGAGTTGTATGAGTTCCTTATATATTTTGGATATTAGCCCCTTATCTGAGGTATTGGTTGCCTCTTTGTTTTGTTGATGGTTTATTTTGCTGTGCAAAAGCTTTTCAGTTTGATGTAGTCCCATTCATTTATTTTAGCTTTTGAAGGTCCATAAGTTTAGTACCTATGTTTTCTTCAATGCATTTATTGTTTCAGGTCTTAGGTTTAGGTCTTTGATCCATTTTGAGATGAAATAGTGCCATTTGCGACAACTTGTATGGATCTTGAGATTATTATGCTAAGCGAAATACGTCAGGCAGATAAAGTAGAGAACCATATGATTTCACTGATATGTGGGATATAAAACTGAAAACAGCAAATGAACAAGACAAACAAATGAAGAACCCAAAACTGATAGACACAAACAATAGTTTAGTGGTTACCAGGGGAGTGGTAGATGAGGGTAAAAGGGATGAAATACATGGTGATAGAAGGAGAACTGACTCTGGGTGGTGAACACCCAGTGTGACATATAAATGACGTATCACAGAATTATACACCTGAAATCTATGTAACTTTACTAACAATTGTCACCCCAATAAACTTTAATTAATAAAGAACAAAAAGATGCCATCTGCCATGCGTTCCTTGTCTCACCTTTGTACCTCAGTCAGAGAAAGGCCAAAAATCTTGTATTGACCTGTGGTCCCCCTTGCATTCACCTTTCTACCTGGAATGCTCTTCCCCAAGACAGTCGGAGCTCCCTCCCTCCCTTCCTCCAAGTGTCTCTTCAAATATCTCCTTTTCTGACAATGTCTATAAAACAGTAGCCATCTACTGTCCCTGCCCCAATATTTCTTTTCTCCATTATACTGATTTACTTTTCTCCATAGCACATAGCACATTAGACATACTATTTATTTGCCTGTTTATCCAATCCTTTCTTCTAGAATAGGAATCAGCAAGATATGGTTTGCTAGCCAAATTCAGCTCATGGCCTGTGAGCTAAGGTGGGTTAGATATACAATTTTAAGTGCTTGGAAAAATAAAAAAGAAATTAACATTTCATAACATATGTAAATTATATGAAATCCAAATTTCAGTGTCCAAATAAAGTTTTATTGGAACAAAGCCACACCAATTAGTTTGCGGGTTGTATTGTCCATGTGGCTTTTGTAGTAGGCAGAGTTGAGTAGTTGTGACAATGACTATACATCTGCAAATGTGGACATATTTACTGTCTAGTCCTGGAGAGAAAAAGTGTGCCGGCCCGTACTCTAGGATGGGATTTTTGTTTTGTTGCTATAGTATTCCAGCACAAACGGAAGAGCTATTACATTGTAGAATACATAAAGGCCATTATCAGTTAATGGTGAATCTGAGGTTTGAATAAATACCTGATTGGATCTAAAGACGAGGCATGATGACTGCTATCAACTAATGTAATTTAGTTCGAAAATATTTTCATGGTGTAGTCATGTTAAAGTATTAAGCTTTTTTTTTCTAGTTGGTGTATTGAATATATAAAATTTCTTACATGAAGAAATCAAACTATAGAAACTGCTGAGCTATTTTCTTAGATTATAAGTAATGAGACTGGGGCATTTAAAAATGGAATTAAAAAAAAGCCCTTTAATGGAGGTATGTTTCTAGTCCATATGGCAGTTTTACAAAATAATGTATTTTTTAAAATGCAAATTAACTACATTAGAAAAGGTACAAAGGCAACATTTTCATCTCGACATATGCTGATTTTAATCAGCATTCATTTGACAAAATTTGAGTACCATTTACAGAGCACGCTCAGCATGTGTGAGTCAACCTGAGGTGCCATGAATGTACCTAATCTGATGGGATTTTTATAACTCCACAAAATACAAAGCTGGGACATGTAACACCATGTTGTAGAAGCCTTGGTGCATGTTTTCTTTTTTTTAATAAAAAAGTTAGCTATTTTCAATTACAGTTGACATTCAGTATTATAGTAGTTTCAGGTGTGCAGCATAGTGGTCAGACATTTATATAATTTATGAAGTGATGTCCCTGACAGTCTAGTACCCACCTGGCACCATACATAGTTATTACCATATTGTTACTCTATTCCCTATGCTGTACTTTATATCCCTGAGACTATTTTGTACTTCCAATTTGTACGTCTTAATCCTTTTTCACTCAGCCACCTAACCCCCTTCCATCTGGCAACCATCAAAATGTTCTCTGTATCTATGAGTGTGTTTCTGTTTTGTTGGCTCATTTATTTTGATTTTTAGATTCCACATATAAGTAAAATCATATACCAGGGTGCCAAAAAAATGTGTACATATTTTAAGAGATGTTATCTTAAAATGTGTATACATTTTTTTTTTGGCATCTTTTTTTTGGTGTTCTCTGTCTGACTTATTTCGTTTAGCATTAATACTCTCTAGATCATCCATGTTGTCGGAAATGGTAAGATTTCATTCTTTTTATGGCTACGTAATATTCCATTGTATATACGTACCATCTGTTCTTTATCCAACCATCTTCTATGTCTTGACGATTGTAAATAATGTTGCAGTGTACATCAGGGTGCATATATCTTTTTCATTAGTGTTCTGGATTTCTTTGGAAGAAGAGGGATTTCTGGGTCATTTGGTAGTTCTATTTTTGATTTTTTGAGGACCCTTCGTGCTCTTTTCTAGAGTGGCTGTGCCAATTTGCAGTCCCATCAATGCACGTTTTCTTTGCAACCTAAAAACAAGAAATGTCAAGAAGAATTCGAAGTTGATTTGGTGAGGTTGGTTATGGATAAAGGTGCAAACTGCTGTACCCTACACAATGACATGGGCAGGGACATATGCGTCTGGTGGCAGGAAGGATTATCTTTGGTGGGTATGGGGCATTGAATGCTCACTAATTTAATTTGTTTTAGGTAACACGATAGCAAAGAGAGGTGTGCTTCAATCCTGGAGGAGCTACGAGATGCCAGGCTCTTTTGTTTGAATTACTATCCTGGCCACTTTGTGGAAAACTGTGTTGGATTTCCAGCAACATCATACGTGCATGTGTGTGCTGTAAGGCGGAGCTTTCACTTAACGGTCCCAGCCCTCCCCTCTGTTCTTCATCATTTTATTACATTGAATTGTAACCACAGGCTGCCACACAACTGACATCATATCCAGATCCCAAGGAACATACCTGTAAGAAATCCTGGAGGAACAAACCACAGACTTCAGAATGGATCATCACTAAAGGAATATTGGGTCTTCAATTTCTTAGTGTGGACAAAGGTTTGACAAGGGTCCTCATTCTTTCCTCTTTTGAACTTTTCCTTTAGCCTTTGCATTAAAGTGGTTTGAAATGGGTCTAAGTAACAAAACATTTTGGCAAAACATATTTGTGGATGTAGGTTAATGAATTCTGATAAAATGGTCATGAAAATTTGTTTTATAAACATTGAAGAATGGCAGAACTTATTGGGGTTATTGTGTATGCATTTTATTTTTGCTTTTAATTTAAAATTTTTGTATTTTAATTTCCATTGTTACATTAGGAGAAATAAAATGTAAGCATTTTAATTTCAGTGCACCATTTTGCTGAGTGCTAAGAAGGCATATGAACATTGATATTTTATAACCAAAGCTCTATCATGACATATTCACCAAGAAATATGTGAATTTTTGTGGGTTTTTTGTGGCTAATGTGTAGTCATAGAAAACATTGAAAATAGAAAACAGTCTCTGTTTAGATCAAAGGTGATTTCTTAGGTCCAGTTTATGTCAATTATATTAAAATATTTTGTTAATTCCTAGACAAGAGTCTTGAAATGCTGAATTTTTAGACTGTACATGATTTATTCTTAACTTAGCTCTTTACCTGCTTATTTGTTAATAATTTTATTTAAATGTAAAATCTGAGTCTTTTTTCTTGGTTTAATGATTTTTGTAGCTGATGTGTCTCCACATATTCTTAGAAAGCTGTCATGCAGAAAAACATTACAGATGAAAAACAACTGACCCAGATTTTAAATGCATAATGTTATTAAAATACATACAACTATAATAATATGGGATAGATTTTATATATAGTAAGAAATGGCCAAAGCTTACTTTTTGCACTATTATCCCTGTGCTCTCATAATTATGGGGAAAGTATTACTACAATGTTTATAGTAGTAACATTTTATTCTTGCAAAAGGAATGGAAATAGGTGATATCCATTTGTTTGCTAAATTTTGTTTGAATTTGACTGATTGGATGCTTAACAAGAATTGTTTCTTAGTAAGTAAAAAATTCTTTCTGCTGATGGCTTATGGCATACTATAAGTTTTTGTTGTTATTTTATTACCTTGTGTTAACATCTGAGGCTCGCAAATTTTAAATGCAAAAGTGAAAAATAACTTTAAAAAATAATATTTAACTTTGGGGATGTGAACTATATGGAAAACTTGAGACTTAAATATAGATTGCTACTTTATTTCTTCTCCCAAACCATGTAGTCTTACGGAGTTAAATCTAGGGAGGTTTAATTAACTTTAGGCACATTTATGATGTTTTATGCATACTCTGCTGCCTTTAGTATAAGATCTTCCTTTTTAAGAAAAGAGCTAAAAAATAATAAGTAGATTTTATATGCACATAGATTTTAAAGCACATAGTCTTTGCCCAAGCATCTGATCTTGTACCCTAAATAAAATCAAGTAAATATGACACTGTTTCACCTTGAGGTACATTTCTAGGGTGTAAACTACTTCCAGGGAATAAATGGTCCATTTGAGAAAATGGCAGGTATCAAAGCTGCCATTTCATCCATTATTGCTGCAAAGTATACTTTTTACCTCTTTCAAAAGTTAGCCCTGAAATGGGGCTTTCACGAGAAGCATTTTAATGTTATCATTCCTAGTCTTTTTCTGTAGGACACTTTTCTATATTTTCCAGAATTTAAAGCAAAGATCCTGAGGGAGTCATGAGGGTATCAGTCATGCCAGCACGAGGCCTTTTAATTGTGGCATGTGTGGTCTCAAGACGAGACCCCTTTAGTTCTTATACCTTAAAACATGGAGCTACTCAGCTTGGGCGCCGACTCAGCCTGGGTCTCACCAAAGGAGCCAGCGAGGTTTTACAGCTCCCTCTTAGGTCCCGATTTCCTGCTCTAAATCATACATACCTTTTTAGTACTTGCCCTTGGAAAAGTGGAACCTTGTTCATACATTAAATTCAACAAACACTTAATGAAACTTCCCAAGAACCCCTGAGTTGTTGGGGAAACTATCCATCCTTATACATAAATCCATTTTTACTCTCAACCTGGGAGGGCTGATGAATATCCCCATTTTATAAAAGAATTTAGGACCCAATAAAACTAAAATTGCCTATATTCACACGGGTAGTTCCCATTGGAAAATACATAGTGAGGAATCATGAAACAGACAGGAAATTATAGAGCTATTTTCCTTTGAGTACTTTTAAAATAACATATATTATCCTGTGTTCTAGGTGTCAGGGAGATGGGCTAGTCTTAGGATCTGGCTGGTATCTACTCTGCTTTATCAGGGTTAGATTGGTTTGTTCCAGCACTTGCATTGTCTGCCACTACCTTATAATATTCCAGTACACTCATGAAAAACGTCGTGCTGCTATTGCTGTAACATGGGGTAAAATATACACTATTGAATTTCTATTTGAATTGAGAAAAGTGACTGCCTGCTTTTTTATTTATTTAAAGGAGACTATTGTCCTGGGGTAATAGGGGGAAAAGTTGCAGTGCTCAGTGGTTGGACGTGGACTATAAACACCTCTGAGGTCATGTACAGCACTGTCTACACTGGCAGAACACCAGCCCACGCTGCACAGTCTCTGCTTGGAGGCTGCATGGGGCAGATGCAGCTCAGCACATTCTGTGGGTTTCCAGGGGCTTTGAAGACATGATGCAGCAACACCGAGCCCTTGTTCTGTCATGTTCACACTATTAGATGGGGTGCGGACGGCGGCCCCTTCGATGGGTGGCACGCCCCCAGTCCAGCACCAGCACTGCTAGGCCAGCTGCCCTCATTTGAACATTTACCCATTCTGTGGAATTTTGGGGAAGAATGTGTCAGTGCACATGGTTGGGAATTGACTCCTGAAAGTGTCAATGGAGACAACCTCACCAAAATGCCTATCTCGTAGATAAATTCTCCAGGATTGGAAGATGTTTCTGCACAAAATTCTTTGTGATGGGCTCTTAGGGACCCACTGATCAAGGATGAATCCACTGATAACTAACTTCACCACTTTCAGTCTCTGAAATAGGCAAAGCAGGAGTAAGTGTTGTGCCTAACGCACATGGAGTCTTCTACACGTGCGCTCGGGGGCGCAAACTGCGCCTGTGTGTCCGAAACATGCTGCCTGTTTCCGTAGCTACACATGTATCAGAACACAGCTATGTGTCGTCTCTGGCTGTGTTTGCTCTACAACAGCAGAGTGGATTGGGCGTGACCAGCCACGACAGGTCCACAAAGCCTGAACTTTGTGGATATTTCACAGAAAAGTTTGCCAATTCCTCTTCTACACAGTGGAAAAACAGAATGTATTTATGAGCTCATGGGGACACTGGAAGTGTCAAAGTGTCCAGGTGCAGGAAGCATACAAATATAGGCCCTGCCATTTACCTTTCGTAGCTTTATAAAAGGGAAATGAAGATATAGACACTTTGCAGGAGTTTTAAAAAGAATTTTCTATCAAAAAACTCTTAGCATCATGATTAGCAATTAATAAGCTCTTGATAAAGTTGTGCCTCTTTTATGAATAACTTGTAGTCCGAGTGGTCACCTCATAGAGAGAGAGAACCACACAGCAGACCCTGGTCTCAAAACTGGGACGGAAGGTGCACAGCTGACAGAAAATCGGGACCACATCGGACGAGATCTTAAAGTGTTTTCTCCTTGTTTCCAAGTCAGTGAGGACTTTGAGAAAGGAGATCAAGGACAAACCCAAGAAACAACTCAAGGAATATAGCTTCCCCTTGACCTCAAGTCAACTTGGCAGGAAGTTGAAAATTCTTGTGCTCTCGTCATGGACAGGTACATGTCTTGGGCCTGTAACACCTATCCGGTGGAAGCCAGAGTACCCCCGGAAATAAAGATATGGCACACAGGTGCCCTGATTTGAATCTGCACCCCAGATGACAAATGCAACACATACATGAAAACACTGTTCTTTCAAGTTCATCTTGTAAAAAGCTCAAACCCCATCCAGCAATCACACGAAAGGAAACAATCATTTCAAGTTACAAAGTAATCTTGTGAACAGAAACTTTGAACAAGAGCCCCTTAAATAATTGATGAACAGTTACTGAAGCATGTTGGGAGTCTTCATAGTATTGATTTTGGTCTGTGAACAAAGCAGGGCTCTGCAAGCTCACGCATTTGTCCTTTCCTCTCCTATTTGGTGCTATGAATATTCACAGCCTGCTTACATGTTAGGAATGTAAAATGGTACTTTCTTCATGTTGTTCATTTGGGTTTTTGCTCTCTGTGGGTGGAGTCCCTGACCCATCCTTTAATTATCAGCTTTGATTCTCTTAATGAGGAGTTATCAAAATAGTTCATGACACTGAATTATTAATTGAATAACTGTAATTAATGATCAGGGAATAGGAGCAAGCAGATGAACTTTGATCCTCTCTTTCCTAATCTGAAATCCTATTCTCAGCAGTTAGTTTGGGTCTCTGAACTTCCCTACCCTCTTTTTGATTTTCATCCTCACTCTCACTTTGTTACATATATTAAATTCAACATTCAGTGTTTTATACACCATTCATGGACATCATAGAAAATGAAATCATGCCTTTTCTATTTTAGCATTGCAGTAACTGAAAAGAAAACATAAAAAGGAATCCATAGTTTCTCTCTCAAGCACTCTCTCACACACAAATCAATAGAGCAGACTGCTTAGGTCAGCTCCGTATGGGTATGGGCTGAGGTAGGAGTCAGGACAATACTTTGGAATATTTAAATATTTATGAGTGCTATATCTCTGACAGAGGACTGACAGTAACTCTTAATGCCACAGTAAAGAAGCTAGAGTAAAACCACTAAGCCTCAGCTTGAGAAAAAGTTAGTGACAACTCTTGAAACTGTCCAAGTTGGAAAAATGGCATGTGATGCTGCCTGCTGCTATGTCAATCAGTCTTTCCTGATTCTCTACTTGAGCACAGATGAGTGGGAATAGGGGAGGGGACCTTCAAAAGATGCCGTGTCTGATATTCTCAAGGGAGAGGGACTTCGCCTGCGGATCATCAGTGTGGATGGCTCTAATTTGATGATGTAGGTGCTTGAGCTGTGGTCAGGGAGTGAAGTAGAAAGAGGTTTAAGTGGCTGTTATTTCATGTCTGATTAGACAAAAGGCTATTGTAGAAGGTCTTCCCTGTTTGTTACTCTGTTCATCTTCCTGTGGTTTAGAACTACCTGTGTTGGTTTCTCTTTCTCCTCCTGACACCTCAAAGACAAAAAAGGGTCAGAGTGGGGAGGGGTCAGTTCAGGCTCAGAGTAGGGCCTGGAAGTCAGATCTACTCAACAGAAAAATATTTGTGAAAATTAATAGATTTGATTACGTGAAAAGCAAAATCTGTACATGGCAACACCACATAAACCAAACTAAAGGTTAAACTGGGAATCGTATTTACAGATTTCATGGAAGACAAAATATTAATATTCATGAAAACAAAGCTTTTACAAACTAGTTAACAAAAGATGAACACCTCAACAGAAAAGTGAACAACAGTTACAATAATTCACGAAAGAAGAAATAAAAGAAGGCCACTGGCTTCCAGTTTTGGATGAATAGTTGAGACTGAACAATCTTTCATGTATCAGTTTGGCCAATATTAAAAAGAAAGAGAATACTGAACAGTCGCAGGAGTGTAGTGTCATACTGTACATATTGCATACTGGGAGCCTTAGCACTATAGTATTTCTTCACTCAGTAGTTATATTTATAGGAATTTAGGAGTTAAGAGGTCAAGTGGCATGAGCGAGACTAAGAATCACAGAATTGTTCATAAAAGCAAAAATTCAGAAATGCCCAATAACCATCAAAAGGGGCTGTACTTTTGGTGATGGTCAGGGAATTTTTCCCTGGTGTTTTCCCCTGGAAAAAACACCTAAGTCACCTAGCAAAGAATTCAAAGATAGTGAAGGGCAGACTAGGTGGGGACCTTAGGACTTAAGAAACAACCCAGCATGAGGTCTTGTTTGTTGTGGTGATTTGTGTGTGTCTGTGAGTGTGTGTGTGTCCTGTGAATACTGGCTGGGCGTTGGAGAAGGCTGCAACCCAGAAAGGCCAAAGGGTGCAGACAAAAATTACGGTTCCCAAAACCTGATTGCTTTCACACAAAGTAGTGGGAAAGGGGCAATACAACAGCACAAAATCCTTTAACCATGTCTGCCTATTCTTGCGTGATCACCATGAAAACCATCTGCAGCCACCCCCTACTCCAGTGTGTGCTGCCTCAGGGAAGTGTGCGGGTGGAACTCTACCCTCCATGCTCCTCTCCCACAGCATTGAGTGTGTTCCATTTTTGCGGAGCCTGTGGATGAATTTGGACTTCTGCTACCCTCTTACAGTATGAAGATGTGTCTCTCCCCATGTGGCTTGCGTGCAGAGCCCTGTCACCATATTGAGGCAGCACCCTTCCTCAAGAGCCTGTGGGCGGAGTTCTGAACTCTGTGTTTCTCACCAAGGTAATGAGGTGATATTCCGCTGCTGTGGGCAGAATTCTGACTTTCAACCGCAGGCCACCGTCAGAGTAGTGAGAGGGCACCCCTGCCCTGTGGAGCCTCTGGGCAGAATTTTGATTCCATTCCCTGTGCAGGAACCAGCTGAGATCCCCAGGAGTGTTAGTGCATTAAACCCTGTCTTCTGTCCCTGCCCTGTGGTGATGAGGCACCCCCGGCCACCACTGCTGGACTCCTGTCATCCAGGTAACAAGGACGGGGGCAGAAGAGAACGGCCCTGCAGGGGCTTTATAAACTAACTTTTGAACCGTGACGTTCAAGAGCGAGCCACGACATGCACTTTGGATCTAACAGATTGACGAGCTGCCAAAAGTGGAAGATTTAGACAGGAACCAGAGTTGACAACATATCCAAAATGTCCACATACAATGTCCATATGTATGACAACATATCCAAAATGTCCAGCATACAGTCCAAAATTACTCACCATATCAAGAAAAAGGAAAATCTTAACTCAAATGAGAAAATAGGATTAACGGATGCCAACACTGAGATGGCCCAGATGTTGCCATGTGCAGACAAGGATTTTCAAGCAGCTATCATAAACATGCTCCAACAGGCCATGATAAAAACTCTTGAAACAAATTAAAAAATAGACTATCTCAACAATGAAATAAAGATGAAAAGAAGAACCAAAATGAAATGTTAGAACTGAAAAAATACAATAACCGAAGTAAAAACAAAAAGCACTCACTGGATGGGTTTCATGCAGAATTGAAATGAGACAGGAAAAAAGTCAGTGAACTTGAAGATAGACCAATAGAAATCATCCAATCTGAATGACAGAGAGGAAATAGGTGGACATAAAATAAAAGCCTTACGGACTTGTGATTCAGTCATCAGAGAGCTAATATTCATGTCCTCAGAGTCTGACAAGGAGAGGGGAAAAAACACAGAGCTGAAAAAGTACTCGAAAAAATGGCTGAAAACTTCTCAAATTTGTCTAAAGACATAAACCTACAAATTCCAGGGTACATGTGTGAACACAAATTTTCGTATCTTAGGGATAAATACCCAGGAATTCAATTACTGGGTTGTGTGATAAATGTATGTTTCAGCTTATAAGAAAAGTTGCCAAACTTTTTCAGAGTTGAGGTACCATTCTACATTCCCACCAGCAATGTGTGAGAGATCCAGTTACTCAACATCCTTGCCAGCATTGGACAGGTGACCCTTGATATTTATGCATGGTATGCATTGTAGTTATGATATATAAAGTTCCCCAAAACACTGAGTTCATGAGCACTGAATCATTGCTCCTAGGGAACATACAGGGCTATGTTTCTATGAGCCTCTGGGCACAACATTTTCATCAGCTGATCAATATACAGAGGGTGCTAAAAAATGTATACACGTTTTAAGAAAAGAAAAGACTGTATTAAAATTGTAATACTCAATATATACTGATGACAAAAGATGAATAGAAGTCACGTGTATACATTTTTTGGCACCCTGATACTACCTTGTTTTATGTGTGTTCCTGTTTAAAAACACTTTATTTCAGACATTAATATTGATTGATTAACATTTAACTTATGGCCGATAGCCCTGTAACTCATGCTGGAAAAACACTTATTTAACATAAGTATTTTCTCTGTAAGGCATATTGCAGCTTTTTTGTGCTTAGAAGCACTAGCCAGCACATTAGCACTGTGCTTGCGAACCATCTTAAACAGAGAAATCACTAACAAAGAGCACAAAACTGCAAGAAAAAGTGGTGCTAAGCATACCATATAAAAGACACCTGTTTACAGTATGAGAGCTTAAACTAGAAGGCAGAGCGTCACCAAGTTTAACCTCAGCAGAGAACGTTTATGCTAGGTGACTCAGATTTTTCACCACTTTGTGCAGGCACATGCCCAAATGATTGTGGAAGCACTGTGAGTATTGATTTTGGGATTACAAGTAAATTTTAGCAAGTAGACAAATTCACAAATACAGAGCCCATGAATAATGAGGACTGATTGTACCACCATCAATTTTCTGGTTTTGGCAATGTATCCCAGTGATGTAAGATATTAGTGGAAGGATATGGGCAAAAGGTACATATGAACTCTACTATTTTTAACTTCTTGTGAGTCAAACTATTTCAAAATATAAAGTTATTATAAAGGGGGGTGGCTAAATATGGTATCTACAAACAATGGATTATTATAGAGACATTAAAATGTTATTGATTTATATAGGAACTATCTAGTATAATCGGAGTTAATTAGAATACATATATAAATCTCATATGTAAAATGTTATGGGAGAGGACAATGTGTGATTTTAACTTTCTTCTTTACACTGTCCTTATTTGAAACAGGTTTACTAATATATTTAATCTCTAGCTGGGCTCCCATCAGATATTCCCTTGGCTTATCTGGTCATTCTGACCTAAACTGAGTAATCGTTCCAGGGCAGGGAAGACAATCCAGATAGCTAGAAATAACATTCTGTCAAAACTTTCCAAGATGATCAGTCTTTCAACTTGATGTCTCAAATAGAAATCTCCCCAACCAAGAGCTGTCATGTATCAGAATGTTTGGAAACATTAGTGTTGCCATCAGAATTGATCTACTACCTATCCGTCTGATCCCCCACATTGTAGGTTTTGATGCAAGCCTGAGGCATCTATGGCTCCACTGTATAGAAATTGCTAGAGAGTTAAAGGGAACTGACGTTTATTGAGCACCTGCTATGTGTAAGAGACAACATAATAATGTGCCAGTATTTTCCCGATGAAAAGACTGAATCTTAGGGAAATTGAAAAGCCATTCCGACGACTCAGAAATAGTGTCAGAGCTGAGATTTTACATCCCTTGTCATACTTCCGTTGTATACTTCTCAGAGGTTTGCAATTTGAGAGTAAATATTAATGTAGAAACCACAAGTCATTCTCAAGCCCTTAAAGCTTGAGCAACCCCTCCCTCCCTAGAGAAGGCATTGTAAAGATAAAGCCACATCAGGGTGGTGATATTAGAAGTCAAAATGAGAGAGATTTGGAGCCTAATGCTGTAATTAATTTTGTAATTACATGAGACTGTCTGGAACTGGGAATTTGAGTTCTTAGAAAATAAATAAATTTAAATGAGAGTTCTTTAACTAAAAATTTGATAAGACACGAATTGATTTTAGTAAAAAGACATTATGTGAAGTAGAGTCAGCAAGACTGATAAAATGAGGAAATATGTGTGTTGGAGTTTAATGGACCATCAGCCAATTGCAAAGACCTCTCAACAGAAAATAGGAGCCCACAGGATGCTCTGAGACTGAAGAAGTTTGTTTTTCGTGCCTGACAGGAACAATGGGCAGGGCCTGGGGGAAAATCTCTGGTTTCGCACCTATGCAAGTGATGATCAATTGCTTTATGATCTGACTGCCAGACACAGGATTTTCTCGGCCAGTTTAAGGTTTGTTCAGTTAGGGAAAGGTATCCCTTAAGGCTAGGCCACTGCTCCGTGCAATGGTTCAGAGAAGAATGATCAGATCAAAGCCTTAGGGAAAAAAGGCATATCTTAATTTGATCTCTGATGGAGCCCAGATACCATATATATTTTTCAATTTCTCATTCTACTTGTTCACAATCTTTTTCTAACTAAGGAGAATTTCCTTTAAGTTTCTCTCTGTAAAAGTCTCCTTATCAGAAAGACAGTAAGTATTGTGTTATCGTGAGCAACACCAAATCAGTCCTAATGACTGCTTTTGGACTGAAACACAGGTATTAAAAGGACAAATTGTAAAACCAAGCTCTGTGTTATGGCATCCCTGTGGAGGGACCCTAGTAGATGTTGATTTACTGAATCAAAGCAAAGCCTTTGTTAGCAAAAATTCCTAAAATTAGACATTTGATGATATATAATGTTTAAGCCCTGTTTTAGCTTTTTAATGAATGTGTAAAAACATAGTAACTCTGGTTCACAGTTAAAAACAGAAAGGGTCAAGAAACAAAAGTTTCCTTTACTTTTGTTTTGTTCTGATCTTTGGAATATCTGTGGTGTACAGATCAATTGCTGGAGATGCCTTTATACATCAATGTATTCAACGCATACGTACACTCCATCATTCAGAATAATTCTGTGCTCGTCTAATCAGAGGTTAAGATACTACAGCACAACAGCTTAAATTTTCCTGCAGTGTGTATCCTCCAATTGTATTTGATATTTAGTTATCCAAACAGTTCCTAGATACCAAAGGAGACGTGTAGTTAATTTGCCCATTAGAATTTAAGATGTTTTGAAGGGTAGGCAGATCATTCTCACGAAACTTGACTCTTTCAATAATAGTGATAGCCTCCCTAGGGAGAATCGTTCCCCTTGGACTTGCTGTTTTAAACTTTTATTTAAAAGTAATTACAAGACTTGCAAAGATAATACACACAGATGGGTCCCTTGTCACTTTCACGCTAGTTTTGTTTTATGTAACTATAGCGTAATATCAAAAGCAGGAATTTGCCATTGGTACAATGTTTGTGTGGATCGTTTTAGATGAATAACAACTATTCCATTACAACAGCGATCTCCCTCAGTTACCCCTTTTAGTCTCACCACTACCCCTGCTGTCCAACATCCTTAACCCTTGACAAACGCTAATCTGTTTTCCATCTGTATAAAAATTCAGCATGGTGCCTTTGAGATCCATCCAAGTTCGTGTGGCAATAGTTTAGTACTTTTTATTGCTGAGTAATATTCCACGGTATGGATGAGGCACAATTTGTATAGCCATTGAGCTGTTAAGGCATATTTTGATTATTTCCAGTTTTTCACTCTTACAAATAAAGTTTCTATGCTAAGCAAAATAAGTCAGAAAGAAAAAGTTAAGAACCATATAACTACACTCATATGTGGGATGTAAAACTGAACGGAACGAATGACCAAGACAAACAAAAAAACAAAAACTCCTTTACACAGACAACAGTTTAGTCTTTACCAGAGGGTAAGTGGGGAGGGAAGGTGGTAGGAGAGGGTAAAGGGGGTCAAATCTATGGTGATGAAAGGAGGATTGACTCCGGGTGGTGAACACACTGCAATATATAGAAAATGTATCGTAGAAATATACACTTGAAACCTATATAATTTTACTAACCATTGTCACCCCAATATAGTTAATAAATCAAAAAAGATATTTATGTGAATCTCATAAATATCAAACTGATCAAGTGTAATTTCAACCACACATAGTGTAAGGATGTTAGATGTTAACATACATGCAGTCAAATGCCAATAATAAAATATCATATGATAACATTCATTACAAAAATGCATATTCAATAATAACATTTTGTAAGTAATGTGTCGTAAAAACATTTTTTAAAACAAAAGAAAAACAAGCAAACAAGTTTCTATGAAAAATCATTGCATAAACTTTTGTGTGAACATTAGGTTTTAATTTCTCTGGGACAAATGCCCAATAGTACAATTGCTGGGACATTTGGTAAATGTTATGTGTATGTTTTTTAGAAATGGCCAAGTTATTTTCAAGGGTGACTACCATTTTACATTCCACTGGTAATGTATGTGTGATTTAGTCTCTCTACACCCTCACCAGTCCTTCAGCAGTGTTTGTTTTTAATGTTGAGTTTTGAGAGTTCTTTGTATATTCTAGACATGAATCCTTTGTCAGATATGTGGCTTGCAAATGTGTTCTCCCAGTCTGTAGCTAGTCTTTCCCTAACTGGATCTTTCACAGAATAATAAATGTTTTAAACTTTGATGAGGTTTATCAGTTTTTTCTTGAATAGATCATTCTTTTTATGTTATGTCTAACAACATTTCATTAAATTGTAGGTTCTGAAGATTTTCTCCCATGTTGTCTTCTGTAAGTTCTATAGTTTTACATTTAAATCTATGATCCATTTTGAATTAATTGTTTTTATAATATGTCAGGTTTATGTCAAAGTTTATTTTTTGCTTATGGATGTGCAGTTTCTGTAGCACCATTAAATTGCTTTTGCACCATTATCAAAAATCAGTTGACTGTACTTGTGCGAGTCTTTTATGGATTCTCTATTCTATTCCACTTACCTATGTGTCTATCCCTCCACCAAACATAGTCATGATTACTATATAATAAATCTTAAAACTGATAGAATGAATCCTTTTACTTTATTCTTATTTTTCAGAATTATATTTAGCATCCTAGTTCCATTACAATATGATTGTGTTAAACCTACATATTAATTTTAGAAAAATTGGCCTTTACTAATTGATGTCTTCCAATCCATGAACATGGATTATCTCTCCATTTATTTATTTAGATTTTTATGTCTTTTGTCAGCATTTTGTAGTTTTCATCATAGAAGTCCTATACAGGTTTCGATAGAGTCATACCTCAGTATTTCATGTTTTTGGAGTAATTGTATTAATAAATGGTATTGTATTTAAAATTTTATTTTCCACATGACCATTGCTAGTATACAAAAATACACTTGATTTTTGTATGTTGATCATGTTTCCTGAGACTTACTGAAGTCACTTAAAAGGTCTAAGTTCTACAAGGTTTTCCTTTTTTTTTCTTGGTACATTCTTTGGGATTTTCTATGTAGAACATCATGCCATCTGCAGTAAGAAGCAATTTTATTTCTTCCTTTCTGACATGTGTGCCTTTTCTTTTTATTTCTTTATTATGCTGGCTAAAATTTCTAGCACCATGTTAAATAAAAGTGGTGAGAGCAGTCATCCATGCTTTGTTCCTGATGTTAGGGAACAAACATTTAGTCTTTCACCATAAAGTATAATGTTAGCTGAAAGTTTTTCATAGATGCTCTTTATCAAGGTGAGAGAGAGTTCACCTCTATTCCCTTTTTTCTGAGGGTTTTTTTTTTTTAATCAGAAATAGGTATTGAATGTTGTCAGATGCTTTTTCCTGCATCGATTTATATGATCTTGTCCTGTTTCTTCTTTAACCTGTAATAAGATGAATTATATTGATTGATATTTGGATATTATAATCATCTCCCATCCTGGAATAAACCACAGTTGGTCATGGTGTGCAGATTTTTTTTCATATATTACTGAATTCTATCTGTAAATATTTTATTAAGGATTTTTGTGTTTATATTCATGAAGGATATTGATGTGCGTGTTCTCTTTTTCTGTATTGCTTTTGTCTGCCTTGGTATTAGAATGATTTTGGTATCAGGATAATTTTGATATCGGGATCTTATAGAATGTGTTGGGAAGTATTCCCTCCTTTTCAATTTTTGCGAAGAGTTTGAGAAGTTTTAGTGTTAATTGTTTGTTAATTATTCTTTAATAATTTGATGGAACTCACCAGTGAAGCCATTTACTACTTCTTGACTTTTTATTGTGAAAAGTATTTGGAATACTATTTTAATCTCTTTCCTTGTTATAGATCTATTCAGGTCTATTTTTGATTTCCTCTTGAGTTAGTTCCAGTAGTATGTTTCTTTCTAAGAATTTTTCCATTTCATGTAGGTTATCTAATATACTGGCATATAATTTTTCATGGTATTGTGTTATAGTCCTTTTTATTTCTGTAAAGTTCTTCATAATGGCCCCACTTTTATTCATGATTCTAATAATTTGAGTCGTTTTTAATCTTGGTCAGTCTAGCTAAAGATTTGTCAATTTTGTTGATCTTTTCAAAGAATCAACTTTTTGTTATTGTTGATTTTTCTCTATGTTTTTTCCTACTTTTTATTTTATTCATTTTGGCTCTGATCTTTATTATTTCCTTTCTTCTGTTTGTATTGGGCTTAGTTTGCTTTATTCCCCCTAGTATTTTAAGGTGTAAAGTTAGGTTATATATTTGAGAGCTTTTCTTTTTAATATAGGTTTTTACAGCTATGAATTTTCCTCTAAGCACTGTGTTAGTTGTATGCCATAAATTTTGGTATGCTGACTTTTTCTTTTCATTCATCTCAAAGTACTTTCTAATTTCCCTTGTGATTTCTTCTTTGATCTGTTGGTATTTAGGAGTGTGATGTTTGATATCTACATATTTGTGAATTCTTCAAATTTCCTTCGATTAATGATTTCTAATTTTATTCCATTGTGGTTGGAGAACATACTTTGTGTGATTTCAATTCTTTTACAATTTATGAACATTTTATTGCTTCACATATGGTCTACACTGGAAAAGGCTTCATGTGCATTTAAAAATGTGTATTCTGCTGTGGTTGGATGGAGTTTTCTATAGAAGTTTCTTATCTTAATTGGTTTATAGTGTTGTTCCAGTGTTCCATTCTTTGTTTATCTTCTGCATAGTGGTTTTATCCATTATGGAAAGTAGGGTGTTGAAGTCTCCAACTATGATTGTTGAATGACCTATTTCTTCCTTTAATTTTTTGTCAGTTTTTGCATCACGTATTTTGGAACTCTGTTGTTAGGTGCATCTTTCTCCTTTTGACATACTTTCTATCTTAATCAACCCGGTTGTGACTTAAATTTAGATCTAGCACTATTCTAAATGTCTTTTGCAATTTAATAACTAATGTTCAAGATTGGGGCCAGAAAACTTTTTCAGTAAGTGGCCAAAGAGTATTTTAGGTTTCCGCAGGCCATGTAGTCTTGGTCATAACTACTCAGTTTTGCACTTGAAGTTAGAAAACAACCATAGACAACGTGAAAGAAAATGAGCGTGACTATGTTCCAGTAAAACTTTATATACAAAAGCAGGCAGTGGGCTAGACCATATTTACCAACTACTGGTCTAGATGAGTGTTTTTTGCAGTGTGATTTATTAACAGGGTTCTCTTATCAATATTATTCTCTGTGCGACTGGGCTATTTGCTCTGCGTGATTCCAGCAAGTACTTTGATTTTATGAACTTTACTCATATTACAGAGATTGTAATCTATCAATCTGTGATGAGTTTATTTGCAAGAAACAATTATTCCTTTTTTAATGTTTTCATAGTTTGAGACATGGATATGATTCCCATTTTGTTACCACCCATGTTTATGTGACTGGAAACTTGAATATTGACATTTGACAAAAAATAAATCTGAGACAATATATTCTCATCCTAAATCAAAACATTTTTATGAGTGGATTTGAATAAGTCACATCTGTGTTCAGAGTAAATCCCTGCAAATCGATTATAAAAGAGCATCCTATGATGTATCGTATTTGGCTGAGGAGGCATGAAACTATGTGTTAGGGAATATTTGGCAAGTATTGAGCCTTCAAGATTCCAAGAATACTCCTGAGATTTGAGAGTGCAGAGCATGGAAAGTGTGCCCATTTCAACATACAGGTGTAGCAACAAGAATATTGAGTGTTAATTGATTACTTCCTGCCCAGTGGTACGAAGCAGTCTGCAGCAGAATCCAAATGAATAAATAATCAAATGCAAGCTATAAAGTAATGGCATGATAGACGGTGCAGGAAGGTTCTGTTACCAAGACATGTTAGTCAGAGCTGCAGGAATTCCTTTATGCTCTGGGAGTAAACAAGAGACACGGAGGCAAGGTATTACTATTATATGATTATCCCACAGCACATTTCTTCTGAGAGCCTCAAATTGCTGCCACAGGCCTCCTCAGTGAGAGGAGACAGAGAAGGAGGTTATCTAATTCTAACAGACTTGGAAATGATGGCCCAGAGTGGCTTAGTGACACACTGGTGAGCTTATTTGCTTCAGCTGTGGAGCCCCTCCTGGGACAAAATCTGGACAGCTACCCAAGCTGTATGCTTTCCACTGTGTTACAGCAACAAGTATTTCTTGGCTTTGGCTGTGCCTGGTGAGGAGGAGAAGAAGGGTAACAGAAGCCACTGGTTGTTGTCAGCTTATCTGGTGCTAGGTCCTTTGTTAAAGGTTTGACGTATGTTATCTCATTTATTCCTCACAAATGATGCTGTACAGTGATTAAAATCATCCCCGCTTTAAAGATGAAGAAACTGAAGCTTTGAGCAGTTAAAGGATTGACCATACTGAAACTTCTCTCTCTGATTCCAAAGCTCTTCTTTAAATACTTTCTGCAGTTTCCTCGGCCAACACAACTGTTTTGGTCTGTCTGGAAGTTAAACTTTGTGTTCGGTAATAGTGGTGTTATTCTGCTACTGACCCGTCTCTTGTGAACATGGGCAGCCTAAATTAGGCTCTCAGAACCAAATAGATAATCAAATTAAGTTGCCCCCAAATCATAGACTATGGCTTCTATGTTCCCCATGAATAAACTGATTTTTTTTGGTGGGGGGCGGGCAGTAGCTCCCTACTTCTCACCCTTTTTCCCTTGAGTACAGACTATAGCTGCTATGGGAAATCCTGGGAGGCGAAATGCTATATGAGTTTAGAAAACCAAAAAACTGTGGAGGCAGAATTCTAAAATGTCCCCCAAGACCCTGCCCCCAGATTCTTGCCCCCTGGAGCACACCCCTATATAATCTCCTTCTCTTCTGTGTGGATGGGACCTGTGAAGAGGATGGGCTATCACCACTGTGATTTGATGATGTGTCCAAGGGGAAGGGATTCTGCAGAAATAATTAAGACATATTCTACTTAATCAAGTCAAAGACTAGACTCTTTTAAAGAGACTGTTTCTCTTGCTAGCCTTGAAGAAGTAAGCTGGCATGTCGTGAGAGGGCCACGTAACAAGAAATACGAGGCACTGAGAAGGACCCCCAGCTTGCATCTGTTACGTAAACTGGACCTCATTTGTACAATCACAAAGAACTGAATTCTGCCAACAACTACACGAGATTGGAAGAGGACACTGAGTTCTAGAAAAGAATGCAGCTTGGCCAATATGTGGTTTGCAGTCTGGTTAGATGCTGAGTAGGGGACCCAGCTACGCCACGTGGGGATTCCTGACCCACCGAAACCAGGAGATCACAAATGAGTGCTGTTTAAAACCACTAAATCTGCATCATTTTTGTTACATAGCAACAAATAACTAATGTAGAAAACTTTCTGGATGAGGGATGTACTAGTCAGGGTCCTCCAAGGAGAGTCCCACGATCTGCTGTCTGTCAGCTGAAGACTAGGAAAGCCGGTGGTTTCATTTAATCTGAGTCCAAAGGCCCAAGAACCTGGAGTGCTGATTCCCAGGGCAGGAGAAGATGGATGTCTCAGCTCAAACAGGGAGAAAATTTTCCCTTCCTCCTCCTTTTTGTTCTACTTGGGTCCTCTATGGATTGGATGATGCCCAGCCACATTGGTGAGGGTGATCTTTGTCTACGAATTCAGGTGCTAATCTCTTCTGGAAACAAAAACACAGATATACTCAGAAATAATATTTTACCAGCTAGCTGAGCATCCTTTAACCCAGTCAGGTAGACACATAAAATGAACCTTCACAAGGGGCTTTCTTACTCTCCCTTTCTCTCTCTCTAAACACACTGTCCAAGCAGCCGCCTGAGTGACTTTTCCAACAGCACAGCAGGTCATGTCTCTTTCTGCATAAAACTCTTAGTGGCTCCCCCTTGACCAGGGTCCACTCTCCACTCCTACCACAGTTCACAACACGGTGTGTGGCATGGTCCTCACTCTGCCTGTGGTCCCTGGGCCACTCTCCTCCCTACGACACTCCCACCTCCTAGGCCTTCCTTCATTTCCTGGAAGATTCCTCCAAGTACTTCCCAAATCCAGAGCCTTCACACACTCTTTTCCTCTTGTCTGACATCCCTTTACCACTCTTTGCACCACGTACACAGTCCTCATGCAGGCCCCTTGTTCATAGTACTCTTTCCTACTTCTATATCTAAATTATAAGCCTTTATTCACAAGCTAGTTATTCTGTCCCAAAGCTATGTAACCATATATTTGTGTAGTTTTAATGATCACCTCCGTCCCCGCCCCCTCTTGATTCTAAGCTCCGTGAGGGCAAGGCACCTACTGATTTCATTTTGCACTGAATGTCCAGACTGGACTTTCAGTTCACTGTTCAGACTGCACTGAACAGTGGCGTGCAATTCATCTGTGCTACTCACTGATCATTTTGGTTTTCTTCTAACAAGGACAAGGTGGGATTGCTCTCTTTGAGCCCAGGAAGCTAGACATGGACAGGAGACTTACTTTGGTCCATTAAATGTGAGAAAGCATGGCAGTTATTACTTCTGGGTAGAAGCTTTTAAGGACCGGTGTGCAAGTGTCCATGTTTTTCTCTTCCCTAGCAACACATGATATTCTGGACCTGCACTCTGTAATACAGCAGCCACTGGTCAAACGTGGCTATTGAAATTTAAATTAATTAAAATGAAATAAAAGAAAAATTCAGTTCCTCAGTCACATTAGCCACATTTAAAGTACTCAGTTGCCACCTGTGACTAGTACCATTTTGGGCAGTGTGAAATTTTCTTCATCACAGACAGAACTGCTGTAGATGCTGGAAGCTTCCTGAGTGAGAAAGCCATGGAAGAGAGTCACACTGCCTCTAATAGACTATGAGAGTGAAATAACTTGTGTTGTTGTCAACCCGTTATATTTCAAGTTCATTACTGCAGCAACATGCAGCCTATTCTAGCTGCTAAAAGTCATCATTAAATAAGTATTTGCTAAATAACTTAATGATTGAATTGCATTTGGGGGAATCGAATGAAGAAGGGGGAAGGAAGAGTTTTTAAGGTAAGTGAACAACATAAGTAAAGGTTTGGATCTGGTAAGTAATAAGATCTCTGGGGGTTGTCGGGTTTATGTGAGGAAACTTCAGAAAAGGGAGAGGCCTGGAGAGAAGCAGAGGAAAACAGGGCTGAAAATTGGTGCATAGAGAATGAGGAGATACGCTCATTGGCAGATACCAAACCTGCATCTGTCCCCTAAACCTACTGAGCAGTTATAATTTACAGAGCCAACAGCTTGAACCCATTTCTGACACCGCTTTGCCCATGTTACCACCCTAGTGTAGATACTATAGTATGCTGCCTTCCCAAACCACCACATCTTCCACATGGAGATAACAAGCCTACTTCAGAATTTTAGTATTTGCAGAGAGCATGTGCACAGAACCTGGATGATGCTTACTACCCAGGAGGCTGTCTTTGCCGTCCAAGAATTGGCTACGGCCCGTAGCTGAAGAACAATCTGGAAGCAGGCTATGTACTAAGTCAGAGTGAGGAGGGCAGCTATCTCCCAGCAGCATTTCCTGAGGGTGCATTGCAGAAGAACGAGCCCCTCCTCTCCGACCCGGCCCATTACTAAGAGAAGTCCAGCAGGAAGAGCTCTTGCCTCTGCTTCTCCCCAGGGGTGTGTGGGGAGAGGTACGCCCTTTCCTGGGAGTCAACAGACTGTCCTCCAGGAAAGTCACTTCTAAAGCTTGTGAGTGACAGAACTACCCCGCTCATGAGTTGGGGGCAGGTTGGAGACAGAAGATTCTGTCTTAATGTTGGTAAGATTCAGGACTGGATGCTAATAGGGCAAAGAAGAAAAAAGATCAGAATGACATTTAAAAAACAACCAGGGCTGAATCTCAATACAAATTCAAAAGAGAACATTGGATTAAATAGAAAAAAACCAAAAACGTGTCAAATTGGGCTGCGAGACTCAAGATGTTACCCAGTTGGGAAAGAATGGGGGAGGTTTTACATATGCTCCTTGAAAGATTTGTATGAAGAAAAAGTTTTTTCCTAAACTTACAGTCATCCGTGTCACTTGAGACTCTTTAATGAGCCAATTACACTAGGATGATGCTTGGGACATAGCAAGCCCTTGAAGGTCCTCCCAGGTGCTGCAGCCTGTGAGATGCTTCAAAAATTGGCTCTCGAATGCTCTTCACTTCCATCCTTTAAGCTCAGAGTTGATGAAACAAAGCTATCATTAAAAGAAAGTGTGAGGGATACAATTTGATATTCTTAGAGTATTTCTAGTTTTATAATTAATTCATGGATGAGAGAGCCATTATCCAATAGCATCCAGAATTGTGAAAATTATTCGTTTCAGACAAGCACCCTGGTCCTCTAACAGTTTTTGATTAAAATGAAAATTTACCAAGTTTTATACCTCAAAATATGATAGCACCATAGGCAATTTAAATCAGCTAGTTCCATTGTTGGGTTTCTAATTCCAGGGCTTATGATAATATTTTTTTGGAGTCAAACATGACATAATGCTAGAAGTCCTGGAACTAGCAAAGGTGATAAAGTGTTTCAGCCACAGCAGGCACTCTGCAAAATCCTTTATTAAAAAGAGCTGCGGAGCCAGCCCAGTGGCTCAGGCAGTTAGAGCTCAATGCTCCTAACTCTGAAGGCTGCCGGTTCGATTCCCACATGGGCCAGTGGGCTCTCAACCACAAGGTTGCCAGTTCAATTCCTCGAGTCCCACAAGGGATGGTGGGCAGCGCCCTGCAACTAAGATTGAACACGGCACCTTGAGCTGAGCTGAGCTGCCTCCCGGATGGCTCAGTTGGTTGGAGTGCGTCCTCTCAACCACAAGGTTGCCAGTTCGACTCCCTCAAGGGATGGTGGGTTGTGTCCCCTGCAACTAGCAACGGGAACTGGACCTGGAGCTGAGCTGCGCCCTCCATGACTAAGACTGAAAGGACAACTTGACTTGGAAAGAAAAAAGTCCTGGAAGTACACACTGTTCTCCAATAAAGTCCTATTCCCCTTCCCCAATAAAATCTTAAAAAAAAAAAAAAAAGCTGCCCCATACAGGCTCAGAGTGGGATGGACTGTACGGAATTAAAAGTGACTCTCTATGAATTTACAACATTAATTTTTTTCTCCTAATTAAAGCAGTGGGTGTGACCTCCAGACAAAATCTGACTGGAGCTGGACAAGAATGATTATATTCCCCAGGACTCCCGAGGAAGGATTCTTGACCCAGTGTGCTCACAATGAGTGTGCTTGGATTCAACTATGAGCTGACAGCAACAGGTAACTGCCATTATTTCATTAGGAGCCTCTCTTTTCTGTTGTATTTTGACTTCTATTTCCAGGTCGGTATGTGGACATTTTCCTGTTTTTGTGTGTGTGTACTTCGATTTTGTAACGTAGCTCTACTGTTGGCAGAGTAAACCCTCCTAACAGCGAGGGTGGCCCCTGCCAGATATCAGGAAAGCTCCCAGAGTAATTTCAACTGTGGTGGAGCGTGTGTTAGCAGTGACTGCGAAAGCAACATCACTAACAACCCAGTGATTGCTGGGGAAGGTGTCCAATGACTTCACAGGTGACCCTTGAATAATGTGTGGTTAGACATGTTGACCCTTCCTCCTACACACAGTTGAAAATCCACATATCGGACTGATCCGGTGGCTCAGGTGGTTGGAGCTCTGTGTTCCTAACACTGAAGGCTGCCGGTTTGATTCCCACATGGGCCAGTGGGCTCTCAACCACAAGGTTGCCAGTTCTATTCCTCCACTCCCGCAAGGGATGGTGGGCTCCACCCCCTGCAACTAAGATTGAACATGGCACCTTGAGCTGAGCTGCTGCTGAGCTCCCAGGTAGCTCAGTTGTTTGGAGCGCGGGCTCTCAACCACAAGGTTGCCAGTTCGATTCCTTGACTCCTGCAAAGGATGGTGGGCTGTGCACCCTGCAACTAACAAGAGCAACTGGACCTGAAGCTGAGCTGCTCCCTCCACAACTAAGATTGAAAGGACAACAACTTGACTTGGGAAAAGCCCTGGACGTACACAAAAAAAGAAAATCCACATATAACTTTTAACTTCTGCAAAACTTAACTACTAATAGCCTACTGTTATTGGAAGCCTTACCAATAACATAAACACTTGATTAATACATATTTATATGTTATATGTATTATATATTGTATTCTTACAATAAAGTAAACAACAGAAAAGAAAATGTTATTAAGAAAGCCATAAGGAAGAGAAAATACGTTTACAATATGGTATGCACTTATTGAAAAACTCCACATGTAAGTGGACCTGTGCAGTTCAAACCCATGTTGTTCAGGGTCAACTGTACTTTATCTGCACATTCATTGTCACACAGAGGGAAATGAAGATAAGTGTATATCCCAGTAGTAGCATTTAATTAGCTACAACTATGATACAGAACAGATGAATATATTTTTCAAACATATAGAGAAAGAATGGGTGGCCATGTGAAGTGGATCACGTCTGCAACAAAGTTGTTCAGAAACAGTAACGTAGCCAAACAAATAATTGACTCTGTAGCTAAACAGAGTCACTTCTCCCAGATGTTTGTTCACCTCCGAATTGTCAGTCAGGTCTTTCCCACATTGAGCTCTAGGGGAACACCTGAGTGTTTCCTTTATCCAGCAGGTTTATAGCTTTTTTTTTCCCCTTCAGAACTCTGAGAAGGACGTGAATAGGAAAACACCCACGTTCTTACTTGTATTTCCACACATCCCCATACACACACACACACACACACACACAGCTTTACTTTCTCACTGTTCCTTAATACCTATCTCTATATTTCTCACCCCAATAAATCATTTGTTTTAACTACTTTTCTCTACTAGAGTAAAAAACATTATTAAGAATAGCATGCCCTGCGAAGCCAGGAAGCAGTGGTTTCCTAGAGAGGTGAGCTCGGGCAAGTTCCATAACTAAATCTCCTTTGTGAAAGGGGCTGTCAGGAGTATCAATCCTCAAAGAGTGGTTCTGAGGATGAAGTTACACGTGTATATCTAACATATGGGTGCTCCCACTAAATGTTAACTATGATTATTTACCATCATTATAATTATCAATGAACTGAGACCTGAAATCACTTAAGCTAATCAAAATTACAGTTGCAAAAGCTGAAGTTGGTAATAAATTACAAAACTCTTTCAGAAGACAAGGAAATTCCTCTGTCTTTATTCGTATTATACTCCTCTTTTCAATAGTCTTAGTGTTAGGATGAGTGATGTCAGGTAAGAAAAATGGGAGGAAAGGTGGAAAAGGTGAAAAAGTGAGATGATGAAATGGAGGGTGAATTCCAGAATGTAGAGAATAAGAAAGAAGAAGTGGGAGTGCATAATTCTAAAACTACATTCCTGTCTTTTCCCTCAAACCAGCAGCAACTCTGACTGTTCCACTTATTTTAATGAGGCCCCAGATTCCTGCTCACACACTTTTGAAATCATCCCCAAATACTTTCCCATCACTATGATTTTAACGGTGTCACTGCAGGACCTGAAATATCTTTCTCGCTATCAAAATCCCATCTACCAATTAGGTATTCTCCCCAATCCACTATGGCTTCTTAAAGTCCACAGTCCAAGCATGGAAAATATGGTTCAACTCAGATACCATCTCCCATGGAGTGGTTATGGCCACTTGCATTTCTATGTTGAAAAGGTTTCTGAGTCCATGTCTGGGTACAGCAGCCACAAATGACATGACTCACATTGTATTGCTTTAACTGCGGAGTGCAGGCAAGATTGTCATGTATTGCTGTCCCTCTTGTGACTTTTACCATTTATATCATTAATTTAATTGGTTATGAATCTTATTCTTCCTTGAGTTCACTGTTGTGTAAAATTATTTCACCTATCCCCCAATTTTTTTGGGTAATTCAGGGAACAAGAGTTTATTTTTTTTCTCATCTATTAACAGTTCCACATGAATGCTTTCCATGCTATAAATACTGGGCAATTATATGTTGAGTGATTAACAGCCAGGATCAGAAATTAAGGTGTTTGAGTGAGTATAGGCAGCCACAGGACATTTCTTCCTTTCCTCTAGAATGTTTTTCTGCCTCTAAATACCCAGACTGTAAAACCTCACTAGCTGGAAAGGAAGACGTGTTTGCCAGTCTGCAAAATTAATTTCTGGAACAGAATTACCAAATCTGTATAGTTCAATACTATTTTCTCTGTCCGGCAAGCTATTCAGAATGGCAGGCCAGAAAAAGCAGACCTCTTGAAAGGGAATGCACATCCACACATCTCCACAGGAACCACATTGAAAAGAATGTTCAAAGCCAGGGCACACAAGAGCTTAGGCTTGGCAAGCATGGCAGCTAGCTTGGAAAGCAAGCAACTACTCACAATGGTGCCATTTAACGTTCCTTATTCCCCATTGCTCTTCTCACTGGGTTCGTTAAAAAGCCACAATGAAGCAATATGGAAGGAGCATGCTGTCAGGAAATCACAATAATTATGGCGACTTTTGGACTGCCGGGATGTAGGTGAGAGAGAGACAGGCTCTATGTCGGCATTCACAAGTGAGTGAGTGTGTGTACGTGCATGTGTACATGTACCAATGAAGGTGCAGATGGGATCAGCTCAGTCACCTCAATTTTTCAGGACTCTTGCTAATTTAGAGGTCGCTTGGATAGCTCCAACAAGGGCCAATATCTAGAGAAATATAAATGTCCACACTTAAAGACATGAAAGTCATTTATATTCTTCATACTAGACCAGGGTTTCTCCTCCTTGGCACTACTAACAGTTTGGACCAAATAACTCTTTGTTAGAGTGTGGCTGTTTTGTGCGTCATGGAAGGTTGATCAGCCTCCCCGGCCTTTCTACCCACGAGGTGCCGGTAGTACCCACCCCCGTTTATCACTTTTGTGATAAACAAAAGTGCCTTCAGATATTGCTAAATGTCCGCTGGGGAACATTTGCGGGTGAGAGAGACATCAAATCAACATGAGACCCCTTGGTCACATAGTTTGGCAAGTTACCTACATCTTTGATTTTATCACTCAGCATTGCCGTAAGACAAATTCATATCTGTCCCAAGAAGCAATTGTGTTAAAAATGTCTTTAGTGTATTAAATACTTGCAAATAACAAAACTTTGATTTTGAAACATATCAGCCTACATTAATCAGAGCATTTTCATGCAAATAGAAATATATATCCAAACACAAAGAAGTTATAACTATAAATCAGGGCAAAGCTGGCAGTATAACTAAATTGGAAATGAGTTTACAAAATAAATGAAAACACAAAAATTATAGAATAAGTGTGTGTCTCTTACTACAGCCTTTTTGTGATTTTTATAAATTGGAAAGAAAAGAGAAATGCGTACAGTAGGAGTTAGATATACAGTACATTCCACCTGTCAAAATACACTTACATGAATAAATTTATGAGCAGGTGTAGCTAACTGCTGTTGTTATTAATCTGGATTTACAAAAATCTTGACTTTCCAATGAAAAGGTGAAGAGATATAAATTAAATCCTTATCATTAACTGAACGACAAAGCAATGTTAAAGATACACTGTATCACAAGTTTTCAGTTAAAATCTTTATACCTTTTATTAGTAGGCATTTCTTCTATTTGTTTCAGAGTTGGCTATTACTAATTAATTAATTAGAAGACATGGGGTGAAAAGACGACAAAGATAGGCAAATGACTTTAAGGAAGTTTTCCAGTTCACTGATGTTTTTTTCTCCAGTACAAAGACAAGCATTTAGTCAAGTTGTTTTTGCCAAGTAAATTGATTGTTAATTTGGCAGGTCCAAGGCTTGAATAAAGTTTCTTTCAAGTATAGTTTTTATCACTAGAAAAAGAGTTAGAAACACACAAAGTCACCTCAACATTATACTTAGATTGGATAGTTTAACTGAGTAAGTAGTAATTTTATCAGCTTCAATCATTATGTTGTTCTTTCTCATTCTAAAGCAAGGACATTTTTCCTTCAAGTTAAATGTATTCTCAAACTCCCAATAGCTCTCTTGTGCTCACAGTTGAAGTCTTTAGTTCTTTTTCATTGTAAAGAAAAGCCTTCTTACTTCATTTCATAAAATTGTGGACTCTTTTATTCTTAATGCATTGTGTTATTTTGCCTGATAATCAGGCATCTGCAATAGAAGAAAGCAATTCTGCACTAAATTGGCATTCTGTTCACACTTCTGTTATGAAAGATAAGCCCTTGTTTGCTAAAGTATCTTCCATGCCTCCATTCCAAGTATTAGTATATGAAGATACTGATGGAGTTTGATCTCTTTCCAAAATGCAGCCAACTAGTCCTAACAAACTTGTGAAAATGTAAGGCATTTCATTTCGCTGTTAGATGTTAAGCTCTCCATGAATCTATACATGCGATCAAAGGACTGGAGTTAAAAACAAGAAGTCACCCTTCCAGACTCAGCTCAGAGAATACTGCTTCCATAAACAACCAGGGTCAATGAGTCCATTCTTCCTCTGTGCTGCAGCACTTTGAACATAGCTTCTATTAGTATTTAACTAATGGCACTAGGATTATTTGTTTTTATGTCTTTCTCTCTTTCTCCCCTGATGGACTGTGGACTACTTGAGGGCATTGGACATATCTTGGTTTATCTCTCAGAGATTGTCCTTTCATAACACTTAGCATGATCGTGGTAACTTGTCTAGTACCTGTCTTCCCTGCTAGACTGTTATTAGTAGGTGTCAGATATTGATAATAACTTATACTTACATGGTACTTAGAATGTATTAGGCATTATTCAAAATGGTTCATGCAATTAATTACATCCTATTTAATCCTCACAACAACGTGTAAGGTAAATACAAATGTAATCTTCATCTTATAATTGAGAAACCTGATGCCAGAGAAGTAACTTGCCGAAAGCAATCCCACTGCTAGGTGACAGGGCCAGGATTTGAACCTATGTAGTCTGGCCTCAGAGGAAATTACTCTTAATAGTTACATTATAATGCCTACTAGGGCCTTCAACAATATTTGCTAAATGAATGCAAGAAGGAAAAAAGAAGAAAAAAAATGAAGGAATTAAGAAAGGAACAAATTATCAAGAAACAGATAGGTCATAAATGTTTGCTAAGTAATATCTAATTGCCACAGCAAGAAAAGGTAAGTATCATGAAAATGTTTTTAAAAAATTTTAAAAAATACTATAAATAAAGTATAGTATCAAAATGATAAAATAATTAATTCCTGTTTAAAATGATAATCTTGAAGAATTCTTTATGGCATGCAAAACTGCCTGTATTATAGTGTTAAGTGAAGAAAGAATATAAAACTATATATCAGCTCTGTCCAATAGAAATATTAGGAGACACACAGATTTGAGTCACACAAGCAATTTTAAATGTGCTGGAAGCCATGTTTAATAAAAAGGTTTTTAAAATGGGTGAACTTTAATAATTTATTTTATTTAACCCACTACATTATCATTGCAAGCATGTAATCAACATGAAAATTATAAATGAGATATTTTACCTATTTTTCATAATAAATCTTCTAAATATGGAGTGTATTTTCCACTTAGAGCACCTTCCAAAACAAGACTATATACATTTAAAATGCTCTATGCCCACATGTGGCTAGTGGTTACCATATTGGACAGATATAATAATATCATTCCTATTACATTGCCAGCTGGTCAGCCCATCCATCTAACTGCATAAGAAAACTGTTGGCATGAAATACATTCATGTATTCATTGCAGTTATGTGTAGACTGAAGAGATATGGGCACTTTATTCTTTTAGAAAATGTTCAAGTGTTATTACGTTAACAGCACAGAAAATATAGTCAATAATGTTGCAACAACCATGTATAGTGAGAAGTGGGTATTAGACTACTGGGGGGGGGTCACTGCATAAATTATATAAATGTCTATCTGTTATTCTGTACACCTGAAACTAATATAAAATAATATTGAATACCAACCATAAGTAAAAAAAGTAAATAATTTTTTAAAACATTATTTCTAAAATCAAGAGAACAGTTATGGTCTTCACTTATTTCTCAGGAAATACAAATAGTATTATGAAAAGGAGTAAAATGAACATGTCAGACATGAAAGAGTGAATTCAACATAAGTATGCTGAAATTAGACAGTGACCAAGATTCTGATAGAATATGAGAAGAAGGAAATTAAAAGACCACAGATGCATCTGAGACAATGGCCCTCCAAAGTGAAAAAACTAGTAGGAACTCCGATTTCTGGTAATAGAAAATATCACAGCTTCCTCTCCAAAATCAGGAATCAAAACAAGGATGCCATTTTTTTATTTTGCCATTTTTATTCAGCGTGGTACAAGAAGTTCTAGCCAGAGTAATTAAGCACAAAAAAGAAAGGGCATCCAAATAGGAAAGGAAAAAGTAAAATTATCTCTGCTCTCAGATGACATGATTTTACACCAGAGGTGCCCCCCAAAAATGTAATGGCACAAACATGTGTACACAAAAAATATATGTATACAAAAAAGTATGTACACATAACTTGCATCATCTTTTGTTATTGGCATATATTGAGTATTACAATTTTAATACAATTTTTTCCTTTCTTAAAATGTGTATACATTTTTTGGCACTCTCTGTACATAGAAACCCCCAAAGATTTCACAGAAAACCCCTGTGAGATTTAATAAATACGTTCCTTTACAGTAACATCAAACAGAATAAAATACTTAGAAATAAATTTAACACCAAGAGGATGTAAGACTTGTACTCATATACACACTAAAAACTATATTACTGAGACAAATTAAAGAAGACATAAATAAATGGGAAAGATATCACATGTTCATGGTTTGGAAGACTTAATATTGCTGAGATGATTCTAGCCAAAGCAATCTACCTGTTCAATGCAATCTCCATCAAAATCAAAATGGAATTTTTACAATTTTTATTAAATTTATTAAGGGTGACATTGGTTCATAAAATTATATAGGTTTCAAGTGTACAATTCTGTGATACATCATCTATATATTGCATTGTGTGCTCACCACCCAGAATCAGTTCTTCTTCTACCACCATATATTTGACACCCTCTTTCCCTCTTCTTACACCCCTCCACCCTCCATACCTTCTGGTAACCACTGAACTGTTGTCTATGTCTGTATGTTTTTGATTCTTTGTTTATTTGTTTTGTTGATTTGTTGCTTTCATATCCCACATATGAGTGAAGTTGTATAGCTCTCGACTGTTTCTGTCTTGCTTATTTTGCTTAGCATGATAATGTCAAGATTCATCCATGTTGTCGCAAATGGCAGTATTTCATCTTTTCTTACAGCCAAGTAATGTTCCATTGTATATATGTACCACGTCTTCTTTATCCAATACCTATTGCAGGACACTTTGATTGTTTCCATGTCTTGGCCACTGAGAATAATGCTGCAAGGAACATAGGGGTACATATATCTTTATGGATAAATGTTTTCAGATTTTTTGGGTAGCTACCCAGAAGAGAGATTGCTAGGTTATCTGGTAATTCTATTCTTAATTTTTTGAGGAATCTCGATACTGTTTTCCATAGTGACTGTACCATTTTACATTCCTACTAGCAGTGTATGAGGGTTCTGTTCACTCCACAACCTCTCCAAGAATTGTTATTACTTGTCTTGTTGATAATAGCCATTCTAATAAATGTGAGGGGGTATCTCATTGTGGTTTTGATTTGCATTTCCCTAATAGCTAGTGAAGTTGAACATTTTTTCACGTATCTTAGGCCATTTGCATGTCTTCTTGGGAGAAGTATCTGTTCAGGTCCTCTGTCCATTTTTTAATTGGATTGTTTGTTTCTTTTCTTGTTGAGTTGTAGAAATTCTTTACATATTTTGGATAATAGCTGTTTACTGGAGGTATTGTTTGCAAATATCTTCTCCCATGCAGTTGGTTGACTCGTTGTTTAGTTGATGGTTTCGTTTGCTGTGCAGAAGGCTTTTAGTTTGATGTAGTCTCGTTTGCTTATTTTTGCTTTACTTCCCTTGTTTTTGAGGTCAAATTCAGAAAATCCTCCTAAGACCAAGGTCCATAAGTTTAGTACCTATGCTTTCTTCTATGCAATGTGTTGTTTCAGGTCTTATCTTTAGGTCTATTTTGAATTAATTTTGGGAGATGGTGACAAATAGCAGTCTAGTTTCTTTTTCTTCCTTCCTTCCTTCCTTCCTTGCTTCCTTCCTTCCTTTCTTTTGTTCTTTCTTTCTTTTTCTTTTTTTTGCATGTGGCTTTCCAATGTTCTCAGCACCATTTATCAATGAGGCTTTCTTTTCTCCATTGCATGCTTTTGGCTCCTTTGTCAAAAATTATCCATATATATGGGGGTGTATTTCTGGGTTCTCAATTCTATTCTATTGGTCTATGTGTCTGTTTTTCTGCCTATACCATACTGTTTTGATTATTGTCACTTTGTAGTATAAATTGAAGTCAGGGATTATGATAACACCAGCCTTGTTCTTTTTTCTTAGGATTGCTTGGCTATTTGCAATCTATTGTGATTCCATATAAATCTGATAATTTTTTTGTTTTATTTATTTAAAAATTCCATTGGGTTTTTGATGGGGATTGTATTAAATCCGTACATTGCTTTGGGTAATATGGGCATTTTAATTATGTTGATTCTTTCAATCCATGAACATGGGATATTTTCCTGTTGCTTGTGTCTTCAATTTCTTTTAATAATATCTTATAGTTTTTAGTGTGTAGATCATTCACATCCTTTGTTAAGTTTATTCCCAGATATTTCATTCTGTTAGTTGCAATTGCAAGAGTATTTTTTTTCCATTTTTTTTTCTGAAATTTCATTGTTAGTATATAGGAACTCAATGCATTTTGTACATTGATTTTTCATCCTGCAACTTTACTGTATTTGTTTATTGTTTCTAATAGATTTTTGGTGGAGTCCTCAGGGTTTTCTATATAAAAAAGAAATCCTGTCATCTGCAGAAAGTAACAGTTCAACTTCTTCATTTCCAATGTGGATGCCTTTATTTTTTCCTCTTTCCTTATTGCTCTGGCTAGGAATTCCAATGCTATGTTGAATGACAGTGGTAACAGAGGGCATCTGTCTTGTGACCAGGGAGAATTGCTTCTGTCTCTCAATGAGCTGGAGACTTCCTTATCCTGCCAAGAGACACCCAGGGAGACTGACAAGAGTAATTCAGCCACCACAGGCATTCAGCTTGGAAAGCATTCTCTAGCCCCACAGGCAAGGAAGATTCTACCACAGTAAGTGTCTTTAAGGATTGATTAAAGGAAATTGTTCAAACAGTAAATTCATGGAAAAACTAAAAAAAGAATCTTAGAAACTCAGGAAGGAAGAATAACAATGGGAAGAACAGAAATAAAGGTATACACAATACACTATTCTTTTTCTTATGACTTGTAGAAATCATATTTAAAGATTGAAACAAAAAACTATAATGCCATCTGATACAGGCATGATATTAAAAATAGGAAGGTAAAGGAACGTAAATGGAAGTGAGCTTTCCATAGTTCACTTGAAATGGTAAAATGTTCTTACCAGAAGACTTTGATAACTCATATGCTTTAATATAGCTGTAATACTCAGCACACCCCTACAAAAATATATATAAAAGAGTATGCTCAAAAACAGTATAAATAAATCAAGATGAAATTCTAAAACAAGTTTAAGTAACCCATGTAAAGGCAAGAAAAAAAGAAATAGGAATGAAAGTCAGAGGAGACAAATATAAAAGAAATAATAGAATGGCGGGCTTAAATGCTAGTATATCATCAATTACCTTAAATGGAATTGGTATAAATATACAAATCAAAAGACAGAATGGCAGAGGGCACTTTAAAAACACAGAATTCAACTGTATAGCATTTAAAAGAAACTCACGTAAAATTCAATGATATAGGAAGGTTGAAAGTAAAGGGATAGAGATATAACAAACAAACTTTAACAAAAAATACATGTGACTATGTCAATATCTGTAAGTGTAGACTTTAGAGCAAATAAAATTGTTACAGACAAAAACAATATTGCAAAATGATAAAAGGATTAGTCTACCAGGATAGTATAATGATCGTAAGTGTGTATTACCAGACAACAGAACCTCAAAATACATGATGCAAAAACTGACAGAACTGAAGGAGAGAGAGAAATTCCCACTATATTTGGAAACTTCAGTTCTCCCTTTTCAGTATCTGATAGAACCACTAGACAGAAAATCATCAAGGATATAGGAAATTTGAACAATATAATCAACCAACATGATCTAATGATATAAACAGAACACTGCACACAACATCAGCAGAATATACATTTTTTTTCAAGTGTCATGGAGCGTTCACTAAGATAGACAAGGTCCTGAGCCACAGACAAACCTCTACAAATTTGAAAAAGTTGAAATTATATAGAGTATGCTCTCTGACCACAATTGGGATCATACTAGGAATCATTAATAGAATGAAAATAATAAAACTCTTAAATGTGTGGAAATGAATCAATACACTACGAAATAATCCATGGATCAAAGAGAAAGTCTTAAAATTAAAAATTACATAAAATTGAATGAATAGGAAAATGCAACATATCAAAATACGTGGGATAGAGCTACAGTAGTACTGAGAGAAACATTTCTAAAACTAAATGCTTACACAAGAAATGAGTAAAGCTCTCACAGCAATAATCTAACTTTGTACCTCAGAAAGCTAGAAAAACAGGAATAAAAGAAACTCAAAGCAAGCGGAACAAAGGAAATAATAGAGATAAGAATAGTAATCATTAAAACTGAAAATAGGAAAACATTGGGAAAAATCAATATAACAAAAAGATGGTTCTTTGAAAAAAATTAATATAATTGATAAGCTTATAGCAGGACTGAAAAAAATTAAAGGAGAGATGACATGAAAAGGATATGAAAAATGAAACAGTAGATATCGCTGAAGATCCTGCAGTCATTAAAAAGATAAAGGAATACTATGGACAATTTGATGCTCATAAATCTGACAAGTTAGAATAAATGGCTCAATATCTCAAAAAACACAAACAACCCAAGCTCACTCTAGATAAAACAGATATTCTGAACAGCTGGATAACCACTTAACAAATTGAATTTGTAATTTAAAAACTCCCCCAAATAAAATTTCCAGACCTGGATTGTTTCCTTAGAGAATTTATCCTGAGTTTTAACAATTTTATACAATTTCTTCCAGAAAATAGTAAAGGAGGGAATACCCCATCTCATTTCAGGAGGTCAGTATTCTCCTCATACCTAAACCAGCTGAAGACAGTACAATTACAGGCAAATGCAGACCAATATTTCTCAAGAACTTAAATGCAAACATCCTGAAGAATATATTAACAAACTGTATCCAGCATCTTATAAAAATTATTGTATAACATGACTAAATTAGATTTACTTCAAGTATGCAAGGAAAATTGAACCTTTAAAAATCAATCAGTATCACCCACTCTATCAAAAAGCTAAAGAAGAAAATTCATATAATCATATCAATTGATGCAGAAAAACATCTAACAAAACACAACACCCATTTGTGATAGAACTCTCAGCGAATTAGGTATGGAAAGGAATTACCTTAGTTTTATAAAACACATTAATGAAAAAAATCTACAATTAATATCATACTTAATTCTGTCCCCTTTGTCTTTCTAATATCAGAATAAGGCAAGGATACCTTCTATTGCCACTCTTAGTCAACATATTACTGGAAATTCTAGCCATTACAGTAAGGCAAGAAAATTAATAAAAAGCATACATATTGGAAAGGAAGAACTAAAATTATCCCTAATGCAGGTGATATGATTGTCTATGTTAAAAAACAAACAAACAAACAAACGAACAAATCTACCAAAAATAAAATCTCTCTGCTTAATAACTGGGTTCAGCAAGGCTCTATGATACAAGATCAACATATAAAAATCAGTTGCATTTCTATATATCGAAAATGAACATGCAGAAAATGAATTAAAAATAGGATGCCATTAACAATCACAAAAAAGAAATTAAAGAGGTACATTAAAGCAAAAGTCTGGAGCAGGTGAAGGAAGAAGCCATGATGGTATCTCGGGAGATGAACATTCAAGGTTGAAGAATTAGTTAGTGCCAAGGCTCTAAGACATGAATAAAAATTAGAATAAGGAACACTATACAAATGCAACTGATTTCTGAATATTAATTTTGTATCCTGCTACTTTACTAATTTCATTTATCAGTTTGAATAGTTTTTTGGTGAGTCTTGGGGTTCTCTCTATATAGTATCATCTCATTGCACATAATGACAATTTTACTTCCTCCTTACCAATTTTGATGCCTTTTATTTCTTTTTCTTGCCTGACTGCTGTGGCTAGAACTTCCAGAACTATGTTGAATAAAAGTGGAGAAAGTGGGCAACCTTGTCTTGTTTCTGATCTTAAGGGGAATGGTTTTAGCTTTTCCCCTTGTTAACTGTGGGTTTATCATATGCGGCTTTTATTATGCTGAGATATAGATCCCTCTATTCGTGCTTTCTTGAGATTTTTTTAATCATAAATGGCTGCTGGATTTTGTCAAATGCTTTTTCTGCATCTATTAATATGACCATATGATTTTTATTTTTCATTTTGTTAATGTTGTCTATCACATTAATTGATTTGTGGATATTGAACCAACATTGCATACCACTCGATCGTGGTATATGATCTTTTTTTTAAATTAAAGTTTATTGGGGTGACAATTGTTAGTAAAGTTACATAGATTTCAGGTGTACAATTCTGTATTACATCATCTATAAATCCCATTGTGTGTTCACCACCCAGAGTCAGTTCTCCTTCCATCACCATATGTTTGATCCCATTTACCCTCATCTACCATCCCCCTCGCCTCTTACCCTCTGGCAACCACTAAACTTTTTTGGTTTACATACCACATATCAGTGAAATCAAATGGTTCTCTGCTTTTCATGTCTGACTTATTTCGCTTAGCATTATAATCTCAAAATCCATCCATGTTGTCACAAATGGTCCTAATTCTTCTTTTCTTACTGCTGAATAGTATTCCATGTGTATATATACCACAACTTCTATCAAAGGACATTTTGGTTGTTTCCATGTCTTGGCCAACGTAAATAAAGCTGCAGTGAACACCGGAGCACACTTGTCTTTATACATAAATGTTTTCAGATTTTTTGGGTAGATACCCAGGAGAGCGATTGCTGGGTCATATGGTAATTCTATTCGTAATTTTTTGAGGAACCTCCACACTGCCTTCCATAATGGCTGCACCAGTCTGCATTCCCACCAACAGTATATGAGGGTTCCTTTTTCTCCACAGACTTTCCAACACTTGTTACTATTTGTCTTGTTGATGATAGCCATTCTAACTGGGGTGAGGTGATATCTCATTGTGTTTTTCATTTGCATTCCTGATGATTAGTGATGTTGAGCATTTCTTCATATGTCTATTTGCCATTTGTATGTCCTCTTTGGAGAAATGTCTCTTTAGGTCCTCTGCCCATTTTTCAATTGGGTTGCTTGTTTTTTGTTGTTGAGTTGTATCAGTTTCTTGTGTATTTTGGATATTAACCCCTTATCGGAGGCACTGTTTGAAAAATATTCTCCCATTCACTTGGTTGCCTCTTTATTTTGTTGATGGTTTCTTTTGCTGTGCAGAAGCTTTTAAGTTTGATATAGTTTCATTCATTTATTTTAGCTTTTACTTCCATTGCCTTTGGAGTCAAAATGCTCTTTGAACCTAAGGTCCATATTTAGTACCTATGTTTTTTTCTATGCAGTTTATTGTTTCAGGTCTTATGCTTAAGTCTTTGATCCATTTTGAATTAATTTTGGTACATGGTGACAGATAGCAGTCCAGTTTCATTCTTTTGCATGTGGCTTTCCAATTTTACCAGCACCATTTATTGAAGAGGCTGTCTTTTCTCCATTGTATGTATTTTGCTTCTTTGTCAAAAATTATCTGTCCATATTTATGTGGTTTTATTCCTGGGGTCTCAATTCTATTTCATTGGTCTATGTGTCTGTTTTTTTTTTTTTTTTTTTTCCAATACCATGCTGTTTTGATTATTGTTGCCCTGTTATACAAGCTAAAGTCAGGGACTATGATACCTCCACTATTGTTCTTTTTTCTTAAGATTGCTTTGGCTATTCGGGGTCTTTTGTGGTTCCAAACAAATCTGATCATTTTTTGTTCTATTTCTTTAAAAAATGCCATTGGGATTTTGATGGGGATTGCATTAAATCTGTATATTGCTTTGGGTAATATGGCCATTTTAATTATGTTCATTCTTCCAATCCATGAACACAGAATGTCTTTTCATTTCTTTGTGTCTTCTTCAATTTCTTTTAAAAATGTCTTTTAGTTTTCAGCATATAGGTCTTTCACATCCTTGTTTAAGTTTATTCCTAGGTATTTTATTCTTTTTGCTGCAATTGCAAAATGAATTGCTTTTTGTATTTGTTTTTCTGAGATTTCATTGTTAGTATATAGGAATGCAATGGACTTTTGTACGTTGATTTTGTAGCCAGCAACTTTACTGTATTCGTTGATTGTTTCTACTAGCTTTTTGGTGGAGTCTTTAGGATTTTCTATATGTAGCATCATGTCATCTGCAAAGAGTGAGAATTTAACTTCTTCATTCCCAATTTGGATGCCTTATATTTCTTTGTCTTGCCTGATTGCTCTGGCAAGGACTTCCAACACTATGTTGAAAAGCAGAGGTGATAGGGGACAACCTTGTCGTGTTCCTGAACACAGAGCAAAGGGCTTCAGTTTTTCACCATTAATTATGAGAATAGCTGAGGGTTGGTCATGTATGGCCTTTATTATATTAAGGTATTTTCCTTCTATACTATATTACTAAATGTTTTAATCATAAATGGATGTTGTATCTTGTCAAATGCTTTTTCTGCATTAATTGATAGAATCATATGATTTTTGTCCTTTATTTTGTTTATGTGATGTATCACATTGATGGATTTGCGGATGTTGAACCATCCTAGTGCCCCGGGGAAGAACCCCACTTGGTTGTGATGAATAATCTTTTTAATGCATTGTTGCATTCGATTTGCTAGAATTTTGTTGAGGATTTTTGCATCTCTATTCATCAGAGATATTGGTCTGTAGTTTTCTTTTTTTGTGTTGTCCTTACCAATTTTTGATATCAGGGTAATGTTAACCTCATAAAATGAGTTAGGGAGTACTGTCTCTTCTTCAATTTATTGGAAGAGTTTGAGCAGGATTGGTATTAGATCTTGTTTGAAGGTTTGGTAGAATTCACTAATGAAGCCGTCTGGTCCAGGACTTTTGCTTTTGGGAAGGTTTTGGATGACTGATTCAATTTCGTTACTGGTAATCGGTCTGTTTAGATTTTCCAGTTCTTCATGGTTCAACCTAGGAAGGATATATGTTTCTAAAAACTTGTCCATTTCTTCTAGGTTATTGAATTTTGTGGTATATAGTCCTTCATAGTATTTTTGCATGATCCTTTGTATTTCTGTGGTGTCCGCGATAACTTCCTCTTTTTCATTTCTGATTTTGTTAATTAGTGTATTTTCTCTTTTTGTCTTAGTGAGTCTAGGGTTTGTCAATTTTGTTAATCTTTTCAAAGAACCAGCTCTTTGTCACATTAATTTTTTCTATTGTCTTTTTGTTCTCTATTTCATTTAGTTATGCTCTGATTTTTGTTATTTCCTTTCTTCTGCTGACGTTGGGTTTCATTTTTTGTTCTTTTTCTAGTTCTCTAGGGTGTAACGTGAGTTTATTTATTTGGGATTTTTCTTGTTTCTTGAGATAGGCCTGTAATGATATAACTTTACCTCTTAAAACTGCTTTCATTGCATCCCCCAAATTTTTGTAGGATGTATTTTCATTGTCATTTGTTTTTATGTGTCTTTTGATCTCTCCTCTAATTTCTTCTTTGACCTGGTCGTTCTTTCAGCGTATGTTGTTTAATCTCCATGTATTTTTGTTTTATTTCCTGCTTTCTTTTTGCAATTGATATCCAATTTCAAAGCTTGTGATCAGAAAACATGCTTGGTATGATTTCAATCTTCTTAAATTTGCTGAGGCTAGTTTTATGTCCCAATATACGTTCTGTCTTTAAGAATGTCTATGTACACTAGAAAAAAACTTATAGTGTGATGTGTTAGGATGAAGTGCTCTATAGATGTCAATGATGTCCATTTCATCTAATGTGTCATTTAGGGCTGCTATTTCGTTATTTATTTTCTGTTTGGATGATCTATCCATAGCTGTCAATGATGTATTTAGGTCCCCTAGTATAATTGTGTTTTGGTCAATTTCTCCCTTTAGTTCTGTTAGTAGTTGCTTGGTATATTTTGGTGCTCCCTGATTGGGGGCATAAATATTGATGACTGTTATGTCTTCTTGTTGTATAGTCCCATTTACCATTATGAAATGTCCATCTTTGTCTCTTGTTATCTTTTTCACCCTAAAGTCTGTTTCATCTGATATCATTATGGCTACACCTGATTTTCTCTGGGTACCATTTGCTTGGAATGTCAATTTCCACCCTTTCACTTTGAGTCTATACTAGTCCTTGTAGCTGAGATGTGTCCCTTGGAGACAGCATATGGTTGGATTTAGTTTTTTGATCCAATCTGCTACTCTGTGCCTTTTTATTGGTGAGTTCAGTCCATTTACATTTAGGGTGATTATTGATATGTGAAGATTTCCTGTCATTCTATCTTTAGTTTTCTGGTAAGGCTGTGTCTCCATTGTTTCTTTGCCTTTTTGTTGTTGTCTATTATTTCTGTGTGGTGGTATTCTATGATGTTTCCCTCTGTTTCTTCTTTTACTACAATATATATTTCAGTTCTGATTTTTTTTGAGTGGTTACCCTTAAGTTTATGTAAAGAAAGTTTGATATTTAGAGTATTCCATTTTCTTCAGCACGCTTACTTTCTCCATTCCCACATTCTGGTTTAGGCCTTTACTCTCCCCCTTTTTATGTTGCCGCAAATTGTTCCTGTTGATGGTGGTCGAATAGCTTCCTTTAGTATTTCTATAGTGCAGGTCATGTATTAGAAAATTCCCTTAGCTTCTGTATGTCTGGAAAGGTCTTTATTCCTCCTTCATATCTAAAGGATATCTTTGCTGGATATGTTTTCTTGGCTCATAATTTCTCTCTTTCAATAGTTGGATATTTGGTTCCATTCCCTCCTGGCTTGTAGAGTTTTTGCTGAAAAATCTGATGATAATCTAATGGGCTTTCCTTTGTAGGTTACCGTCTTCTTTTCCCTGGCTACCTTGAGGATTTTTTTTTTTGTTGTTGATTTTTGACAGCTTGAATACAATGTGCCTGGAGAAGGCCTGTTAGGGTTGAGGTAATTAAGTATTCTATTTGCTTCTTGGATTCGAGGATCCAGTTCTTCCCACAGTTTGGGAAGTTCTTATCAACTATTTGCCTGAACATACTCTCTGTTCCCTTTTTTCTTTCTTTTGCTTTTGGTATGCCCGTTATTCTTATGTTGCTCTTTCTGATGGAGTCAGAAGGTTCTTGTAGAGTTCTTACATTTCTTTTAAGTCTCAAGTCTCTTTCTTCTTTCATCCATGTCATTTCCAGGTTTCTATTTTTGATGTCACTGATTCTTTCCTCAATCTGGTCATCTCTACTACCTAAGCTGGCTATTTCATTCTTAATTTCTTTTATTGAGTTCTTAATCTCCAGAAATTCTATTTGGTTCTTTTTTAAAATTTCAGTCTTTTTCGTAAAATGTTCGTGTTGTTCTTTGATTGCTTTTCTGAGTTCATTAAACTACCTTTCTGTGTTCTTGCATCTCATTGAGTTTTTTCAGAACTGCAATCTTGAATTCTCTGTCATTTAAGTCACGTATTAAGTCACATATCTTTAAGTTCATTTTCTGGAGACTTTTCACTTTCTTTCTGAGCTGTCTTGTTGCCTTCGTTATTCATAGCAATTAATAATTTATTATTTCTCTTCCTAGCCATCTACAGGAGTCATTTCTGGAAGAGATTGAGAGGAAGAGATTGTTTTTCAGTACATGTTGGTAGAATGTTTTATTTTCTATCTGACTGCAGCCTCTTTTTCTTTCTCACACTGTAGTTTATGTTTTCTCTGCACTATTCCAGCTTCTCACACAATGGGGGGATTCTCTGGAAGACAGACTTCTCCTCTGTTAACAGTTCACCTGGGTCACAGGGCACAGTGTCCGTGTGGGTATGCAGAGAGGTTTTGAAGTTCCAAAGGTCTTCTTGCACCAGACTCAGAGCCCATGTGTTTCAGCAATTCTGCTTACTCCTGCAGGGATCCACCCAGATAGGTGGAGACAGGGTCGGGGATCGTTGTGAGAGGTGGCCCAGAGTAATGGCGGTGACCACCACCACAGCCAGTCCTGCTTCAAGAGCTCCCTCCCCTTTGCCGAAACTAGTTGGGCTGCAAATCTGTTTCTGCGGTCCACAACAGCAAATATTCTGTTCTTTTGATCTGACACTGCTACTGTTCCGCTTCTAGCACCGGGCAGGTGGGGGCGGAGTGAGCTCTGGAATGGAGGCGGGGGGGGGGGGGGGCTAGTTCTCAGTGCCTAAGGCTTCCATTCTCTGCTCGGCAGTGAGGGCTTAAACCACTGTTTTTAGCCTTTTTCCCTCAGTCTTTTCTCCGAGGTCTCTGCCGTGAGAGTTGTGTTCAGCCGTGCTATATGCTGCCCCCTCAGCCCTGTGGGCCACAAGCGGAGCCCTAGCAGTCCGAGTTCTTCCCTCTCCCACAGCTGTGGTAGTTCCGGGATGCAGCGAGCTCGGAGCACTGAGCTAGGTCTGCATCCTGCACCCACGCATCTCTGTCTCCACACTTCTTCCTTCCCTCCTCTATCACTCGTGCAATTTGACAACCTTTAGGTGAATTCAGTAGTGAGACTCTTTGTCTTGCCTGTCTGCTGTGCAGGGAGTCCTTTGTGGAGTTATAGTTGTTTAATTTGTTGTGAATTCTAGGGGAGATTTCCAGAATCTCACCTCATTTCGCCATTTTGTTTACGTTCCACTCTGATCTTTTCAATGTATTGCTGAATTCTGTTTGCTAATATTTTGTTGAGGGTTTTTGCATCTATGTTCATTAGGGATATAAGTCTGTAGTTTTCTTGTTGTTGTAATGTCTTTGTCTGATTTGGGGATCAGGGTGATAGTGGCCTAGTAAAAATAGTTTGGGAACCTCCTCTCCTTCTGGATTTTTTGGAATACTTTGAGGAGAATAGATGATAATTCTTTTTTGAATGTTTTGCAAAATTCACGTGTAAAGCCATCTGGTCCAGGGCTTTTGTTTGTTGGGAGCCTGTTGATTTCTGATTCAATTTCACTGGTAGTGATCAGTCTATTCAGATTTTCCATTTCTTCTTCAGTTAGTCTTGGAAGGTTGTAGAAAATTATCCCTTTCTTCCAGATTGTCTAATTTGTTGGCATATAGTTAACTGTATTAAAAAATTGTGATAGATTTATACAATGGAGTATTAGGCAGCCATAAAGAATAATGAAATCTTACCATTTGCAATGAGACAGATGGACCTAGAGAACATTATACTAAGTGAATTAAGTCAGATAGAGAGAGACGAATACCATATGATCTCAGTTATATGTGGAATCTAAAGAATAGAATAAATGAACAAACTAATCAGAAACAGTCTCAGAGATATAGAGAAAAACCTGAGGGTTGCCAGATGGGAGGGGGGTGGGGATGAGGGAGAAGGTGAGGGGATTAGAAAGTACAATCGGTAACCACAAAATTGCCATGGGGATATGAAAGACACTTTGGGGAATATAATCACTGATGTTGTAAAGATTTGGTAGGGTATTTGATTGATACTTGCCTTATTAAGGAGACCACTTCATGGATGGTGTAGATGCCTGATCACTGCTCTGTATACCTGAAGCTAAAGCTGAATAATAACGAATGTCAACTAGAAATATATATATAGTCACAGGATGTGGAGCACAGCATAAGGAATAGAGTCAGTGGAATTGTAACAGCTGTATATGATCTCAGAAGGATAGTATATTGGGGGAGGGGGATTATCACTTTGTGAAGGGTGTAAATGTCTAACTGTTACATTGTTTTGTACATCTGAATCTAATAATAAAAAAGAATAAGGGATACTAGAAAGAGCAGAGGGTAGCTTGTTTGAAGTGGAATGAGCATGTTAGGAGAATAAAAGTAAAAGATGATGTCTGAGAGGGAATAGGAAGGGGTCCTACTTCATTCAGTGGATCTGAAAAAATACTAATCAGCAAATAACACAATGTTAGTACTACTAGAAGGGACTTATTCAAACATAGTAACTGAATTTGTCATATAGCAAATAAGTAAGAGTCTTAATAAAAAGAAATACTGTTGAAGGAGAGCCACATGTATTTGGTAATTTAGTGTATGATAGATTTGGTGTTTCAAATTTAGAATAGCTGTCTATTTTGGAGGGGAAAAAAATCTAGCTTAACTGTACCATGGAAGAATAGGCAGAAGATTTGAAATGTGAGCTAAAATTGAATGGCAATTGCTGCTTTGAAGACAGAGCAAGCAGGCACTAGCCAAGCCATATGGGTGGCTTCCAAAAGCCAAGAATGGTCTTGAGCTGACAGCAAGGAAACGGGGACCTGTCTTAAAATTGCAAGGAAATGAACTCTGCCAACCGTCTGAATGAACAAGGAAATAGATTCTGCTGTATAACCCTGCCAACAACTGGATTTTAGCCTGATGAGACCCATGCCAATTTTTCACCTGCAGACTGTATGATTAACAAATTTGTGTTGTTTTAAATCAAAGAGAAAATGATTGATTTCATCTGAGTTAAAGGATTAAAGATTAAATAATTTCTAGGAGAATATATGAGAATACATTCATAGTGTTGTTAATGGAAGACCTTTCTTGGAATAAAAATAAGCCCAGAAATTGTAAGGAAAAGGATTTTTAGTTGGATTATATGTAAATTAAAAATTTATGACATGGCAAGTGGTATAATAAACACAACGTTAAAAGATAAACAATAACCTGGAGAAATCTTTGCAATTTATATTACTATGTTGTTAATATTTTCAAAAACATAAAGAACAATAAATAATCAAGGTAAAGAACAACCTCCCAATAGCAAAATGGACAAACGTAGGAGGTGGAAACTTATAAAAAAAGAAACACAAACAGCCACCCAATAAGGAAGGTAATGTAAATCAAGTAATGAGGTTGCTTTCCTTATCAGATGGAAAAGATTTAGACGGGCAATCATGTTTTACAGCAGAGAAGGAGGAGGAGATAGGCTTTCTCACTAACTGGTAGGCTGGTGGTTTTTTAATATGATCATATTGGCAAGAATATCAAGATTCTAAATGTGTAGTTGATTTAGAAATTTCACCTATAAATTTATCTTGAAGATCAAGGATGTAACTCTGTAGAGATATGTAAAGTTATGTATACTACAACACTGTGAATAATAGTCAAAGCTGTCAGAGTCCTAAATGTCTATCAATTGAATAGTGGATAATTAAATTATGGAACATTTGTGTAATGAGATAAATCTGAAACTATTAACAATGATAAACTGATTCTGTATGCATTATCAGGGAAAGTTTTCCTCTCCATGTCAAATAAATAAGCAGGTTAGGCAATAGTATGAGCACACTTATGAAATAGCATGAATGTGGCACATATGATTACATATGTGTACAAAACCTGAAAGGGGATATTCCTCAAATATAAGAAATATTGGAGTTGGGAAAAATAAATACCAACAACAACAATTATATCTACGTACATTGTATTGACTGTTTCTTTTTTCTTTTTGTACTTTTTTTATTATTCCTTAATGAAATATGTAACATTTATAAAATTATTTTACATAGAAATATTAAACAGTAAGGAAGGTAGCGAACAGATGATAGCATATTCTAGGAAATCTATTATTACAGTATACAGTGACCTTGGTAAATACACCCAGAATTCAGGCAAAATAGAATGGTAAAAGTAATGGGAGAAAAGATTTAGAAACAGGAAGAAATACATATGAGGAATTCCTGAAAGACAACAGAATTGTTGAAGCAGAATGAGGAACAAAGAAATCAACAGGGGCATTTCTTTTGTCTTTAAGAAAGGCCTGAAGAAAAATTAATGAAAAGAGCTAAATGTCTGGCCTTATTTTGTGGTTTTGAATTTTACAGATTTAAATAAGCATCTTATAAATAAGCAGAAAAGATGTTACCTACAAAGGAACAAAACTTCAGCTGTATGTAGACTAGGTTCCTAGAAATCTAGTAAGCAAGTGAAGCATCTCCAGCATTTGAGAAAAACATTAATTCAAGAAATCTACTTCTGGCTATATAATTTTTCATCTCTGAAGAGAAATAATAGCAAAATGGTCTTAGACATTTAGTGGGTTGGAAAGTATACCAGACCTACATCCTTCCTGAAAACAACTACATAGGTATGTATCCATAAATTTTACATATATACATTTAAATTTAGATATCTATGAAAATTTACATATGTATGTAAAACTTTGAAATGAATTAGTTATCGTATAAGAATAATTAGTACTGAAAATAAATAAACCAGGAATTCTACATAACTATTGTTAATGTGGTCATGAAACGAAAAATTAAAAAATAAATCTTGAAAGACTAGATTTATAATACTTAAAATATCAATCCAGTTTAAGGTCTAAGATACATCACTAACACTGGACAGTAGTTAAAGAGAAGATATAAAACTATGCTTAAAGACCCATCTACATAGAGCCAGATATTTTTTTATTTTCAATATTGCAAAACTCATAACAATATATTAATGTTTTTATGTTAAGAGTAACCATTATTCAGGGAGCAGGGCAGAAGAAAGAGGAATTCACAGTATATCTTAAGATTAAAAAAAAGTCAGTCATTTTCTAGAAGTTTTCTAAACATCTGTGACTATACAACAGGTGTAATGTAACCGAATGGATGAATATTTATATTTCTCCGCTCACTGGTAATTAGTGACTGTATTGTGTGCTATTGTTTTTACAGCAGATTTAATAAGTGAGTTGAGAATATAGGGATTTTACTGATCACGATCATGGTTCATTATCAGTGAAAAGGTCCCATAGGGAAAAAGAGGTAGAAGACAGGCTAGGGAGATTGGTTAGCTGACATCGATTTTTCTTCCAAGGTAAACCCACATAAAAGGTGTGTCTAGTGCATAACTGTGCAATGGACTGACAGAGAGAATTATACATTTAAAACATCTATAAAAATAGTAGGAAACGGAGGGGATGTCTGGATGAGGCTTGCTTTTTCAGACTCTTAAGAGAAGGGCAAGTGTTTCCAAAATGGTGATAGGTAAAAGATCCAGGGGTGGATTTTCGGAACCCTCCCCCGACACACACAAATTATAGTGTTTTTCAAGGAGACAGCCCTTTGAGGGCAAGCAGTTTTAATCTTTATAGATGCAAATGTCTGACGAATATTTTAAAAATAATGCCGAGAGCTGTTATGTTGAGTTCATGTAGGGGGAGCATCACTTAGAAAAAGAGCATGGCTTCTAATTTAAAGATCATTTCTAGTTTTATGAATGGCAAGTGCATGAGTATGCTTAAATAATCGAGAAAAGGCACCAATTTTGAAGAATGTGAACTTGAAAAATCCTGCACTCTTTGAAGCTCCAAGTCCTGGCCTAGGAGACTTGAGACTCCCATAGGCAAGAATCAAAAGGCTGGCCTCAGTTTTGGAGTTGTCACTGGGTGGCCCTGTGAAAGTAGCCTCTTGGGGCTCTGGTTTCCTCAATCACTGTCACTGCCCATTTTCCAGACATTCCAGAAAGAGCCACTGAGCACACATGAGTGCACAGTACTAGGTAAGAGCCTGAGGGGTTGACGTTCAACAACATTATTCATATCCCCATTTGACCCCAGAGTAGCTGCGTGGCCATGGGCAGTCTCTTTAATTGATCTCTTTGCTTTTCATTGTTCTCATCTGCAAAGAGGGCCATAATCCCTATTTTATAGACACATATGGAATAAATAGATATTCCACATCACATAGTCCAAAAGTTAAATGTTCAGTAATATAGACTCCTTCTCCTTCTTTGTCAGAAGGAAAATATGCTTGAAATAAGGGAACAATACTAGCAAACACTTGCTTATTTGTTTGCCAGGCTATTAATTATTACCTATAAAACACCATGAGAAAGGTTTCGTTATTCCAATTTTACTGATCGGAAAACAGGCTGGAGGGGATTAGAAATTTGCTCAAATATTAAATGGAAGCACAGAGCTTTTATCATATCCCGTTTAACGTATTCTAGAGCTCAACTTTTAGCCACTGCCATTTAATGCTTTAATAATTATCTACATATGTAAGATGTTTTGCATACATTACCTAAAAAGTGACACATTTAAAATAAAGTCTCAATTTTTCTTAAATTGAGGCAACTAGTTTGGTGGCATGCAAAGCTGGTTTTGTAGAGTTAGAACAATTATAAGCCTCTAAGAAATCAGTAAATGGTGAAGTTTGTCAAAAAGTGAAATATTACAAAGGCAGTTGCTATTAATTTTTAAATAATTGCTGGATCCTAATTCCATCAGCAAGAAGCTACATATATATTCTGCCTAATTTGATAGGGCTGAACTTCAAAAACAAATTAAGTCTTTTTAGTTTTTCATCTCAAACAAAGATAATTAGCTAGAAATATAGGAGATGAGAATAAATCACAAATACTGTTATTTCAAAGACATTTCCTTTCACTTGATCCTGATTTGGTTGACGTCTTGATGTATAAAAAGTAATGTTCCATCTGTACGCGAGTTTCACATATTTTGTTGAGAAATACCATTCTTATGTTTTAGTCCCTAGATAATAATTTACAAGGTTTCATCTCCTCTTGTGTGACAGTTATTCAGTGATTGTTTGGAACCTCATGAGTATAAACAGCAAATAAGGAAATGTGATGAAACTGAAAAATATCAGGAGGTCAGAGATGAAGTGAGGGAATTTTTCTTTATAAGCTTGAGAGAAATGGTTACTTCAACTCTTCTTGTTGCATGGAAAGACCAGGAGCCATTCCTAAGCCCTTCTCCTGTGGTTGGTTATGTCAGCTTGAGCTCTCACTGGCCTAGAAGATAGATATGTCTGCCTGATAGTTTCAAGCAAAGTTTTTACCCAATACAGCAACATGGACATCTGGGCAGACTTGGAAAAATTGAAATAAACATTTGTCAACAAAGCCCAAAGTTGGCCTCAAAGGATTTCATTTTTTCTTAGTGTTATCTCATTCCTAGCAAAGCCCAAGTAAGGCCCGAGACAAGGCCCAAGTTGATTTCTCTTTTGTGACTTTGCCTAATGTGTCATGCATCATGTCCTCTCCTAACTCATTCACCTCAAGTTAACATTATTTTAGCCGTCTAAAGAATTATTCCTAACAGCACTCATGTATTTGATTCTATGGATCACTATCAATAACAAAATGCCAAATGGAGTAATTCTCTGTTTGTCATTCCTATTGTATTCATGGTCCACATACTGAAAACTGTTGGTATTAGGTGCTACAGTGGACAAAGAAGGGAAATAGTAGCGTGTGCTATTAGCTTTGGAAAATTATCTACCCTTTTCCAAATCATGGCTGCTGGCCGTATATCTTTTAATAAAACATTCCTAAACCTGATCAAACTTCTGGAAAGATGTTTGTAATAAAAGCTTACATTTGTATTGCTTCCCACTTTTTACCTCATTAGGATAAAAAAATGTATTACTGTCTGAACATCTCATCAATTCTGAGAACTGGAGCTGTATGCAGTTCATAAAATGGAAATTGGTAACTGGTGGGACTCCTTATTTGCATGTGTACCACACCCACAGGTGTTTAATTTGCATTAAATTTGTACATTCTGTGCTCAAATCTTATACACATGTGCTTGGCTAATGTTGGAGGGAGAGAGGTGGGTTGATGGTGGTGGAAGGTGTTGTTTTAATATAGTTTGAGAGTTGATTTGAGGTTGCTTATGCAATATGAAAAACTAAAGCATTGCAAAATATTAGATTATTCTAAAACAATATTTTACATCTCTTCTTTTTTATTGAAATATCATTGACATATAACACTGTATTAGTTTTAGGTGTATAACAATGTATTAATTACATTATTACATAATGTAGTTAATGACCACCACAATGTCTAGTTAGCATCTACCATCATACATAGTTACAAAAATATTTTATCTTGTGATATACATGTCCTCTTCTGATATCACTGGTATTTATATTTGACCTTCCAAAATTCATTCTAGGGCTGCACTGAGTGAATTATCTCCCTATTTGGATCAGACAGAATTATTGCCTAATCACCTATTTGAAGTGTTTGTGTGGAAAACAAAATTGATCTATCAAGGTGAAATTACAAATTATGGTGGCAACTCCAACCAACTCAGTTTTTTCTCCTGTGTCAGAGCTGTAACCAGACAGGTAGGGGCCACAAGGACCTGTACAGCTCTCTCTAAGCACAAAGTATTTTCTTTTCTTGACAAAGAATTTTTTGTAGGATGGCAGACGATCAACTTGATCCCTACACTATCTCCTATATGAGCTAGGCCCTGCAGACTGCTAAAATGACAAACATACATATATCCAAACATGACCTCTGGTATTAGCTGTCCTGAAGGCCCAGGGGGGAGGTGTTCACTCGACTTGTACAAGTGGACCTGTATCCAGAACAATCTCTGATAAATCTCAGTGATTATGGAACCGGGTCTCAGGCACAGATATGTTCCCTGCGGTCTCTGTTCCTGGACCCCAAACTCATGGCACTTCCTTAGTTTCTATATTGATTGTCACATTAGCAAAGTTTGCAAGGGCTTCAGTCAACCTTAGCTGTTGGCGATCTCTAACTCCCCTTGGTATTAACTTCACCTCACCTGCTCTCTTACAGGTGAGTGAAGAAGAGACTGCAATGCCAGCTCCCAGACCATCGCTCTGTAGAAGGTTGGGTGAAGGTAGCTCTGGGGGTTCAGGAACTATTTTTAGCACCAGAGCTAATTCTTGGGAATTGACTTACACAAAGCAACTGACAGTTACCTGGGGCAGGCACTAATGTGTCCGCTAGAGGGCAGCTCAGGGAGATTTATTGTTGGTCCATAGATGACAGTGACAGAGAGGGTGCTCTGAGCAGCTGGGATCTTCACTAAGACAGATGACAACAAGATTGATGCATTGGGAATAACTTTTGTATTGAAGAAATTGGTGATTGATTCTGCTGTTTTCACTCAATTTCTCCTCAAAAGGGGAAAATTCACCCTAAGAAAAGGACTTCTTAAATACTAGGGTTAGGCTAATCACCTTGAGGGGACTGGGTCAGGTGGACTCATGTTTTAGATAGATACCAACAAGATAAAACCAATATATTATCTTGATTTTTATATTTTATATACATATATATATACACACACACACACATACACACACACACACACACACACACACACACACACATATATATATATATTTTTTTTTTGTTTGTTTGTTTCAATTAGATTCTGTTTTAATTTTTTCCCCTGTACCTTGACAGAAGCAGAAAAGTTATTTTATTCAATAGACAATTATCTCACAATTACTGGGTGACTGAGCCTTCAGTAGAATAGCTTAGTCTACAAGGAATACGAAAAATCTTATACTCAGAAGCAATTAGAGAAAAATTATGTTTTATGAATATTTTAGAAGATCATTGCATTCTAGGGCAGCCAAAACGATTTCATGGAGTGCAAGAAATTGCGCTTTGAAAGCTAATTAGAATTTAGAAAGGGTGCAGCTGCTATGGAAGGCAGTGTGGAGATTCTTCAAAAAATTAAAAATAAAATTACCAGCAATCCCTTTCTTGGATATCTACCCCCAAAATCTGAAAACATTTACCCGTAAAGATATATGTACTCTGATGTTCATTGCAGCTTTATTTTCGGTGACCAAGACATGGAAACAACCAAAGTGTCCTTCGATAGATGATTGGATAAAGAAGATGTGGTGCATGTACACAATGAAATGCTATTCTGCCATAAGACAAGAAGAAATAGTGCCATTTGCAACAACATGGATGGATCTTGAGAATATAATGTTATGCGAAATAAGTCAGAAAAAGTCAAGAACCATATGATTTCACTGATATGTGGGATATAAAACTGAAAACAACAAAGGAACAAGACAAATGAAGAAACAAAAACTCATAGACACAATAGTTTAGTGGTTACCACAGGATAGCAGGGGAGTGGGTGGTAGATGAGGGTAAAAGGGATCAAATACATGGTGATGGAAGGAGAACTGACTCTGGGTGATGAACACACAATGTGATATATAGATGATGTATTACAGAATTGTACACCTGAAACCTATGTAACTTTACTAACAATCGTCACCCCAATAAACCCTAATTTAAAAAAAAAAGAATTTAGAGAGGGATTTTATTTATCTACCTATTTTGACATTTGTCTGGTTATACCTTAATTTACTTGGTTATACCTTCGTTTACCTGGTTACATATTCCTCTCTCCTCTTGGAATAGTCATCCTTAAACTTGTGAGTATAGAACCATCTGGGGAATGTACTAGATGTACAGTTTGGCGTACTTCCTCAGTACTTATGTGACTTCTCACATTCAGGACCAGATCTCAGGCTTTCCTTGAGTTATACTCTTTTAAGAAATAGTCAGGAACTATAAATAGTAGCAACTTCTCCTTTTACAAACATTTGGACCTATTAATTATCTCCACTTACAACAAATTAATTTGAAATCTATTATTTAGTTAAAGGTCCAGACTCTGGGTTGTTCATCTTGGGTAGCTGGCACAGGCCTGGGGAGGGGTCTTTTGAGAGGTTGTTGTTGAGAGTGAGAGGAGAGGAGAGGTGTATTGTTAACTGCGGACAGCTGCATCAGGGAGAGAGGGGAAGGGACCAGAGGGACTTGGGGGGACAAATTTATGTTGGCAAGTGCGAGTATTACTGTCTCTGTGTGGTTCAAGTCTTAATTCTGCCACAAACTAGTCACGTGACCCTGCGCATGGTAGCTTTTCTGGATGTCAGTTCCTTAAATAACTGGATATCAATGCTGCTCATCTGAAATTGATATTAATATAAGCAACATTTACTAAAAAGGGTTGTTATATACATTAAATAACTTAACATCTAGGAAGCTTGAAAGTCAATTAGATTTTGTGTATTCAGTTTATTTTTTAATTTTCAAACATTTCATATCATCGTTTATATTTTATTGTATCATTAAAAATTTATATGGCATGCAATACATATGTTGCACTTTCTTTTATTTACTTATTGTTTTTATTAGTTTCAGGTGTACAGAACAACGTAATGATTAGACATTTAAACCCCTCACAAAGTGATAAACTCAACAAGTCTACTACCCCTCTTCTTGTATTATAATACCATTAACTATACTGCCTATGCTGTACTTTACATCCCGTTTGTTTATTTATTTATATATATATAGATAGATAGATAGACATATATATGACATCCCTATTATATACATCCCATATATATGTGTGTGTATATATATATGTATATATATATATAACATCCCTATATGTATTACATCCCTATATGCTACTCCCTATGCTGTATTTTACATCCCGTTAATATATATAGAGAGAGGGTGTCCAAAAATGTATACATATTTTAAGAAAGGAAAAAACTTTATTCAAATTACGCTGATGGTAACCACTTTCAGCACCTCTTGTAATTGCTGAAGTCAAATGTGACTTGTATTCATCTTTTGTTTTATTCAATAGACAATTTTTATACAGTTTTTTCCTTTCTTAAAATGCGTATAAATTTTTTTGGTACCCTTTGTGCGTGTGTATGTTTGTGTGTGTGTGTGTGTTATCGTTGACACTCAATATTAGTTTTCATTAATTTCAGGTCTACAACACAGTTGTCAGACATTTATATAATTTATGGAGTGATCCCCCGATGAGTCTAGTACCCATCTGACACATACATAGTTTGTACAGCTTACTGACAAGATTCCCCATACTGTATTTCACATCCCTGTGACTATTTTGTGACTACCAATTTATACTTTCTAATCCCTTCACCTTTCTCACCCACAGTGTATGAGCTGCTGTGTTGGGACTGACCCCTCCCATTGAGGTTCGCCCCTGCGGGCATTTGTGCTTGTTGAGTCCACCCTTTTGGTGTGTGGCTTGTGGGCCTAACCAGGTAGTGCTCTGGTGTGGGCCGAAGCTGGCCTCTGGATGTGTTGTCTCTGGTGTCTATTGGGAGGGGCCACCTTGCAGGCCTATTTCAGCCTTGCCTCTGACTGGCCTGGGGCTATCCAGTTGGGGCTACACAGCTATATGTGGTTGGTTGGTACCTGTGCTGGCCCTGGAGTCATGTGGTCATGGCCTCACTGTGAACTGAAGTCAGTTGTCACCAGTATTGGACCCTGGGCAGCTTAGCAAAAGGTCTTCTGCCACCTGCCGGCTGCCAGTAAGTCTCATCCATTGAAAGAGACTTCTGAGGTGCAAGGGCCAGACTGGTTGACACTGTGTTGAGACTGCCCCTGGAAATGAAACTCTAGGTAGGTGGGACCGGGTTCCAAGGAGTTACAGGGTGTGGGCCATGGTTTTTACAAAGTTAATGCAGTTTTGGTTCTTGCACTGGTGCTGGGTCTACTACCACTTTGTAAAAATGCCCTGAGAACACTGCGGCCAGCCAGCGCTCACCTCAGGGACACAGGTCACCAAGAGCCACCCAGGTCACCAAGAGCCACTGCTCACCACTAAAAGTTGCCCAGGTCACCACGGGCTGTCTGCTGCTGTAAAAGACTTCTGCAGCTCATGGGGTAGGGCTGGCTACTCAGTAGCAAAGAGTGCCCCTGGTGATGGAGCACTAGCTATGCGGGTTGGGGATCCAGGGAGTCAACAAGGTCGTACACATGGGGGGATTTTACCAGACCAATGTGGTCTCAGATTTGGTCCTTTGGTCTCAGATTTGGGGGAGGGTTCAACATAGAAAATATGGCGCCCTACTGTTGGCTAAACATGAGGCAGGCTCCACACAGGGACAATGGCTGGTTGCTCCAGCCCTCACACTTGAAGCCACACAACTTAGTCTTTCCGTGTATGTCTCTAGTGCCACTCAAGTTTCTTCCCCTCCACTGGAGACCAGGTGAGTGTTTGCAAGTGACTGAGTTATGTGTGGCGCCTTTAATAGTCTGGGTTCCCAGCCACCTTCCATCTCACCCAGATGGACAGACAGAGTCCTTGCTAATTTTCACTGGCAGATGTTGTGGGAATTCCTCTTCCTGGCACAGAACCCCTGGGCTGGGGAGCCTAGTGTGGAGCTGGGAACCCTTAGTCTTTTGGGGGGACTACCACCAAGAAGGTACCCCTCTTAGTGTTCAAACCCTATCTGTGAGTTTGGGGTGAACCTGTTTTGCACCTCCTTCCCTCCTACCAGTCTCAATTTGCCCTTGTTTTTAGATAATTCATTATAGGGGTTCTGTTCAGCTAGTCTTCAGATGATTCTTGAGGTTGATTGTTCTATAATTTATTTGTACTTTTGGTGTGATTCTGAGAGGCAGTAAGTATAATGTTTACCTAAACGACTATCTTGGACCTTCTCTCATGTTGTACTTTCAATAGTTAAATGTTTTAAATTGTTAAATGGGAAAAAAATGAATGTAATTTTTCTGTCTTATCCTGAGAGATTCTAGTTCAGGAGCCACAGAGTATATTCCAGGAACCTGTACTTTGGCAATACTCCTGGTATTTATAACACTGATGATGCCTGAGCTACCTTTTGAAAAACAGTGTATATAATCCAAATTTCTTACTGCAAAGATAGTAATTCACTTTTCTGGAGATCCTCAGCAGCTAGTACAGAACATGCCACATAATAATGCTCAATAAACATTTGATGAGTGACTAAAGAATGAACAGTTGAATGAAAAGGAATGCTAATCCAAATCAGATCTTCTCAACCTCAGTGCTATTGACATTTTGGGCCACATAATTCTTTGTGGTAGGGACTGTCCTGAGCATGGTAGGATGTTTAGAAGTATTTTTGACCTCTACCCACTAGATAACCATAGCACTCCCTTCACTTGTGACAACCAAAAATGTCACCAGACATTACTGTGTATCTCCTGGGGCCAAATCATATCCAGCTTAAAATCACTGCCTTAAACTGATGCAACAGCTTCAGAGAAATCTCCTAGCACAATGTGTGGCACATAAGCACTAAGCAAACACTGGTGCCATTGCTTAATACTATTTTGGATGTTCAATCACTGCAGATATTGTTTGGTAGTTTGGCACACCTTCTTGTGAAGTAGGGCAATTATCTTCTTCTTCAGAATGGTTATCTAAGCATGTCATAAGAAAAATATTAGTTTGATTTTGAGTATCCCTAGTGGATGTCTGGCCCTTAATTTAAAAGAAAATATTATGGGTGGCCAGTTGGCTCAGTGCTTGGAGCTCGGTGCTCATAACACCAAGGTCGCCGGTTTGAGTCCCACTGGGGCCAGTGAGCTGTCATCTCCACAACTTGATTGAAAAAAAAAATGTTATGTGTTGTAATTTATTAGTGTGATTCCTATTAAGTCAGTGGGGAGTCCATACACAAGACCGAAAACCTAACCTCAGATATGATCCACTTGTTATATTCATGAGAATTGTAATTGCTTGTGTATAGACACATTTTCTTTTTCTCCCTACTCTTTAAAAATGTAAAGCCATACACACTTTGCAAAAGGAAATCACTTTGTCAAGAAAGCAAATAGAAAAGTGAAATAGAAAAGATTAATGTCATAAACTTCATTTCACTTACTTCTTTGAACATGTGGCCACTCCTAAAGCCTCAACCAAACATTTGACTTTCCCTGGGGTCAGGGGCAAGTGAGGCTTTGATTCAAGCTACTGGTAAGTGTTAATTTGTGCTGTCCTATGATAGGACAAAATGAGAAGTAGTATCTTCATAGAAGCCCAAATCTATATGTCTCTAAAGCAGAATTCTGCCTTTTACTTGCAGTTCAAAAAAATGAATTGGGAACTGTAGTAAGATAGTTAAAATGAGAGAAATATTCAATAGGAAATCTAGCTTGAGTTCTGCCCAAATTCTCCCATGCCAGCACTGCAAACTTCTGCGGTACAACTGCTGTTACTATAGACACAACAAGAGCTGTTACTGCTGCATAGACACAATAGGAACAGTGACAATGACAATAACAACTCGACTACTGTTACTACTACTCTTCCATTACTGCTGGGAAATAACTGTATTGAGAACTCACTACATTTCACAGACATCAAACAATCTTGTGGGGTAGGTATTATAATTCCATTTCCCAAAACTGAGGCTGAGAGTTTGACTAATCTGCTCACTGAATAGTTAATAAAAGTTCCGTGGACTCAAGGTGTGATTCTGGGCCTGCAGTTCAATGATGTGATGCTACATGTCCTGGCTTCACCTTCCTGGACTTTGGTCATCTTGTTTATCGAATGCAGGAGATAATCAGATAATATATAAGCAGTTGCCTCTGTTTCTTCTCAGACTAACTGAATCACCATGTTATGTGAGCCCAAAGCAGCATGGCTTTGCCCAGTGACATGTAACTGAACGTTCAATGTCCTCTGGGTTCCCATGGAAGCATCGGGCTAGAGATGTGACTCAAGCCAACAGGTGACAATTGAATTTGTCCTCTCCTGGCCAATAGGACAATGTTGAGATCAGGATCCCCAGCATCCACACCAAGACTGGCCATAAATTGGATCATTTTTATTTGAACATTGACGTTCAAAAATGATGGTGATGGAAACCGCATTAGTTAGACATTGTTCAAAAATATGTGCCCTCAAGAAGAAAGCCTGAGGGAGGGTTAGACAGTAGGAAGAACAAGTTCAGGCCTGTTTGTAAATAACAGAATTGTGACGGACAGCGATATTCTTAGTAGCGTTGTTTATAATAGCAAAAAATTGCAATGCCTCTCATATGCCCATCAGGAGGGGGCTGGTTAAATAAGTTATGAAACCTCTCTACAACACAATGCCATGCAGCCATTAAAAATGATGTCTAATTCAACATTTGACACAGAATGATACTCATTTTTACATAAATCACAAGATAAATTATTATAATAATCCAATTTAAATGATCATAATAATCTTTATTCCAAGCTTTATATGAACAAAGAAAATTAAACAAAGGTAAACACAAAAGTATAAATCACAAATACCTCTTGGCAGTGGGATTAAACTTGATCTTTATTTTTGTCTGTATAAATTTTAAATAATAAGCAGAAAAAAGTGATATAAAGCTATTTCCAACCAGGGGCAAATCTAGTTGTAGAAGGCTACAATTACATTGTAGTGATGATTTTCCATCTCATCTCAACTTTGCAAATTGTAGATTGAATTTGCACCGTGTATTAGAAAACCAAGCCTCTTCTTTTTAAAACGGCAAATGTCTTATCCGATCAGCCATGTTGTTTGTTACCTTTGATTCCGAGTAACTGGCAGCTTCTTGTTAAAGTCAAATCCCTTTGGAAGGAGATGGTACTAATGCTGAGACATACAGAAAAATTCCCCAGAGGTTATAATGGCAGCTCATGTGAACATCACTAGAATAAGTGCTAAGATTCAGGGGAACTACTTTGAAGGAAACAACGCTCACTTGGACACATACATTAGACACGTACCTTACAAGTTGTGCAGTAAGAAAAGTACCTTTTTGAAAAGCATGTATGTGAACACATAGGAAGATACAGTTTGCTCCCTTTTACCATAAGTTTTTTTTAATTAAAGTATAGTTGATATACCATATTATAATAATTTCAGGTGTACAACATAGTGATTTGACATTTATAAATCTTACAATGTGACCACCACATGAAGTCTAGTAACCATCTGTCACTGTCCAAAGTTATCACACTGTTTATTGCCTATACTCCCCTTCACCTTTTCCACCCATTCCTCCACTCCCCTCCCCCCTGGCAACCATCAGTTCCTTCTTTGTTACTAAGAGTCTGTTTTTGTTTGTTTTGATTTTTAAAATATAATTACACTTCCAAGTGAAGACATATTAGGTTGGTGCAAAAGCAATTGCGGTTTTTGCAATTATTTTTAACCTTTTAAATCGCAATTAGTTTTGCACCAACCTGATATGACAGTTATTTTTTTTGTCTGACTTATTTCACTGAATAACATCCTCTAGATCCATCCATGTTGTCACAAATGGCAATACTTCATTATTTTTATGGCTGAGTAATATTCCATTGGGTATATGTACCACACCCTCTTTGCCTATTCTTCTATCGATGGGCACTAAGATTGCTTCCACATCTTGGCTATTGTAAGTAATGCTGCAACGAACACAAGGGAGCACGTATCTTTTTGAATTAGTGTTTTCATTTTCTTTGGATAAATACCCAGAAGTAGAATTGCTGGGTAATAAGGTAGTTCAATTTTTAACTTATTGAGGAACCTCCAAACGGTTCCCCATAGTGCCTGCATCAATGTGCAGTCCCACCAACAGTGCACAAGGGTTCCCTTTTCTCCACATCCTCACTAACATTTGTTTGTTGACTTGTTAATAACAGCCATTCTGACAGGCATGAGGTGATATCTCTTTGTGGTTTTTATTTGCATTTCTCTGATGATTAGTGATGCTGAGTATCTTTTCATATGCCTTTTGGCCATCTGTATGTCTTCTTTGAAGAAATGTGTCTTGCTGTCCTCTGACCATTTTTTGACCTGATTGTTCACTTCTTTTTGTTGTTGTTATTGAATTGTATGAGTTCCTTATATACTTTGAATGTCAACTCATTACCTGACATATCATTTGTGAATATATTGCCCCATTTAGTAGGTTTCCCTTTTATTTTGTTGATGGTTTTCTTTGCAGAAGATTTTTAGTTTGATGGAGTTTCATTTTTTAAAATTTTTGCTACTGTTTCCTTTATTTAAGGGGACATGTCCAGAAAGATATTACTGACACTCATGTCAAATATTTTGCTACTTGTTTTTTTCTCCAGAAATTTTATGGTTTCTGCTCTTACATTTAAATCTTCAATACATTTTGAGCTTATTTTTGCATATGGTGTAAAGTGAGTGGTCCAGTTTCTTTCTTTCTTTTTTTTTTTTTGCATGTATTTGTCCAGTTTTCCCAACACAATTTGTTGAAGAGACTGTCATTTTTCTATTGCATTTTCTTGCCTCCTTTGTCGTGGATTAATTGACCATAGAAGCAAGGGTTTATTATGGGCTCTTTATTTTGTTTCATTGACCTATGTGTCTGGTTTTGTGCCAGTACCATACCATTTTGGTTACATGGCTTTGTAGTATAGTTTGAAATCAGAGAGCATGATACCTTCCACTTTGTTCTTCTTCCTCAAGATTGTTTTGGCTATTGGTGGTCTTTTGTGATTCCATATAAATTTTAGGATTATTTGTTCTAGTTCTGACAAGCACGCCATCGATATTTTAAAAAGGATTACGTTGAATCTATAGATTACTTTGCATAGTATGATCATTTTAATGATATTTACTCTTTCATTGCATGTGCATGGTATATCCTTCCATTTATTTTTGTCCTTTTCAATTGTTTTCTTTAATGTCTTAAAGTTTTTAGAGTACAGGCCTTTCACCACCTTTATTAGATGAATTCCTAGGTATTTTATTCTTTTTGTTCCAATTGGGATTGGAACAAAATGGGATTGTTTTCTCAATTTCTCTTTCTGATCATTCATCATTAGTGTATAGAAACATGATGAATTTCTGTATATTAACTTTTATTTTGCTACATTACTTAATTCATTCATTAATTCTATATTTTTTTATGAATTCTTTAGGGTTTTGTCTATATAGTATCATGTCATTCACAAACAGTGACAATTTTACTTCTTCTTTTCCAATTTGGATGCCTTTTATTTTTTTATTTTTCTCATCTGATTGCTGTGGCTATGACTTCCAGTACTCTATTGAGCAATAGAGAAGAGAGTGGCACCCTTGTCTTATTCCTGCTATTGGGGGAAAAGCTTCCAGCTTTTCACCACTGAGTATGATGTTAGCCTTGTCATATATAGCCTTTATCATTTTGAAGTAAGTTCTTTGTATACCCACTTTGTTGGGGGTTTTAAATCATATATGGATGTTGAATTTTGTCAAATGCTTTTTGTGCATTTTTAAAATGATTATATGAATTTTATCCTTGGTTTTACTGATGTGATATATCACATTGTTTTGTGGATATTGGAGCCATCCTGTCATACTGGTATAAATCCCATATGATTGTGATGTATAATAATTTTAGTGTATGGTTGAATTTGGTTTGATAGTATTTTGTTGAGAATTTTTGCACCTATGTTCATCAAGGATATTGGTCTCTCTCTCTCTCTCTCTCTCTCTCTCTCTCTCTCTCTCTCGGTAGTGTTTTTGTCTGCTTTTGGAAACAAGCTAATACTGGCCTCATAGAATGAGTTTAGAAACATTCTTTCCTTTTTAATTTTTTTAAATAGTTTTAGAAGGATAGTATTAATTGTTCTTTAAACATTTAGTAGAATTCACCTGTGAAGCAGTCTGGTCCTGGGCTTTTGTTTTGGGGAATTTTTTTTTTTTTTTTTGCCTCAATTTCATTGCTAGTAATTGGTCTGTTCAGATTATGTGTTTCTTCATGTTTTAAAGTTGTATGTTTTTAGAATTTATCCATTTTTTCTAGATTGTCCAGTTTGTTGGCATATAATTATTCATAGCATTCTTTAATGATTCTTTGTATTTCTATGGTGCCAGCTGTAATACTTCCACTTTCATTTCTGATTTTCTAAATTTTGAATCTATTTTTTTCTAATGAGTCTTGCTAGAGGTTTGTGGATTTTATTTATCCCTTCAAAGAAACAGCTCTTAATTTCACCTACCTTTTTTTTCTCTGTTTTATCTATTCCAATTCTGATCTTTATTATTTATTTTCTTCTACCTATTTTGGGCTCTGCTTGTTCTTATTTTTATCGTTCCTTTAGGTGTAAAGTTAGATTGCTTATTTGGGAATTGTTCTGTTTCTCGGGGTGGGAATTCATACCGTCTTTCCCCCAAAATAAGACCGGGTCTTATATTAAGTTTTGCTCCAAAAGACGCATTAGGGCTTATGTTCAGGGGATGTCATTTTGACAAATCATGCTAGGGCTTATTTTCCGGTTAGGTCTTATTTTTGGGAAAACACGGTAACTATGAATTTTTCTCTTCAAACTGCTTTTGCTGCATCCAAAAATTGTGGGAAATTGTGTTTCCATTTTCATTTGTCTCAAGATAGTTTTGATTTCATGTTTGATCAATTGTTGTTTAGTAGCATGTTGTTTAATCTCCACATATTTGTGTTTTTTTCCAGATGTCTTCGTATAGTTGATTTTTAGTTTCATGTTATTGTAGTCAGAAATTATGCTTAATATCATTTCAATCTTCTTGAATTTATTGAGGCTTGTTTTGTGGCCTAATATGTGGTCTATACCAGAGAATGTTCCATGTGCACTTGAGAAAAATACATAATCTGGAGTTTGGGAATTAGACCCCTAGCAATGGGGTCTAATGTAGTATTTAAGGCCATTATTTCTTTTTAATTTTCTGTCTGGATAATTTATCCATTGAGGCAAATGAGGTATTAAAGTCCCCAATTATTATTGTATTACTGTTAATTTCTGCCTTTATGTCTATTAATATTTGCTTTACATATTTAGGTGCTCCTATGTTGGGTGCAGAGATATTTACAATTGTTATATACTCTTATTGGTTTGACCCCTTTATCAATATGTAATGTCCTTCTTTGTCTCTTTTAACATTATGTCTTTTCAAATCTATTTTGTCTGATAGGAATATTGCTGCTCTAGCTTTCTGTTTCTATTTGCATGGAATGTCTTTTTCCATCCCTTTACTTTCAGTCCCTGTGTGTCTTTTGATCTAAAGTGAGTCTCTTATAGGCAGCATATAGATAGATTTTTTGTTTTTTAATTCATTTTGCCACCCTATGTTATTTGATTGTAGCATTTAGTCCATTTACATTTAGAGTAATTATTGATAGGTATATACTTATTGCCATTTTGTTAATTGTTTTTGGTTGTTTTTGAAGGAAGAGCGTTTAACATTTCTTGTAAAGCCAGTTTAGTGGTGGTGAACTCCATAGTTTTTTGCTTGTCTGGGAAACTTTTTATCTCCCCTTTAAATCTGAATGATAACCATGCCAGTTATAGTATCCTAAGTTGTAGATTGTTTTTTCTCAGCACTTAAAATATTTCCTGCCCCTCTCTTCTGGCCTGTAGTTATTACTGAGTAATCAGCTGATAGCCTTATGGGCTTTTCCTTGTATGTGACTTGTTTTCTTCTTGCTGCCTTAAAGATTGTCTCTTTATCCTTACCTTTTTCCATTTTAATGACAATGTCTTGGTGTGGGTCCCTTTGTGTTCATCTTGTTTGGAACTCTCTGTGCTTCCTGTACCTGGATGCCTGTTTACTTTCCCAGGTTAGATATGTTTTTAGCCATCATTTCTTCATATATACTTTCTGTCCCTTTCTCTCTGTTGTCTCCTTCTGGAATTCTTATAATCGGAATGTTAGAGTGCTTGATGTTGTCCCAGAGGTCCCTTATACTATCCTTATTTTTTAAAGTTCTTTTTCCATTTTGCTGTTCTGATTGGGTGATTTTCACTATTCTGTGTTCCAGGTTTATAATCAGTTCTTCTGTATTAACTAATCTGCTGTCAATTTCTTCCAGTGTGTTCTTTATTTCAGTTATTGTATTCTTTAACACTGATGGATTCTTTATTATATTTTCTAACTCTGTTGAAATTCTCTCCAAGTTCCTTTATTCCACTTTCAAGGTTGTTGAGCATCATTATGACTGTTTCTCTGAATTCCTTATCAGACACATTACTTACTTCCATTTCATTAGAGATTTTCTGTTTTTTACCCCCATTCCTTCATTTGGGGTGTATTCTTCTGTCTCCGTTTTTTTTTTCCACTTTTTGTGTTTGTTCCTATGAATTAAGTGAAATACTTATCCTCCCAATTTTGAAATAATGGTTTCTGTATGGACTGTACTGTATGGTTTGGGCAGGTTGACTGTAGTCAAGGCAGGCATATGCAGTGCTTGATGTGGCCAGAAGCAGTGGATTTGGCATACGGCATCCTGGTGTGTGTATGTTTCCTTGCCCTTCCGGGTCGGGCTGCCCAGTGTGTGCATGGCATGCCCTGTTGCTTTAGTTGTCTGTTGACTGAGCTGGGTCTGGGCAGGGCTGCTGAGTGCACATGTCACAACACCTTACTAGTTCCACACTTTCTCAGGGTGAGTACCACAGCATTTTGCTAGTTCCATACTCTCTCCAGGTAGGGGAGCCTCACATGCATGTGCAGACTCATGGATGCATGCAGCAGTGCCCTGCCATACCTGCTGGGTCAATATCCAGGTGGAGGGGCCTCATGCTAATGCTATGACACCCTCCTGTTCCTGTTGGATCTAGCTGTAGGAGGGGTGACTGGGATGCACTATAGGTCAGCAGAGAACCTGGATAGAACTCCCACCTGCTATCCAAGTGCAGGAGAAATGTCAACAGTGGCACTCAACCTGGTTGTTCTGTCTTGGAGAATTTCCTCAGCTCCCAGAGAGTTCTCGAGGTTCCCCAACCTTCTCTATGCAGTCTCTCTCTCTTGAGTTTTTGTGGAGAAGCTGTTTCAGTTGTCTCTCAGAAGGAATTGCTCTAAGTATAGGTGTACATTCTATGTTTTCTTGGGAGGGGACAAGCTTAGGATCCTTCTGTGCTGCCATTTTGGACCTGCCTTCCCCCTTTTACTGTAAGTTTTATATGATTTTCAAATTAAGTCCTTCCAATCTCTAGTCTTGCCTCTCAGATCCAATTTGGTTTGCTGATTTATTTTCATCCATCAATTTTCTCTAAGTATGATGCATTTTGCGCTCATCTCTTTCTGGAAGCCTGGAAGCATTGTAATAGGATGAGTCAACAAATGAGCTTAATTGATCCTGTTGGGCCTTCGTTTATGCAAGGATGATGAGGAGCTGCTGGCTCAGTATTCTTCTGAAAATTATAACTTTGGAAAACTGCATTTCCATCTAATTTTATTTGCTGAAGGAATGGTTACCTATCTATTATTCAACACATATTGAACACTAGATTACAAGCATCCTCACTTTAAAAGACACATTTCTCCAACCCTGCTGGTATTAATGCTACAACACTGCTTGGTGATTTACAGTAGCTGTTCTCCAATGAGGTTCAAAGGCTTTCAAATACAGACATACATCATTTGGTTGCACTTTGCTTTATTGTGCTTCTCAGATACTTTGTTTACAAACTGAAGACAAGACCCTCCACAAGCAAAATGATTATGACTCACTTCATTGCAATACTTGCTGTGGAGACAGAGTCCCAGAGATCAGTTTCCAGGCTCTTGACCTTATGTGGAAAGGTGCTGGCTCGGGTAGCAGATGGCCGTCAGCTGTGGCTAGTTTGCCATCAGCCGTAACCAGTTAGCCATTAGCCACTAATATAACTGCCGTGGCTACTCTAGGGGGTTGGTTGGTAGGCAGAGAAGTGGACGGCAAAGTGTGGCTTCTGCTTCATGTGTCTCCAAACCAGCCACCAGCGAGACTATAGTGGTATGACTCCCCTATGGATGGCTCCGTGGGTGTTCTTTTTTGGCCTCACCATGTCCTGCGTTCTGGTGCGAAAAGTGGGACCAGAGACCCCATATTACACTTGCCTTATTATGGTGGTGTGGAACCAAATCTGCGACTTACCCGAGGTATGCCTGTGCTTTCTTATCGCTTTCTCACCAGAAATCCCAGTGGTGTGAGGGAAAAATGTAAACACAATTACCAGAAGATTAAGAAGTAACCCAAAGCCAGTATCAAACTCAGACCAAACACTATAACAAAATATTTGTCTCAGGTGCCTCCCAATGCCAATTCTACTTGCCAGGGTTTGTCTTCTCCACCGTTCTCTTAGTCTGCCAAGACTCAATGAATTCATTGGTCTGTCCTCAACACCTTCCTCAGAAGAAAGTCCAGTGCTGGAGACTTTATCCTGTCCCCACACCTCCTCTGAACATAACACAGAAGAAAGCAACTTGATCATTTTCTTATTCCTTGACCCTTTTTCTGGAGTTAAGCCATGCTACACGGCATTAGTCCCACAGGGGTTCACTTTCCCAGCTGCATCCTCACAATTCCTTCCTTCTCAAAATGATAACCTCCTCTCTCCCAGAGCTCTATTTTCCTGCTGTCCTTTAGCAAACCTCCTGTGGGGACAGAGCCAGGAGAGCAGTTTCCAGGCTCTCAGCCTCATGTGGAAAAGTGCTCACTCGGGTAGTAAATGACCATCAACTGTGTTTGGATGGCCATCAGCTATGGCTAGTTGGCCGTCAGCTGTAACCAGTGAGCCATTGGCCACTAATAAAACTGCTGTGGCTACGCTAGCAGCAAATGGGGCTAGCAAGAAGATGGTGGCTGAGCTAGCAAGGGTGGAGTGTGGATTTTGGATTGCAGAGAGGCGGATTTCAGTTAGCAAGTGAGCTTGTTTGGCAGAGACAAGTGGATGGCGGGTTGTATATTGTGTGGCTCCTGCTCCCTGTGTCTCCAACCGAGCCGCCAGCGAGAATATAGTGGTATGACTCCCCTATCTATGGCTCTGTGGGTGTTCCTTTTTGGCCTCACCATGCTCTGCGTTCTTATGCAGGGAGGGAGACTAGAGACCCTGCCTGCCACCCCACATGACACCTTCTCTAAGAATTCTTTGTGCTAATGGTCTTCACTTTCCCCTTGAACTCATTCAACCCATTTTTCTAGGCTTTCATCCAGATCATTGCACTGAAAGTGCTCTCAGTAATGTCACCAATGAATTACTCGTAGTTACATTTAATAACCTCCTAACTAGTCTCCCTTTTCCCATCTTTGCCTTCCATACAGTATTTCAAACCCAACAATAAGACATAAGGCAAATCATGTTATACCTCTCTTCAAAACGTGTTCAAGGCTTCTCATTGTATGAAGCCCTTATAATTTTATATAAGGTTCTATGTGATATTCCCCCACCTCTAATTAACTCCTGACTCTCAACCTCTCCTACTCTTCCTTTTCCTCCTGTCTCAGCCATATCATCTAGAATAAGTCAGGCTGCCACCCACCTCAGGACCTTTGCACTGGCTGCTCTCTCTCTCATATGTTCTTCCCTCAGTTATATGCTGGTATACCTCCTCAAATCCTTCAGGTACCTGCTCAGATGATACTCTCTTATTGAGGTCTCCTTGTCTACACTATTTACAAATGGACTTTATCTCCATTCCTGGGACTCCCTCTCTATTACCCTCCCAATTAGGTATGATTTCCCTCCATAACACTTATCACGTTTTATTGTACTATATAATTTGCATGCTTATTATGTTTATTGCCTGTCTCTCCCACTAACATGGAAGCTCTTTGAAGAAGGTGAAATTTGTATTCCAGCCTTTAGAACAGTTCTTGGAATAGTATGTGCTCAGTAAATAGATCTTGAATGAATGAACTGCGGGCAAAAAGACCAATAGTACAGTGTCTCAAAGTGCTTATAAAAGTGTAAATTCTTTGGTTCCATACATAATGACTTAATTATATACAGTCTTTGGAGGTGGGCCCTGGGGTTCTTGTTGATTCTTATGCACAATGGTTCCTTATCTGATGCTTCTAAGAAGGTTACTGGGCCAGGGGTACAGAATTCTGAAGGGCTATTGGATAGTAAACCAGGAACAGGTGGGCACTCAAACCAGTTGACTAAGCCAATGATTTTGAACCAGGGGCAACTTTGACCCCCAGGGGACATTTGCCAATGTCTGGAGACGTTTTTAGTTGTCCACACTGAGGCAGGGGTGGGGGTGGGAGGCACCTACTGGCATCTAGTGAGTAGAGGCTAGGGATTCTGCTAAACATCCTACAGTGTGCAGGAAAATGCCCAACAACCAATAATTATCTGGAACAAAATGTTAATTGTGATGAAGTTGACCTTGGACTAAGTTAGTTTCATATCCTGGGCTCTTCACTTGGACAACTTCTGATCCTAGCTCCAAAGAAGAAGCTTGGCAATGATTTACTGAGGGAGACCAAAAGCAAAGATAACATTGTTTTAGGAGTGATTATACTGACTTCCAGTCTCAGCCCTGCTTTTAATTGTATGATCTTGATTATGTCACCTATTCATTTCACTTGGATCATGCTATGGGCTAGATTGTTTCCCCTTAAATATCAGGTTGGTGCCCTAACTATCAATGTGGCTGTATGAAGATAGGGCCTCTAAGGCGATAATGAAGGTTAAGGGGGGGCTATAATCCAATAGGACTGGCGTCCTTAGACGAAGAGGAAGAGGCACCATAAGCGTGCGAGCAGAGAGGAAAGGCCACGTGAGGACACGGGGAGGCAGATTTCCCTTACACCTGACAAGAGACAGGATGCACTTAGTTGGTTTACAGAGCCCATTTTCCACATCTCTGATAATAACCAATAATGATCACATGCAAGTTGAGCCTTGTGAACAGAGAAATGGGAACTGTGAAGCAAGTTTGAGGCATACAGTGGAGATTAGAGACATCCCAGGACTCTTCCCTCTGGTTAAGGTTAAATTGGAAACAGGAGGGGCCCTTGTAACATTTGTGATAAATTGAAGTTCGGGTGGTGAGAGAAGCCAACTGGCACAGTGGAAGAAAAATACAACAGTAAAAGTACTTAACGCGTGCAACCCAGCTGGCTTTGCCAATCAGGAATCATGTATTACATACATTCCATGATGTAGCCAGTGTGGGAACAGGGTTTCTCACTCTTGAGAGAAGATAGTCATAATTCAAAGCTATTAACAAAAATAATAGGACAGGGACCCGGAGGAGCTTTTCTTCGAATGCCTACACACATTCCACCTATCCTAATTTTAGCAATGTCATGAGTCAGAACAGATCCCCATCAAGTCTGTCATGCTTGTCATAACATGGCATTTGAATAGAAGACATCCCTTCCCAGGAGATATTCCTGCTAAGTCACTGTGTTATTTAATGGGGTTTAAAGATTCCCTTTAAGTTTCAGGGCCTGTTTGTATGTAATTTGCATTGGAAAAAGCAACTGTTGGCTGAGCTCCACTTAAAAGGAAACAAGCTTCCTTCAGGCTAGGATTGGGAGCAGGCTCCACAGCTATAATTAGCTAATGAGGGAATGGGAGCATGGCAGAAAAAGGAGGGCGGGGGGCTTTGGTTTGCATTTGGAATGAAAGAGACCATGTTTTAAAAGTTACCATCGGTGATTCTGAATTACTTCAAAAAATAACCCTGTGGTTATCAATGACATTGTTTGTATTTTATGGTGTCACCCCTCTAGATGAGGTGATTACACCTGGCCCAATTTTGGCCCTCAGATTCTCTTGGGGTTTGGAAGTGAGACTGTGTCTAATCTGTGGTTGCTTTTCTTGAACTTGGGACACACATATTTCAAGAGACAGGTTGATGAAAGCCTGAGTCCTACATCCCCAGTAAGCTTGGAGGACAGAACAGAGGTAACTTAGCAGCGTTTGGAGAAAGCGCCAAGAAAAGCAGAAAAAAAATCTAGAAGGAGAGGGATCTGTGAACTTAGAAAGCGCAGTGTCTGGTTTCCGGACACAGAGCAGATTCCTTACGAGGGACTGATTTCATGATCAGTCAGTATTAAGGGAAAAGAGCATAACTCATTATTGAATCCACCTTATATTTTCATTTCAAAAAGTATCATTCCAAACTCTTGGAGTTCCTACTGGTATAAAGGTAACAGAATAATCATGTTGCTGGAGTTATTTAAGCAGATAAGGACCGAGGCCTCTTAGTCTTACCCATCTTTAAATTCTTTCCTTCTTTCAGTCTAGACTTTTCAAATGGTAGTTGCTCAGGACAGAATTTCTGACTTGAAATGTAGAGATATTAACAAAAGTTGTACCTAAGGAAGAAATATTGTCAAAACAGTGCAGTAGTATTCACCTTACGTAATTCATGGAGAAGGAGGTCTGCTCACCAAAAGGTAGACATTGATTGCAGATACCAAGTCTAGCTTGGTATGTGAATCAGATCCCCAAGTATTGCTAGTTCCTAAATAGCTGCACTCATCTTCATCTCAGAGGCTGGGTCAGTGTCCAAGTAATTCATTATTTTTATGCACATGTCCCTCAAAGTTTATTTGGCAGTTAAGTAGCAAGAGAAACTTACATTTTTCACATCAGGAGAAATTTGTGAGTAAAATGAAACCTCTCATTAGTGACTCTCCTTTCTAAATGCTATGTTGCCATATTTATCACAAATCATGACAGCACATCACTCGGACCTTACACGTGAGCGGGCCTTGCTTCCTTTACTTATTATTATTATCTACCTCATTTACCTCCATGATGAGAAAAGCCTCTTGAATGTTATTTTAGTAAAAGTGCTGGCTGGGGCTTCTGGAAGAGAATACGGTTGGGGTTGAGGGGAGAACAGTATTCCTATTGTTTTATATTTGGGGGACTTTGGGCAGCAAGTAACAGTTGAAACTGTTGTAACTAGAAAAAACTAGGTTATCCCTGCATCCCTCACATAGCGTCACATGGAAGGAAGGAACATTCTCCTTGTTCCTTCGCTCTAATAGTTTCACGAGGACTGGACCATTGCTTGGCTTACAATGAAACTCCTTTCCGACTAGCCCCGAGACAGTGGCTGGGGTCAGTCTCTGAGCATGTGGAAATGGAGGTGGCAGCTTGGCCGTGGTACACGCTCCCAAGCAATTAGCCCTGAGGTGTTTCCAATAGTGTTTGAACAGCAGCTACAGAGTCTCTGTCTGGGGAAACTGATTTATGGACATAGGTAACTTCACCTAAGGTCAAATCCTGAACTTCTTGGCCGGGGGTGGGGGGGTCTATTTAGTAAGATTCTTCTGTGCGGAGTGAGATAACCAAATTCATTCTTGCTTTAACATAAATTGGGTCAAATCCCTGGAAAGTCAAGGGACTGACTCACTTCAGGAACAGCTGGATTCAGGGGTTCAGGGGACCTAATGTCATCAGTCATTCTCTGTTGCTCAGCTCTTGTCCCGACCCGCGGGACACTACACGAGGGACCCCGAAGCACCTAGAAGGGAGGAAAATGGGAGACACGAAGACCGGAGACAAGACAGGAGTTCTGATCAAGTCTCTCTTTATTGCAGCTCAATCAGGGGTTATATACATTCTTTTGCTGGGTGGAGGGGCATTAGCATAAGAAGGGTTGCCGCAGGCTAGCATCTTAAGCCATCCAGACACCCCCTACAGAAATGTGGGTGTTATCTAAAGACCCAAGTAACTTCCTCTATCTCATGCTTCTCAGTTATGTGATGGTGCCTTATAGGGACCCGCCCCCTACAAGCTCTGCTTTCAGCTCTGCTTTCCTCTGCTTTTTTTTTTTTTTTAGGTTTATACAGGCCTTTTCATCACCATGGCTCCTGACAGCTCCAGGCTTATACTATACTTATGACCAGCAGAAAGAGATCTTCCCTTTTACTAATAGCTCTAACAGTATTCCTGAGATTGATTCACTCTTGTCTGGTTTGGATAATAGTTAATAAACTCACTTGCCAGACCCAAGGAAGTGTTCCAGGTGTGTGTGTGTGTGTATGGGACAGGTTAAGGTTGTCAGCTCCCACTGAAACCTATAGATTAAGAGTGAGAAAAAGGTGACTTCTTAAAGGAGGACTAAGGTGCAACAACCAGAAGGTGGAGCCTAGCAGTTGGGTTTATAAAACCAGTGTTTGCAGATATTTACCACCAGGAAACCCCTACAAGGATTGCCCTTCATACTTGAGCACATGAGGGTTGGTATTATCCAGATCAGGCATAGTGTTCAGAATACCCTCATTCATACTCACAGGCTAGCTAAACCTGGCTCATTGAGGTTTGACCTATCTTCAATGGACCAGGGTGAGGCTAGATGGGAGGGGAGCCTACTTACCTTTACTGAGTGCCTACCACATACCTTACAATTTCTTATACGTTATTTAATTCTTTTCTTAGGATGTTTTGTTCAAGGCAGGTGTAATTATTCCCACTTTAACATGGAAGCAAAAAAAGTAAAGCGACAAAAAGACCTGTCCATGATCATACAGCTACTGAGAATTTGGCTCTTGTTTCCAACCTAGCACGCTATTTTTATGATTACAGAATTCAAAAAACTTAATAAGCCAGAGGTCTCACATTTGGGGTGATGGTGGAAGTCACACCCAGAGACTCAGAATATTTGAGTACTTTTCCAGTTCTGGATAAAATGTCTGTGGTTCAGTTGCTCTTCCATCTTAGTCTGCTCAGGCTGCTATCGCATACCACAGCCTGAGTGGCTGAAACAACAGACATTTACAAGGTGTGATCAAACAGTATGATGGATATTCAGATAAAAGAAAGTTTATTACAATAAAAGACACATTGCCATCAATCCCCCTCAAAATACACTCCCTTGCTTTGAATACTTATCCCATCATTCTTGCCACTTTCTGAACAGTGCTGGAAGTCCTCTTTTGTGAGTGTCTTTAGTTGTGTTGTCATGGCTGCCTCGATGTCCTGAATTGATTCAAAACGTTTACCTTTCATGGTCATTTTGATATAGGGGAAGAGCCCGAAGTCGCACAGTGCAAGATCTGGCGAATAAGATCTGGTTGAGGGCACACCATACTGTTTTTATTTGACAGAAATTGCTGTACCAGAAGTGATGTGTGACATGGAGCCTTTCTATTGTGATCACAAAATATGGTGAATGCTGCTGCTGAGTGCCATTCAATATGGGAAGCGGCGCGTCAAAACTTAGTAACAGTGTGTAACAAGTTTCAGCTTGTTTTGTGCAGTCAGTCGGGTGTGAGCTACAGTTGAAAGAAGGTGTATTTTAAAGTGTGCCATAAATCATCCTCCATCATGACAACACTCTGTGTCACACATCGCTTCTGATACAGCAATTTCTATCAAATACAAACATTACAGTGTGTCCTCATCCTCTTATTCACTGTATCTGGCACCATGTGGTTTCTGGCTCTTCCCCAAAGTCAAAATGATTCAGGACATTGAGGCAGCCATGACAGCACAACTAAAGACACTCACGAAAGAGGACTTCCAGAACTGCTTCTGAAAGTGGCAAGAACGATGGAATAAGTGTGTTTAAAGTGAGGGGTAGCATTTTGAGGGGGATTAATGGCAATGTGTCTTTTACTGTAATTTTTTAAAAAATGTGAACATTCACCATATTATTTGATTATTATTTCTTACAGTTCTGGAGGCTGGCAAGTCCCGCATGGTTGGGTTCTTGGTGAGGGCTCTCTTCTTGGCTTGCACATAGTCACCTTTTTGCTGTTTCCTTCAATGTTAGAAAGAGAGAGAGAGAGAGAGAGAGAGAGAGAGAGAGAGAGAGAGAGAGAGAGACACCCCGACTGACCGCTGGTCTGTTCTATAAGAACACTAATCCAATCATAGGGGCTCTACTCTCATGACCTCTTCTAAAAGTTACCTCCCAAAGCCCCATCTCCAAATATCACACTGGGAGGTAGGACTGTAAGATATGAATTTTGGGGAGGGGGTCACAAACACTCAGTTTATATTGTCCTACCCTTTCATCCTAGTCAGTCAGTTTCTCTCTCTCATCTGAATTCAGGCATCCTTTGGCAGGCATGTTAACAGAGGAAAGGGAGAATGGGGTGTTAGAGTCTGTTTTTGCCCATCTTGGAGCTAAAGCAGGCATGGAAATTATCCTCTCCTTTACTCGCCTTTACCCCATTTCATCCCAATACATCTTGGGATATTTGAACTAGTAATAGTTAGGAGTTGGATTCCTAATTAACTTTCCCAAGTGAAGAGTAGGTGCACAAATCCACCTCATTCAATTTGATGAAACACTATTTGGCATCTACTGAGAGTTAACAGGCTTAAGGCAGTAGCTGGCTAGGCTGAGTAGAATAATAACTTGCCTTAGGTTATCAGCTGAGTTTCATCCAGAAATAAATCCTGTCTGATCTCGTGGTACAAGCCATGAGATTATTCCATCTAGTCTAGAGGCAAGAATTTTTTGCCTTGTAATTGAGCAGCAAAATGACTCTAACTAATGCAAATTTTGTGTGTTTCAGGGTTTGGCCAATTTATGAATTAGGATTATGGGAAAGGATGGCTTGTTCACTGTCACCAGAAATTTTATAGTCAAGGATCAAGCTAGAGCAGTGGTTCTCAGCCTGGGTGCGATTTTACCACCTTTCCTTCTTCAGGCAACATTTGTCAATGTCTGGAGATATTTTTGGTTGTCACAGTTGAGGGTAAAGGTTACTACTGGCATCTATTGAGGAGAGGCCAGGGAAGATGCTAAGCCTCCTACTGTGCACTGGACAGCCCTCACAACAAGGAATTATGTGTCCAAAGTGTGAATGGTGTGGAGGGTGAGAAACCCTAAGGTAAACCATTAGTAGCCAAAGATGATACATAGGCTTCCAATCGAGTGAAGCAGTTTCTTAAGCTCACACAATATGAAACGTCCCTCTCTTTGGTAGAGGTTTGGCAGAGGTAACCTTGTGTTTGTTTCCTATGGCTGCTGTAATAAATTAGCACAAACTAGATTCTAAACAATGCAGATGTATTATGTTGCACTTCTGGAGGTTAGAAGTCTTACCATGTCTCTTCTGGAGGCTCTAGGAGAGAATCTGGCATTTGCCTTTCTAAGCTTCCACAAGTTGCCCGCATTCCTTGGCTTATGGCTTTCTTCTCTTCTGTCCTCAAAGTCAGCAGCCTCATCTCTCTGACCTCTGCTCCATTGTCATATCTTCTTCTCTCACTCTCTAACATCCTGTCTTCATCTTAGAAGGCTCTTTGTGATTACATTGAGCCTAATTAGATAATCCACAAAAAGGTTTCCGGCTCAAGACCATTGATTTAATCTAATCTGCAAGGTCCCTTTTGCCATATAAAGGTAGCATATTCATAGGTTTTGGGGATTCGGACATGGTATCTTAGGGGAAGCATTATTTTGCCTACCACAGTCCCCTTCCTCTGCTACAAGACTCTATAGACTACTCCTGATTTCTGAGATACCTTTGCCCCAAACTCCCCTATTTTGCTAGAATCCTGTGACCACAGAAAAATAAAAAGCCGTGCTAGAAAAACAAAACAACCACACCCCTAGCCACACACACACACAAAAAGGCAATTCTCTTAAAGAAGTTTTTGGCCCACACCTGAAATCTATGTAATTTCACTAACAATTGTCACCCCAATAAATTTAAAAAAAAAGAGAAGTTTTTGGCCTCTTGTTCAAGCTACTAAGTTAACTAGACTTAAGGTCAAATAAATAGTGATTATAATTTCAAGATTCCAAGAAGATGACAGAGTTGAACTATTCATTATTTCTTTCTACATAGATTTGTAGTAAACAGACTCTTATTTTTTAAATTTCAATTTCTAGTTGTCTTTATTCTCTCCATCCTGCTTAATCAAAATTTCCAAAAATACAACTACTATTTTGGTCTAGGTTGCTGTCAATGTCTACCTCAGTCCTTCGTGGCCTCCCAAAATGCAGATGTTGAATTTGAAGCTCACCACAACAGAATTCCATGTGGGTTCTGTGTTAATTGCACCTACATGCAATTGATTTGAGCACCGACATGCTTACTGTTGTACTTTGGAGGGCAAAAGTGGGTACCAAAGAAATGCAAGGCATTTTCCCAGAGTTCAAAGGAGTTAAAATGTATTTGCCTCTACCTAAGCGGTTTGGAAACCAGAAGAACAAAATTCAAGCCAACTGAGTGAACATTTTCTTTTTTTAAATTTTTATTGGGGAATGTTGGGGAACAGTGTGGTTTTCCAGGACCCATCAGCTCCAAGTCAGGTCATTGTTTTCAGTCTAGATGTGGGGTGCCCAGCTCCCTGGCCCACATGGGAATCGAACCCGCGGCCTTGGTGTTATGAGCTCGTGCTTTAACCAACTGAGCCATTCAGCTGCTCCAACTGAGTGAACATTTATGGAGTGCGTACTCTACACCAGCTTGGCATAAAATATTAGGATATAAAGATAAATACACAAATGCTTCTCATGGACTTAGTACCCAGAAGAGATTTGCCTTAATCTTTCTCATTAGTCTGTCTTTTCACAGGTATTCCCACAACAGCAAGGTTTCAATTTGCCTCCAACTATAAAAAAGTTACATCTCTACCTAAACGTGACATTGTTCAAAGAAAATAAAAAAAGCATTTCCCCTATGATTGTGAGGCTTCAAATCATAGAATTTCTCTTGTCTCTTTTTAGAAAGTCAACATGACCTGGTGGAAAGCACACTAGCTCTCAAGTACACAGAGCTCAGTATGAACCCCTGTTTGGCCCCTCAGCAGGCAATGGGAGTTTGGGCAAGTCATTGACTCTCCCAGTTTCAGTTTTCTCATTTGTAAAATCAGAGTTCCAACTAAACACTTTAGTAAGGACCAGAAAACATGCTGGGAAGGATTTTACACAGAAGCAGGCACATAGCGGGTGGCGGTTTAGTGATGGCTAGAACGCTCCCGCTCCCCACCCCGCTGCCTCCAGTCATTAGATGTGGACTTTCCAAGTGTAAGTCAGCTTGCATGCTCATTCTGTACGGCTTCTTTACCTCCCGCATGGGCTTGGAAACAGCTTAATAGGCAGACTAGTTACAATTGCTCACACTACTCCACATTTGGAATAATTTTTTTTTAATACCTTTAAATGTAACTCACTTGTCACATATTGAGGGTTATAAAAGCCTCCACTTTTAAAAAAAAAATTATCACCCAACTGAGCATCTTCTGGAAGGTGCTGACTCTACAGTTTTTAAAACCTATTACCGATGGAGTCATTTTTCACTTTGGAAACAATCTCTCATTTTCATGGAGCATACAGGGCTGGCTATAGCCAGCTGGGTGCTTTTATAATACCATTCACCATTCCACTTAGGCATTTCCCATTTTGTATTTTGTCTACAGAAAAAAACAACAACAAAAAAGTATCGATACTTTTATCCATTCCATGCTTCTAGAAAATTTGGACATTGACATCTTCATTTTATGATGCAGTATTTATGTGGTTTTGAGTAGGTGGGCAATTGAGGGCTTGGGATCTGGAGTTAGGGAGGATGGAATTTGAATTCCAACTCTGCCACTTACTAGTTGTGTGGCTTTGGGCAAGATAAGTACCCATTCTGCCCCTTGGTTCACCCATCTGCAAAATGGAGATTATAATAGCATCACTAGTAAGGTTTCATGAGATTAGACATAGTACTATATTGCCTACTGCATCTATTATTCTTACTGCTGCCATTATCATTAAAAATATTATGATTATTATTTAGTATTATTCTTATACTACTCTGGTTCATTGATTTATGGTTGGGATAAATTTAGCTGTTAAGTGTAAAGTGCTTAGCATAAAGTCTGGTACAGTAAGTAAGTTCTTAGTAAAAGGCAAGTATTATTTATTATTATTACTCATTTTTACTTATTGAAGGGTTTTATAAACATTAACTTATTTATAAACATCAACTTATTATACAACCCTATTTTCACTGCAGCATTACTAATAGCCAAGTTATGGAAGCAACATAGATGTTCATCAAAAGATGAATGGATAAAAAAGATATGATATATATACGAGGTCAGACAGTTAAGTTTGAGAACTCATCCTAGAAAAAGTGCTACAAACCTCATTGCTGAATATCACTATAGTCACTTTCAAAGTCCTCCCCTTGGGAAGCTATGCACTGATGCCAGCGCCTAGTCCACCCTTCAAAGCAATTTTGGAACTCTTTTTCCAGAATGGCCATCAGAGCTGTGGTCGTATTACTCTGGATGTCCTGAATGTCATCAAAATGTCTTCCTTTCAATATTTCCTTTAACTTTGGGTAAAGAAAGAAGTCATTGGGGGCCAGATCAGGTGAGTAGGGACGGTGTTCCAATACACGTATTTGTTTATTGGCTTAAAACTCCCTCACAGACAGTGCTGTGTGAGCTGGTGCGTTGTCGTGATGCAAGAGCCATGAATTTTGCCATTGTTGGCAAAGTTCAGGTCATTCTGTCTAACTTTTTCTCGCAGCCTTTTCAGCACTTCCAAATAGTAAACTTGATTAACAGTCCAGTTGGTACAAATTCATAATGAATAATCCCTCTGATATCAAAAAAGTTTAGCAACATCTTTGCAACAAGTTTGCAAACTTAATTGTCAGACCTCGTTTTCCACACAATGGAATATTACTCAGTAATAAAAAATAACAAACTCTTTCTATTTGTGAAAACCTGGATGGACCTAGAGGGCATTATGCTATGTGAAATAAGTCAGACAGAGAAAGAAAAACACCATATGATTTCCTTTATATGTGGAATCTAAAAAACAAAATAAATCAAATAAAACAAAAGATAAACGGACTCATAGATGGAGAACAAGTTGAAGGTTACCAAAGAGGAGGAAAGTGGGGGAAATGGGACAAAAATCAATCAATCAATCAAGCAATCATACATACATACATATAAATTTACATACATATATACATACATACCTAAATACATACATAAATAAATAAAAACATTACTACCTTAAAAAAATAAAAATAATTCAAAAGGTTGGGGAGCACTGGCAGAGGCAGTTTTTTTTTTTTTTTTTTAACTTAATGTCTTTTCCTGGTAGAATGATACTTAAACATAAGTTTTTCCTGGTCTGTTCTTGAGTTAAAAAGAAAAAATGAGAGCTCATTGGTACCTGCTCTCAAGTCTGGTGGGCAAGACACTGATATAAATGGATCAAAATAAATAAAATAATGGTCACTGTACTGATAAGTGCTCCACATATTACATGAGTGCTGAGGGGGAGCCACCGGCACCCCTCATTCTAATCCCAAGCATTAGAAATATTTGTTCTTTTCTTCACTCTATACGCTTCACAAGCTATTTCTTCTTCCCAGAACGCTCATTTTCTCTACTGCCTGGTAAATTCCTACTCATCCTTCAAAATCCAGTTACATATCCCCTACTTTGGAAAACTTTTTGTGCCTCTCCCACCCCTCCAGAGTTGGCCTAGGCATGCATGTGTGCACATACTACACACAAATGAACTTAATTATTAACCTATGTGTAGGTTCCATAATACCCATTTCAAAGATGGATAAACTGAGGTGCCAAATGGCTAAATATCTTGCTCAAAGTCACACAGATATTAAGTGGAGAAGCTGGAATTTAAACCCAAATAGTTATTAAACAGAGGTCATTTTGTTTATTTGACCACAAAATTCTGTTCCATCTAAGATCTATCACGAAAGTGTCTCTGGTGTGTCATTTAAGTCATGGTCACGCTAAAAGGCCAGTTAAATTATCTAGAGCCAGGCAAAATAAGTGAGACTATAAAAATATTACTGGGCTTGTGTAGTCCTCCCTTCCCAGGGGATGGCCAAGAAGACAGGAAGTCAAAAGCCTTAATAACCTGGCGCCGTTAGTGTGGAACGGCCATGAATGAAGCATCGATGGAAATGAGTGAGACAGTCGCTGATTCAGGCAGACCGGTTCTTTAGGAAGAATGACTAAAACTTTGAATTCTTTCGATGGCAGTTTAAACAACTTCTAATCATCAGTTGCCCCACTCGCTTAAGAAGAAAGAAAGCCTTGCAGGAGAAGATGTGGTTTAGGAACACAGCTTCTGACATGAGGCTGAAGTGAGGGGTTACATTGTAACGCTGATTGGAGCCGCCTTAGTTAGGGTGATTGGCTGAGAGAACTGAGGGGTTCCTGGAAATCAGCGGGCTGGATGACTCGGGCACGGGCACGACGGGGAGACCTTGCTTCTCTAGATCACTCCTTGGCTCTGAGCAAGCCAATATGCGTGTGGCCACTACCGGAGACAGTGCAGGAGCAATGATGGACAAAATGGATAACACTAATTGAGCATTTACTAAGTGTTGGTCCTTTCCGTACTAATTCTTGCTGAATCCTCACACCAGCCATCTAAAGAAAATGGAACTGTTCTGACTATTTCACAGATGAGGACATTGAGACACAAAAGCTTGAATGTTCTCGTGGAACAGAATCAGGATCCTGCAACCCTAGATTGGCCTGACTCCATCATCTGCTGGTATAATTATTTACTCAGGTGCCCAAGCAGCTACGTATGGTGAAGAGAACCAAGTCAGAAGAAGCTTAGCTAGCTGGGAAGGTTTAAGGAATGGCTCTTTGGTTTTCTCATCCCTACAATGAGGAGTTTTCTCATCTGTCGTGTAGGGCGGCCTGTGGGGTCACTGGTCCCGCTCCCCACATAAGAACGCAGGATGGTGAGGCCAAAAAGGAACACCCATGGAGCCATAGGTAGGGGAATCATACTACTATATTCTCACTGGCGGGTGAGAATAGGGTCCTTGTACCTTGAACACCCTCAAAGCTGGGAGGACAAATGCTTCACTGTAAACAGGCTTTGGTGAAGGAAAGGATGGCAGTCTACCTTTTCTGTTCATTGTGCCTGATGTCAGCCTCTGGGCAGGTGGCCCTGATGGGAACAGCTCAGTCTAGCAAGGGGTTATACATACAGCTTCTTACAGAGGGTCAGAGCACTCCTGTCCCCTCACTTACCCACTCTCGGGGTCTCTTAGGCCAACACATGCCATTGCTGGGAATTCTTGACATTATTCCTGATTCCTAGCACCTAACATATTGCTTGATAAAGAGCTCAAAATGCAAAACTCTTTAGGATGTTTGACCATTTTGGCTGGACTTGGATTTCTGGTTGATACTCTTGGACACTTGTTATTTATTCATATCATCAAGTGTTCAGTCAGTTTGGCTGTTGCTGGGGTCGTTGACCACATGAATTTAGAAAGCATTCTTGGAGCCTTGTGGTGATTGTGTGTGGGGTAGGGCGAATGGCCCCAGGGAGGGAAGGGAGATAGTCTCTCAGTAGGAAGCATTGTGTCTCAGAGTCATTTCATTTGCATATTAAGTCATAACCTCATTTTGGACCATAAACTAGTGAAATTAAAATTGAGTATAATAATAACTATGACAGCAACAATACTATTTGGTAATTTTTGAGTGCTCACTCCATGAGAGGCATTTTTAAAAGCACTTTATACATTTTAGCTCTTTCAACGTTCATCATAACAATGATAAATACGATTACTCTATTTCCCAGATGGAGCAATTAAGTCAAAGAGATTAGGTCATTAACCTAAAGTCATGTAGCTAGAGCTAGTAAATGGCATATGCTGCTTCCAGTTTTACCTTGGTGGTTCTCAAACTTTAGCAAGCAACAAATTCTCCTGAAGCGTTTTTAGAACACAGATGGCTGGCCCGTATCCCCAGAGTCTCTAATCATGTAGATCTGGAATGGGGTGTAAGAATTTATATTTCTAAGTTCACAGATGGTGCTGATGGTGTTTGTTTTGCAATGGCCACACTTTGAGAACCATGATCTGAGACGGACTGAGAGACTCGAGTTTACACACTTAACAAATTTGAGGTCAAAAGAATATTCATTAAGAAATTGTGGCACGTATTGCTTTGACTTTTACACTCTGCACTGCTAGTATAGGACCCATTTTTATGCCCAGGTACAAATCATGTTCTCTCTCACCACTAAGACCACAAGCATTCAAATTGTGCACAACCTGATCACTTTGTGTAGATTTTTCACAGCTGTAGTGTGATGTTGACTTTTCTTCTCCTGATTATTCACTCTCAGAGTAATTTGTTACAATAGCTTAAGGAGCCCTATATCGGGTGGCCATCTTTCAGTGATTGGATTAAATAAATAAAAGTATATATATCTGAACAAAAGAATACTACAAAGCTGGGGAAGAATGATAGTCCTCCTAAAATCCATTTTCCACTTTTCATTGGCTATATGGCTTGTTAGTGAGATAAATAATTTCCCAGCTTTCTTTGAAGCTCTGGGTAGCTAAGTGATTAAGTGCCCCCCAGACGAGATGGGTGCAGCTTTCATTTTACTTTCTAAGAAGCTTGCTTATCTTGTTTCCTCCTTTCCGTGAGCAGGGATATAGATAGGACAGCAACTGGCTTTGATATTACAGACGATGACAGTATCCTAGGGGATAGCAGAACAAGACAAGAGGAACGTGGGTTCCTGAAAGACTGTGTGGGGCCCAGCTTCGCTCCCAGGCTGGCCTCACATCTGCCAACAATTTTATGGGGGGAAACAATCTTCTTCTTACTTAAGTCATTGTACTTTAGGATTATCGTTTCTTTGTTATCAGCCTTTGCAATAACTAACAAAAATGACATAGGATGATATATATTAGTTATCTAAAATTATCCCCAAACTTAGTGACTTAAAGCACAAACATTTTATTATTTCACAGCATTTTTTGGTCAGGAATTTGGAAACAGCTTAGCTGGATGGTTCTGACTCAAAGTCTCTCATGCAGTTATAGATAAGATGTCCACTGGGGATGCAGTTATCTGAAAGCCTTACTGGGACTGGGAGATGCGTTTCCAAAATGACTCACTCACAAAGTGATTGGCCAGAGGCCTCAGTTCCTTGACTCTCCATAGGGCTACTTGAGTGTCCTCCTAATATTGCAGTTGCCTTCCCCTAAGGTGAGTGATCTGAGAAAGAGCAAGGAGGAAACCACAAAGCTTTTTATGACCTAATCTTGGAAATTATACTTCGTTATTTCTGTAGTATCCGATTGGCACACAGGTCATCCCTATTCAATGTGGGGGAGAATTGCACAATGGAAGGGCGTCACTGGGGATTATGTTAGAAGAGTGCCACTATGATGAAATTATCTCCAAGATAGACTCTTAGCAAGTAAGGAATGAATGGTGGGCACACTATGCTCTTATTGTTTTGGTTTTATGGATATACATACATAACTGTGCACAAATACCCACATATGTGCCTGGAGACTTTCTGAAAGGACCCCTAACAAACTGATTGCCTGTGTTTGGAGTTAGGGGACTATGGGTGTGGAGTAGAAGAGTAATATCTTTTATGATACATTATTTTTGTACAGTTTGATCTATATATTTATTTGTAGCCAATGTTTACTGAAAACATTATTTTTGTTAAAAATACAAATGAAACCAAACAAAATGATAGCAAAGCAAACAAAATTGTTATCGAAATCCGAGTTCAACCATTCTTAAAAAAGCAAGCTTATATTAGATTTTTATGCTTTTCCTTTTTTTTCTCAGACTAATATCTCACTAGTTAAATAGTATGATTTTTCTATGTAAAAAACAGTTTTCCAAAGTGACAGTTTCCTTGAAGAGTTAATATCTTTGCCATAATGCACAATATTTTGGAAGTAGAAGTTGGAAATGCAGGAAAATCCAGTGTCATCATAGCAAATGTGTTCAGCTGGCAGAAATAACAAATATAATGAACTCCATATTTCACTTTTAGAAGAACAAATTCTGTTATGTCATCAAAGGCATTTAGAATGCTTTTAATTGACACAGTTTGTGTCTTGAAACAAAGCAGCCCTTGTCTATGTAATCACAAAGTTGTTTGCAAACAACGAACAAACTTTGTTCTCTGGAAGGTTTTACTGAAAGTTTATTTTAAGTTGCGTTGTTTAAATGGAAAAGGGAGATTTTTGAATAATCTAGAACAGTTAGCAGAAATAATAACCATTTTTTGTTTAGGACCCAGGGATTAGAGCGTTTACTTGGGGTTGTGTAAATAGCTGGGAAAAGTGGGAGGTGGCCAACTTGTTTTTCCATTTGTGACCATTCACAGCTTGTTAGACACATCGACGCATCTCAAACGATCTGTAATGAGCAAAGCTTTTAAAACTTTCCAAACCATGGTATGACCCATATGCTGCTCATGCCACGTGTGATTCACCAGATTGGTTAGATAACACCCTCCCCAGCCTATTTCCTTTAAAACACGTTAAGTCCAGAGAATGTGTGCTTGGATGTCATGGCAATGTCAACTTGTTATGGAATTTCCTAAAAGCTTACTCTCCATTTCTATGAGGTCTGACTATTAAGGTCCTGAACTTGTTGCAACAATGTTGCTAAACTTTTTTGATATTAGAGGGATTATTCATTATGATTTTGTACCAGCTGGACAACAGTTAATCAAGTTTACTAGTTGGAAGTGCTGAAAAGGCTGCGTGAAAAAGTTAGACGACCTGAACTTTTCACAATTCACGGCTCTTGCATCACGACAATGCACCAGCTCACACAGCACTGTCTGTGAGGATGTTTTTAGCCAGTAAACAAATGACTGTATTGGAACACCCTTCTTACTCACTTGATCTGGCCCCCAATGACTTCTTTCTTTACCCAAATATACAGGAAATATTGAAAGGAAGACATTTTGATGACATTCAGGACATCAAGGGTAATACGATGACAGCTCTGATGGCCATTCCAGAAAAGGAGTTCCAAAATTGCTTTGAAGGGTGGAGTAGGCACTGGCATCAGTGCATAGCTTCCCAATGGGAGTACTTCGAAGGTGACTGTAGTGATATTCAGCAATGAGGCATGTAGCTCTTTTTCTAGCATGAGTTTGCAAACTTAATTGTGCGACATCGTATCACTGGACAAACGTCCTACCACTGAGAGCATGTCACAATTCAAGCAGTTTAGGATCTCTGGGAAACTAACTGAAGTGATTATCAATGGCCTCCAGTGGTGCAGACAATATTCAAAGAGCTAAACAAATTATTTTATATCCAAATATTCCCATTTGGAATCAACTGTTGTTTTTTTTCTGCAGGATTTGAGATTTGAACAGGAGGCACACATTAGTTAGTGACAAATATAGCCTGACAAAAGCATAAGAAAAAAACCCGCCCCAGCAAATAGAATAAGGTGCTAAATCAATGGGCCGTGAGAATTGAAGAGAAACTGACTCACGTGTGAAGAAATGGCATGATTGTGAGTCACACCACGTTGCCAAGAGGGTGAGCTCTCTTTAAAAAATGAACAACACAAAAGGAATCAGGGAGACCTGATACAGAACCAGGGGCGTAAACTGTTGGAAAAGGGAAGGAAATGAGAAGTGGCCACACAGAAGCCTTTCAAAATGCACACGATCAGAGGGGAATGAAGTGGGGATGACTACAAAGGAATAAAAGATTATTGTATTGGTGTTAGAAAGTCAAGACCTATTTTCTGTCTCTCAGATGATGATCTTGTTTCTTATTTCATTGAGGAGCAACCAGAAAACAATTCTCTCATATTTCTGCCCCTGAATCTACCACCCACCTGCATCTGCACTCATTTCTTTCCCTCCTGGTCCATGGGATGAACTACCCCTCCTCCATCTGGTCCCTTCACCTACGTGCTGGATGCCATTGCTTCTCACTCACTCTAGGACTTGGCTCCTGTCACCTTCCTCTTTCCTTGTTTGTGTCATTTTCTTGCTCTTTACAGGATCACACCAATGAGATTACATCCATAGTGAAATTACTTTCCTCCTTAAAATCCTTTCCTTTGATCCTATGTCTCCCTCCAGCCACAACCCTATTTCTTTTCCCCTTTAGCACAACTAAAGAATTCTTGATACTCCCTTTTTCCACTCTTTACACCCCATCTATCTTGAAAACACTCCAATCAGGCTTTTTATCCAGACCATTCCACCGAAACATTCTTGTCAAGCTGGCAATTACTCTGTCTTGCCAAATCTAACAATTACCTCTCTGTCCTCACCTTACTCAACCTCTCAGCACATTGATATGACAAATGGCATCTTTGAAACTCTTTCTTTACTGGGTTTCCAGAATACCAAACCCACCTGGTTTTTTTCTCTGTTTTGCTTGCTGTTTTTATTTCAGTCTCCATTGTTAGGTTCTCTTCCTTCCAACCGCTCAATGTTAGGGCTCAGTTCTTGGAACTCTTCTCATCTACACTTGCTCCCTAAGGGCTCCTATCTAGTCCCATGGTTTTAAATACCACCTACAAGTTGTTGTCTCCCAAATTTGTACCCCTAGCCTTGAGTTTTCCCCTGAGCTCTAGGCTCATATATATAGAATGTCTTCCTTGACATCTCCCTTTAGCTGTCTAATAGATACCTTGCACATGCCCTGTCTAAACAGACCTCTTAATTTTCCTCCCTCTCTACCCTCAAACCTGATCATGCCATTTGGGTCCTCTGGATGTAAATGTTGAGATGGAGTTTTGTGAGTAGGGTATTTATTAGCGGTCAACATTTGTTGATGGAAAGGTCAAGAGGGGAGGAGAAGCAGGATTGAGAAAAGAGAGAAGTTTTGTTTTGAGGCAGGCCCAGCGAAGTCTTGACTCACTCCATGGAGAGTTCTGGAGTGCATATGTCCTGTCAGAGTTGTCCCAGGTTGGCCAGGCCTTTACACTCCACTTTGTAGGTCTCTGAATGTGGGCTATCCTCAGAAGGGTGTACTCTTGGTGAGTCTGCTCTGTGCAACTGGACAAACCATGAAGACACTGACATATCTCTGACTCAGTGTCTTTTGTCATCATGATACCACTTTGGGTCCCCTAACGATTTTCTAGAGCATGTCACCTTTGTGTCTTAGTTTAATATGCAGCCCATTGTGAATCTAGGCATTTTGCTAATTTTAGATATTTTAACCCAGGCTACAAGTATTTTTTGCATAACCTTAAAACACTGTTTATTCCATTCGTTTTGCAATGATTACATTTGTGATAACTTTAATGCTACTATGTATTCTATTTTATTTTAAAGGTATTTTTAATAGGCCCATTTATTATACTGACGCCTTGCAATTGTAAGGGTCATGCCTCCAGAAGGAAGTACTTCATCTGTGTATAAAGACCAATGGACTTTCAATGTAAGAAATTCATTCTGTACAGAATCTTAAACTAGAATTGATTGAGGGTCTTTCAGAGTAGGTGCTTCCCAAATTATACTTGGTTATTTAAAATAAAGTAATTGAGAAGCTTTGTAAGGACATGTATATAAGGAGATTCCTTATTTTCTGAATGGTTAATTTTGAGGAAAATATCTTGCCTCATATTCCAGAGCATATGTTATTTAAGACCACATAAAAGCCAGATAGATAGATCTGTCACAGTAGTTGAAAGAAACCTTCTCTCTATACTGAAGTCAATTCCTCGCAGGCCCAAACAGCAAACCACTTTTCTTCAGAGTAGCACATCTTGAGAAAGTCCTGCATTCCTGTTTCACCTCCATTTCATTTCCCACATAAAGCTCCTCTTAAAAACACAAGCACCTCATGGAATAAGTGACAGATCCTTAATTCGAGGTCCAGACCTTAGTATTCTACAACACATGGGCCCAAAAAACCAATTTCGTATCTTATAACCTTCTTTTAGAAAACTTGGCCTGTCCCCTTCTCTTCTGGGGTTGGTTTCCTTTTCCAGAACATTCAGGTTGTCTTCTCAAGTCAAGAATTAATCATGAGAGTGCCTGGGGGACGCCTGCCCTTTGCACAGGCCTCGGAAGCCCACACATGTGCATTTGCGTTGCAATGGAATTTATGGATATTTCTGCCACCTCATTCTGCTACCTCACAATTTGTCTCAGAAACAGATGAATACAGAACTGAGAAATGAACATGTTCCCAATTAATAAGTTTTATTTTTAAGACGTTCAACAAATGAAAAACTTTTAAGCCATTCTATACTTTTTAATGCTTTCTATAAAAAGAGATACTATTTTCTATGTTTCATTCCTATTCTTTCCCCAACTTCCCTCTGCCTGCTATTACTAAACACTTAAAAAGTGGTATCACAAGTAGGAACTGGTAATATGGGTTAACTTTATTCCAGGATCTCCAAAGATGGCTGGAGTCGACGGACTACCACGTGGCATGATTGGGGGTCACCAATGCACAGCCTCCTTTTCATATGACTTGCTTCCTATTTTATTTCTGTCCCATAACATCTTTCAGTTAAACCCCAGTCGTTATTGCAAAACAACCCAAAGAACATCAGCTATTATTTATTGACTATATGTTATGTTTCAGGGTGCTTTATCTAATCTATCTTCTTGTGAAGTAGATACTACCGTTAAGCACATTTTCTAGATAGAAAAACTGGGGAGGCTTAAAGAACCTTCATAGACAAAGCTATATAAGTGGAAGGCTTGGTCTATTTGCCAAACCCACTTTCTTAACCTCTGCATATTACCCCATGCTCAGAGCAAAAATACACCCAACAGTTTTACTATTCCAGTCGCCTCATTGTCAGAACAAAAAATGGATGCCCAGGTTGGTAGAGTGACTTATTTGAGGTTACACATAGTTGACCAAGATCAGAGCCTGGAACTTTCTTATTTAAGTCTGATGGTCCAGGTACAATAAAGTGCTGCCTCTGGCATAATTAGGATTTCAGGAAATAAGGTACTCATCACTCACGCTGGCTTTTGACCCAATGAAAAGTAACTTGAACTTGTAGTAAAGTCTTATGTACAGGCAGATGCGTAGGAGAGGAAATAGCTCCTGTTTTGTTCCAGTTACTTTTCAGCTTCCTTTCATCCATTGCTATGGTGCTACTCTGGCGTCCTTCCGTGATGCCTGTGTCAAGTGCTCTCCATTGATTTGGTACCTGACTGTGTGGATGTGTGGGCGTGGCTAAGAGAGAATCCTTTGACTTATCTCATCTTCTAGGACTTTCACTCATACCACTTTAAAAAGGCCAATAGCAACTGACATGAATTCTTGAAATATTTTACATGCTGCATCTTAATGCTAGTTTTTCTAGGATATATAGGACATTTTCTCCCTCCAAGCTTCATCACTTTTCCATCAAGTATCTATCTACCTATCTATCTATCTATCTATCTATCTATCTATCTATCTATCTATCTATCTATCATCTACCTATCCTTTGTAATTATATATTTATTTCTGTAATGGCCACATGAGAAAACAGATTCATACACCAAACCAAGTGTAGTAAAATAACTGCTTGTCTCATAGAGTTGATGTTTGATTTTCTATGCACTCTGATTCAACTATCTTTTTGCTAGGCTTTTGCTAAAATATTTCATTGAGCCTGATGCAGAATTTCAAAACCACTTCTCTGGTTGACTGCCAAACCCACAAATTAATAAAATTAACAAGGACAGTGACTCCATGCAGTGGTGGCATAAGAGAGGCAATTTCACAAAGTACGCCACAGATTTTTTTGATCTACGAAACTCTTCTAACAGATTGCCTGGCTGTAGTTTCAATTTTATTTGCCATGGTATTAATGCATACTATTTTTCATGGATGAAAGCAAATGATTGTGTTGATGAATAATTTGCCACCTCTTCTAGTTGAGTTTGATAGAACGATTTAAGGCCATGTGATTGATGAATTATTTATAAACTACAGTACTAACATCTGGTAGCAATGCTATTGTTAAAGGTCTAGCAGCATTTCCAATAGCTTGTGGCCTTCTTTTTCCTCCCTGGGTGTGGATCGCTTGCCCAATTTAAATTATAGTGAGTGAAAACTTGATGATGAGAATGGCCTTTTATAACAAAAATTACTAACGGCTCAGTAGATAGCAAAGAAAATTTCCCTCTCCCCAGCCACATTTAAATCCCCAGGCATACAAAGTTTGGAGGCAAAGGAGTTGGAATAAGCATACATTTTCTCAAAATAAAACCAAGATGATTTATTATCAAGGAGAATGATACAATACATTTTTATATAACATTTAATGTAAGATGAATATAGAAATAGAATCCTGACAAAGCTCACTTTCACACTACCCTTTTCACACATGGGGATCGTTGTCTGCTGTCAGAGACCGATCTACCTCCTTCAATTTTCTCAAAGCAGAATTTCCTAACATCCCCCTTTCTGAACACCTTGAACTGCCCATCATTATTAGAATGGGGACAATGTGGTGCTATGGTTATGACAGACACCACTAATCAACTAATCTTTGCTGCTGAACCTGGCTTGACCAAAACACAATTAACTTTTGCTAGTTGTCTATGCACTGGTATTCAGTGAGGACGCACTCAGCCACACCCATTTTATAGAAAGGGCAAACACATTTTTAAAGTTACATAATCAGGACTGAAAGCCAGGTCTAAATCCTACTTCAAATCAGTTCCATAACTGTTCCAGTCACTGTGGAGATAATGGGAGAAGAACAAGATATTACCCCAGTGCTCAATTAGCTCACTAGACCATATATATATTCTGTCTTTTTAGAATAAAATGCTAGTTCATGACTTTCAAACTACAGATGCTCAGTGAATAATAGGAATGAATATAATTTGGACAGACCTGTCATGCTTTGAGATTTTTGGCTTTAAAAAGTAACTATAGTACATTAGAAGTAATTAGGTTTTCCTCATTGCTCCCCTAATCCCACCAAGCCTACCAAAATCTAGGCCATCTTCATCTCCTACCTGGGATAATGTGACAGCATCCTAACTCATGGATTCCTGTGCTTGTTTCATCAGCACATATGCTAATTCATGGATTCTTAACCTGCATCCACACATAGAATTTGGGGGTGGGGTGGCCCATAAACTCTCCTGGAAATAAAGACATCTTCATTTTTACTAACCTCTATTTGAAGTTGAACATTTCCTTCAATTAAGTCTATATGTAGCAAACCACAGTACTACAGGTAGAATCTGTGATGTGTTGCCAATAAAAAAAAACAAACAAACATAGAAATTTTCATGTGTTACAGATACTGAAAATATCTTGAAATAATCTTTGTGTTCATCACGTCTTTGAAATTATGGTAGATTACTACTTGATTCAGTTACTTAATGTGTTTGTAAAGAGATATATAATCCTCAACAGCAATTTTCTTTTAATATTTCACTAACCTCATTTTATAGGACTATTTACTTTGTAACCCTGTGTATTTTACAAACATTTGAAAACATTTTCCTGAGGTGGGCACAGATGTCAAAGGGACATACAAAGTTTAAACTCTTGTTCTTACTGGTTTCCTATTTTCATCTGCACTCTCTGTAATTTGTGCTCCATGCTGCAATCACAATGACTGTCAAAGTTTAACTATGTCTCTCCCCCGCTTCTACCCTCCACTGACTTCTCATCAAAGAATGAAATCTGGAATCCCCGCTATGGTCTATACAGGACCCTACATGACCAACCCTCCACCTTCCCTGCCTTCCCCATCTGCTACATCTCTTGTTCCTTGTCCTCACTGATCACTCCCTTGAAGTCTCCACACTGACCTCTTTGTTTCTCCTTTCCAGTCGCTCCTCCCAGGGTGCAAACTTTGTTCCCTGGTTATCCTCATGGCTCCCTCCCTATCCTTCAGGTCTTTGCTCAAAGGCGTCTTTATCAGAGGGACTTTCCCTGACTACCTTATTTAAAATAACATCTGCAACTCCACCACTCTCTTTAAAAAAATAAAATAAAATAATTATATATATATATATATTTATTTATTTATTTTTCAATTATAGCTGACATACACTACTTTCCTCATCCTACTTCATTTTCTTCATTGTGGTATCATCACCAGCATATTATATCTGTTAATCTCCCACACTGGACGACAGGCACTCGAGTTTGCATCAATATAATGAACAGGCTAATAATGTAAGAGAAACGAACAGGTAAGTAATGTACAGGTAAGACAAAACAAGGGGATGCCCAACGGCCAAGGCAACGAGACTCACTCTCTTCAGAGTCTCCTCTTCCCAGAGGGAAAACTCAGGTGATTGTCATGGTCTGAATAAAAGCCAGGTAATTTTTACCTTTGTCCTCAGCAAGGGGCATTCTGAGAGGCATGAGCAAAATGAACACGTGCTCTGAAAGAAGGAGGCCTAAATTTATTGATCTGGGGCAAGCTACATACCTCTCAAAGGCCCACGATTCTTAGCTGCAAAATGGAGATAATAACACTACCTCAGGGAAGTTCGAGAATAAAATGAGATAAGGAAGGTAAGAAGTTTGTGCCTGGCATGTGCCAGGCACAGTGCCAGGCATGTGGCAAGTGCCCAGAGAAACGTTAGTTGTTGCCACTTTTATTGTGGTTTTTATTATAGAAATGAGTCATTTGTCTACTATGACGCAAACTTTAGCTGAAAGCTTCCTCACCTGGGAGCCTGCAAAAGGCTTTACAGAGTGTTGTGAATGCCAGTTACTTTCAGCATAGACTATCTAGATTTCTCTAGAAAAGAAAGTGTGATGAACCCCTTTTCTCTGTCATCCCATCTTCACCACTTCTCAAGGTGAAGATAAAAGGGGAATGGAAGAAATTGCATGGTTATGGATGGACAAAGCTGCTGCCTCAATGGTCAGTTTAACTAAAAGACTAGGGGACAATATTTTTCTTTCTTGGATAAAATGTATCATGGAATAGAAGAGTAAATATCAATGAAATTTAGAAAGAAGACACAGACTTCAAAGAAATTTCCTATCATGAAGGCTTAGGATGATGCTTCCCCATTTCCAGACGGTAGAGGACCACTCACAGCAGCTAATGGGTGGTGATGTGGCCATTTATAGTAGAAGAGTGAAAGAAGCAACAGTGGTGCTTACAGTTTGCTGTGCATCAAAATTCTCTGCAATATGTGCTAAAATGACCAGAGAGTCTTTTTTTAATTTAATTTATTTTATTTTTTTAATTTATTGAGATGACATTTGTTAGTAAAATTACACACATTTCAGGTGTAATTCTGTATTACATCATCTATAAATCCCATTGTGTGTTCACCACCCAGAGTCAGTTCTCCTTCCATCACCATATATTTGATCCCCCTTACCCTCATATCCCACCTCCCACCCCCCTTACCCTCTGGTAACCACCAAACTATTGTCTGTGTCTATGAGTTTTTGTTTTTCATTTGTTTGTTTATTCTTTCGTTGTTTTTGGTTTATATACTACATATCAGTGAAATCATAGGGTTCTCTGCTTTTTCTGTCTGACTTATTTCGCTTAGCATTATACTCTCAAGATCCATCCATGTTGTCACAAATGTTCCTATTTCATCTTTTGTTACTGCCGAATAGTATTCCATTGTGTATATATACCACAACTTCTTTATCCATTCATCTATCAAAGGACATTTTGGTTGTTTCCATGTCTTGGCCACCGTAAACAAAGCTGCAATGAACATTGGAGCACACATGTCTTTATGGGTAAATGTTTTCAGATTTTTGGGGTAGATACCCAGAGAGGGATTGCTGGGTCATATGGTAATTCTACTTGGAATTTTTTGAGGAACCTCCACACTGCCTTCCATAATGGCTGCACCAGTCTGCATTCCCACCAACAGTGTCTGAGGGTTCCTTTTTCTCCACAGCCTCTCCAACACTTGTTACTATTTGTCTTGTTGATAAAAGCCATTCTGACTGGGGTGAGGTGATATCTCATTGTGGTTTTCATTTGCATTTCTCTGATGATTAGCGATGTTGAGCATTTTTTCATATGTCTATTTGCCATTTGTATATCCTCTTTGGAGAAATTTCTCTTCAGATTCTCTGTCCATTTTTCAATTAGGTTGTTTTTTTTATTTTGTTGAGTTACATGAGTTCCTTGTATATTTTGGATATTAGCCCCTTATTGGAGGCACTGTTTGCAAAAATCTTCTCCCATTCAGTTGGTTGCCTCTTTAGTTTGTGGATGGTTTCTTTTGCTGTGCAGAAGCTTTTAAGTTTCATATAGTCCCATTCGTTTTTTTAAGCTTTTATTTCCATTGTCTTTGGAGTCAAATTCATAAAATGCTCTTTGAACCCAAGGTCCATAAGTTTAGTACCTATGTTTTCTTCTATGCAGTTTATTGTGTCAGGTCTTATGCTTAAGTCTTTGATCCATTTTGAATTAATTTTGGTACATGGTGACAGATAACAGTCCAGTTTCATTCTTTTGCACGTGGCTATTCAATTCTCCCAGCACCACTTATTGAAGAGGCTGAAAATGACTGGAGATTCTGTCAGTGTGTGAGAGGTGAGACCCAAGATTCTGCATTTGTAAGAAGCACACTGAGGAATTCTGATTCGAGTAGTCCAAGGCCCATTCTAAAAAAGATTGGTTGAAAGGGAAGAGGTGAAAAAGCAGGCCTCTCAGCACATCCTGGTCCAGTTCATCAGGACCAGAGAGCATAAGGATTTAGTGCAAACTCTACAGGTATAAATAAAGAGATACATTTGCGTGGACTATCTTTTGTATCTACAGTTTTGGAAACCTGCACAATGATGGGAAGCTAGTTGAGGCTGTACCATCTCCTCTTTGAGGACCTAGCTCATATCCACTGCATTTTCTGTGATTCCTTCTTAGTCCTTTTTATCTGGGAACATATTTTTATTTGTCTAGTCATCACAGGTAAGTGCTGAGTTGTCTCTTGGAATCCTCGATTTAAAAGGATTCTAATTCTGCATTGCAGTGTACAAATACTAGAAAGAAACAAAGGAAAGTGTGGTAGATTATGTTATCATTCAGCAAAGAATCCCCTGCATTCGCTTCTCCCTGGGAATAACGTATTTCCCAGCCCTTCTGATGTTGGGTTTGACCGGGTGACTTGCTTTGGCTGATGTGAAGTGGGTAGGTATGACAGAGTGTGAACTCTAAGCCTGTACAGGAAGAGTCTGTGTGTTTCTACTTATCACTCTATGATTCATTTTCTGTGATTACTAGAATAAATTACCACAAACTGAGTGGCTTAAAACAAAAGATGTTTTTCCTTTCACTCTTCTTGAGGCCAGAAGTCTGAAATCAGGGTCAGCAGGGCTGTGCTCCCTCTTGAGTCTCTAAGGGAGAACCTCCTTGCCTCCTAGAGCTTCTGGTGGTCCCCAGGGGTTCCCTGACTTGCTGCTGCGTTACTCTATTATCCCTCATGTTCACATGGCCTCCTCCTCTACATCTGTGTGTTCTCCCCTTTTGTCCTTTGTCAGGACTTTTTATCTTTGGATTTAAGGGCCTCTGGATTACAAATCCAGACGTCATCTTGACCTCCTTAATTATATCAGCAAAGATCCTTTTTCCAAGTAAATTTACATTCATAGGTTCAAGAGGTTAGGCCGGACATGTAATGTTGGGGGTCACATTCCATTTGCTGCATTCTGGGAGCTCCTGACTTCTGTGATGAGGAGAATGTGCCCGTTCTCCACTCTCGGCCTCAGCAGTCTTGAACCCAACCTACGCCCTGCATAAGCGAACACCAGCTGATCAACTGAAATTTGACCAGGAGATAATGCTGATTCTTGTGTGCCATTGAGACTATGGTAGCTTGTTATGCAACAAAAGCTGACTAATACACCAGGTGTGAAAAACACGCCCTCCTCTTTTCCTCTCTGCAAAAGGAAATTTGTAAACTATGTCATAAACACAGCAACAATAAAAAGTGATTTTGTGTCATGGATGTTATTGGGGAGGCTTGCTTTTGGCTCTTGTGCAAGACAATTTACCCCCAAATTGGCTTGAGAACATTTATTCTGCATAAGGACTCATGTACAATGATGTAACTGCCAATTTGGAGGGGGTGGGGAGAGAGGAAGTGATTTTAGCTCTTCTTACTTAGTCACTTCTCAATAAAGCAACCTACAGTTGCAAGGAGTGATAAGGCTCCTTTGAATAATTTGCATTTTTCTTTATAGAGAGAAACTGACTTTTTAAAATCTGATTAAATATATCTTGCTATGGCATACTTTTAGCTGAATATATACCAGCTCTGGTTCAGCCATAGGAAAGGAGTTATTAGTCACATTATGGAAAGTAATGGATGAGACTTTGAAAAATGTGTTTGCCACCTAGCAAACAGAAGGCAATAATATATAGGAATGGAGAGGCACTCAGTAGTGGAATAAAATTACAGTCTCACTTTTAGCCCATGGTCATTGCCCATGGACTGAATTAAATAAGACATTTACTCATTTCACAGCAACCTGTATAAATACCTACTGCAGAGTCTGTGAATTGAAAGAAGTGACCAGATTTTGTTTAACTTTGTGTCCCCAATATCTGACCTCAATCCTGATACTAAGTATATGTTCACTAAGTGTTAAATGGACACAGAGGAACCAGAGTTAACCTCTTAAAATGTAAGACCTGTTTTGTCACTCCTCTGCGTAAAACCTTTCAGTAGCTCCCATCTTACCTAGAGATGAACGCGAAGTCCCTTAGACGATTTTGAAAGCCCTGCTTTCAAAATGGGTGGTCTGACCCTGAACTCCCACTCTAACCTCACTTATCTTCTCTTACTCTACAACTCACTCGTTCTGCCCCAGACACACAGTCCTCCCCCTGTTTCTCACAGTCATCAAGCGTCTTTCTGCCTCAGGACCTTTGCACTTCCCAACTCCTCTCCCCTTATTGTCCTTCCCTTGTATATCTGCATAGCTTACTCCCCCACTTCCTTGAGGTCTTGATTCAAATGTTTCCCTCTTCTTCTATGGCCACCATATATGAAATTGCTATACCGTGCCTCACTCCCCAACACTTTTTGCTTCCATTTACTGCACCTGGGCAATGAATTTTGTTGCCCTATCTTAGGACCAGGACTATCTCTACAGAACTCACTTGAAAGGAATGCTGGTCTTAAGACAGAAAAACAGTGTGTAGGAGATAGTTCCTCAAGTTGTTTGTGATCATCTAACTTTGACAGCTGGAATAATAAACCCACTTGGTGCTAATGTACAGTGTAGAGGTAGCAGTGTGGTTTACCTTAATATTACAAATCAGTCGACCACTTTGTACTGGTCAAGAGGAAACAGCCAGATGAATTTTGTGATTTATTAAATGTGTCTCCCTAATTCAGATAAAAAAGTTGATGCATTAGTATTTTTCCTGTCTGCTGCCTGGGTCTTAAGAAGAAGAAATCCAGTGGGAGATAAGCTTCCCCCCTCCCAGATTTTGATGTTTGCCTTGGGGGAGGGACTTGTGAAAGTTTGCTTTTTTTCTGGTGAAAAGAAGTAGGGAGAGACATCCTAAAGGTTCTGAGTTTTGGAAGAGATTGTGGCCATATCTTTGACATTTTAACCAGACAATAGAACAAGGTTCTCAGAACCAATGTTAGCTCTCTGGCTCTCCCTGGATGGAAAAGATGGGGTCCGCAGGTTAATGGGTCAGAAAGTGCAATTTGTATAGTATTCTCCATAAGTCAAACCAAATCCTGTGGTAGGGAACTCCAAAGCCTTGCCTACTTTGAGTGTCTTCCATCTTGGAGTCAAGGTAGGAAAAATGAGATATCAGTTTCATCATTATCTTTTCCTGTTATATACACTCCATACACTTCTTATATAGACTTTCTTAAATATTGGGATTAGAGAATGCTTTGATCTGGTAAACAAAATTGGTGGCTAAAGAGAACTCATACTGTAAGCCAAAGTCATTTTGAAATAATCCAAGTGATGGTGTATAAAATTATTAGGGATGTATTACTCAAAGGGAAATTACAATTTATAAGAGCCTGGGGCACAGATAGAAGGTTTCTCTGGAATTGAGGGAAGTGCAGACACATTTACTGAATATTGACAATGTGTGGGAAAGGTGTATTAGGCACATTAACTAGTATAATTCTCACTACAACCCAATTTATTGACAAGCATCAGAAGATTAACGTAACTTGACTAAATTATTATAATCTTACTTTTTTTTTTTAACTAGGTAGGGAACATTTGTAGTGAAGTTAGGTAAGTTGTTCAAAGTCAAACAGTTGGAAGTGGCAGAGCTAGGTGACCCTGGGTCTTTCCCTTTCCAAATCCTTGTCAGTATACCCCCTACATCACTGGCAGCATGAAAGGATTCAATTTATGACACCTAAAAGAAATACAGTGTTACATAGAAAATACATTATAAAACTCATTTTCCCAAAATGACATTACTGGAAATCTTAAAATTTCAGAAATGTTTCTGGAGAAATCGAACTCTTATCTACGTCTTTGACTATGTATTATATTTTATTTAACTCTCCAGCTGAATACTATTCCTCACAAGATTTTTCATTTCCATGCCTTTGCATGCACATTGTTCTTTCACACAGTATGCTTCAACCTTCAATTCAAATGACACATATTTTTTAAAACCTAGATAAAGTGCCACTTTTCTTTGAAGCCATCCTATATTTATTCAGGAACTTAGGTACTTATCTTTTTATACACCTCATTGGGAGCCAGGTTTGTTTCTGATTTATTGCTACAATGCACAGCCGACACCCTGAACATGGTTATAAAATGAATGCATGAAAATGATTACAATCCAGTACTCAAGATAGAATAGCCAGAGCTGCTTTGTGGACATCACCAAGCATCTAAGATCAGCGCCTTGGAGAGCAGCCAGGCCTACTAAGGACCTGGCTTGTGTGGGCCACTGGCCTCATTCCTTTTGGCAACTGGATATGCCCTTCTAAAAACTTGATATTAAGGGGGTACAGGTAAATTATAAAAAGATAATTTACAAAACTAGAATTTTTTACCCATTGTGGAATATTACATTAATTGAGCAATGCTTTGACTGTCATGGCTCATATTAACACATGATATGGGGTTCAGAGAAAAGCACTTCTCCTAGAAGCAGATGAGGCAGCTTTGTAGAAGGAAATAATACAGGTGTGGGAGTTAGGGTTATAATCTCTGGGTTATAATCTCAGACATGCTACTCTGGACAATCACTTAATCTCATTAAGCTCAATGTCCTCATGTGTAAGCAAAATTAATAATATGTTTTCTGCCTACTGTGTAAGGTGATTCTGGCAATCACATATCATGTTATATCTGATTACTGTACAAGCGTGGTTAACATTTATTTATTTTTTGCTGTGTAACAAGATCCCATAGCTTTTGTTACACCAAATATATATATATATATATATATATATATATATATATATATATATATATATATATATATATATATATATATATTTAGTCTCAGGTGTACAAAACATTGTAATAGTTAGACATTTACATCCCTCACAAAGTGATAACCTCCCCCCCCCAAATCTACTACCCCTCTAATATCACATATAGCTGTTACTATACCATTGACTATATTTCCAGTGCTGTGTAGATGCCTGTTATGGCAATCTTGATTCCATAAACCCCAACATAGATTGACCAACCAGTCCATTAGACAGTTGTGATTGTGCGGGCAGAGGATATTTAAATCTACCACAAACCAGACTTCTTTTAACTCCCAGACTAATTTCTGAAGTTGCTATGTACCATTAATACTATGAGATTAAAAGCTACAAAGGTTCTTTTTTCTTTTTTTAGGGTTTAAATATCTCACAGGTGAATTGAGAGGAAAAACAGCTCCATGTTTAATGTGGCCACTGCTGCACAAGTTTCCAAGTCAGCATTTAAGATCCTGTCTTGAAAACCTTAATAGAAGTTGAAACTATGCTGATTAGGATAGTGGGAATTTATGTATGTAAGTTAAGAATCCTGAGGGGAGAGGAGATGCTTCCTGGGCAGCTCCTCATGAGAGTGGAAAAAATACATTGGGAAAGTGATAAAGGTTTACTACTTAATGAAAATATATTTAGAAGGCACTATTTTCCCCTCTGCTTAGGAAAGATTTAAAGCTGTGATGAGGTCTATGAAGGATTTATCAGGGGTCTGAAATCAATAGATACTCCCCTATCCCTCAGTCTTTTGTGTAGTTCTTCCTCCTCTCTCTCTCTCTCTCTCTCTCTCTCTCTCTCACACACACACACACACACACCATACACACACTCCCCTCTTTAATACCCTTTGGGACTCATTTCCCCCTTTAAGCCAGCCCGTATGAGGAGAGCGCTGCATGTCATACAGAGCTTATCAGCCTCCTTTATCATCCCTTTCTGTGGCTCCTCCAAAGAAAGGGAAATACTCATTTTATTGGCCAGAGTCTACGATACTTTAGGACAAATTTATTAATGGATGGAGTCACTGCAAATTAATAGGTTATACATGTGGTATTGAGGTGTAGTATCAAATTCTTAAGAATAATGTTAAAATAGACTTTGAATAAACTAGATTCTTAATCTAGAAAATTTCTCCTAATATCTGTTTCATGTCTACAAAACTAGATCCCTTTTAATAGTCAGATAATGACATAATAAATTTTGTTTTTCTTTACTTCCCAGATAACTGAGTTTGATTTTCTCCTTCATTTATACTTTCAGTTCTAAGAACCAGTTGCAACCCACCATAAACAAGGGTAGAGGTGTGAAAGGTGAATAAAAATGTTTTCCCATCTAAGAATTTATATTTTTGAAGTTTTATTCTCGGGTTCCAGGAGTTTATTCTTGTATCTTTGAAATATTAGCTGTGAACTATTCTCAGGCCTCTACCTCTCCCACTGTGTCACAGAGACATGGGCGCTGACAGTATTTGGCTGAAGGAATTAGAGGGAGCAAGTCTGTTACTGGTTGTCATTTGAGGTTTATAAAATCTTTGTGAAAGCCCTTCTCTCTGAGTTGACTTGGATTCGGGACTTTACTTGACTCTCATGACATGGGATATGCGACATGGGAAGAGCAAATCTCAAGTTCTACCAACCCAAGGGTCTCTTTCTTAAGGACGTTGACTCGAGGGGTGGGTGGTACACACTTTCATTAACCATGACAGCTGGAAGTAGCTCTCTCTCTGCTTTTCTTTCCCCTTTATCTTACTTTCATGATAATATGCATGCAGTCATTGTAGGCATCTATTAAAATATAGATTCAGTAGTTTTGGGGGGAGGACAGAGATTCTGCCTTTCTCACAGGCTCTCAAGTGAGGCAGCTGGTGCCGCTCTGTGGACCACACACAGCGCAGCCCCAGGTTTCAGCGCGGCTTGCCAGAGGGCACAGTCCTGCGTTAGGGGAGCAGGTACACTCCACCTGCAGGTCCACTGGTGTCTCGCTTTCTTCCACTTCTGTCCCTTGTGTGTATGATTGACTCCTTAAGCTCTTTTTGTGGAGTGACGATTGGGAAGGTAGGGAGGGTCTCCTGGTGCAAATAATGCATCAATGCCTTAGGATGTCACCACTATTTCTGTATTCCACTATTCCATTTAAAATTCTAGATTGAAAGCTCCAGGAGTGAAGTACTATCCAGAGGATTATGGCCGGTGGTAAGAAGGGTGTCACTGTCACTTTTGCTTTTTCCCCTTGATTTACGTTTAATTTTAGTTTCTTAAGACATCTAGTCTCCATGGAAGCCGTTGTCAGTCAGGTTGCTGATATTTTTGGAGACTCCTATGCAGAGGCTGGTAAGAGCTTTTTCAAACTAATGACACCTGAATTAAAATAACATTCACAAACACAGTTTTAAACACAAAAGTGGAAACTCAGTAAAGCTACACAGGCACATTAACCTGCTTAATAAGGCAGGCAGGGAGATGGAGAGTTACTCCTCTTGGATTGAAAATGTCAGCAGCCTCCACTGAGTACCTGTTCTTTGGGATCAGTAATAATACCGAATTCTATTCCTTTACAGGATGGTTATTCTATAAACATACTGAACATTTGCTTTGTGTTAGGGACCATGGCAGGTACCGTGGGAGTAACTAAGATAAATACAAGTGCCTATTTTCCAGAGATCGAATGCAGGCAGTAACTAATGCATTAATACCAGGGGATTTTAAAGGATTTTGGAAGCTTAATAAGCTTCAGGTGAGCTTATTAAATAACCAATCACACAAATAAATTTGTGATGGAAAATTGATGTAAGTGTCATGAAGGGTAGATGGGTTCAAAGGAAGGAAAAAGAGGGACCTGGCTGAGAATATGCCTCCTCTCTGTGGAAGGCACATTTCTCCTGTGACTCTGAAGGATAAGGAGTATGGTAGGTAGGAGCCGGGAAGACGAGTCCAGGAAGAAAGAATAGTATGTACCGAGGCCCTGAGGCAGGGAAGAAGTTGATGCATTCCAGAATTGAAAGCTGGCCAGTGTGACCAGATGGCTGTAAGGAAGAGAGAGAGCACAGTAAGATGGGTCTGGATAAATAAGCAGAGGAAGCTCAAGTTACAGCACTCTGTAGGTCCTTTTATGGGCTCTGCATTTGCTTCTAAATGCAGTAGGAAACCCCATAATCCAATTTGCATTTGAAGAAGCTGACTAGGACTGCAGACAGGTGAGAGGCAAAAGGCCCAGCTCAGGGACCTGTAGGAATTGTCAGCTGGGTCATGCTCATCTTCAAGACATTTCAATACTGACAAAAGTAATTGAACTCAGCTTGGACACAGTGTGGTCAGAGTGTTTCATTCATTCATTTGATAATTATTTACTAAGTGTCTCTTATATGCTGGGCACTGAGGAAACAAGTGACAAAAACAGATGAAAATTCCTAGGTGTTGCTCTTACTGCATTCCCTTCCTCCCTTCCTTCCTTCCTCACCTCCTCCCTCCCTCCCTTTTCCTTTCCCTCCTTCCTTCCTTCCTTCCTTCCTTCCTTCCTTCCTTCCTTCCTTCCTTCCTTCCTTCCTTCCTTCCTTCCTTCCTTCCTTCCTTCCTTCCTCCTGTCTCTCCCTCCTGCCTCCCGCCCTAAAATGTTAATTAAGTGGTTTCTGTGTGCCTTACACTCTATTAAGAGCTTGTACTTCTTTGCATGGCGGTTGTTTACTACATATACCTTTGGGTAGATCAAATCCTTTGGTCATTAACATCTACATTGGGACAAAAGGAGATGGTACTTAGTATACATTTTATCATTATTATAAATTATCACCAATTCCCTGCTTTTCTCTATATTCTAAGATCAGGTCTTCTGAGGCGATGTGAGTTGGAGGAAGAACTTTAGAACATGTCCTCCAGTGAAGAGCGTGGGCTTTAGAAATGACTTAAAAATATGCAACAAATCTTAAGATATCATTTTGGGTAGGAGCAACACACTAGGTGTTGGAGGGTTTGAATTCCTCTTCCCATTCAACTGTTTGTAAATTGTAATCTTGGGCAGAATGCTTATTTTCTCATGTACAAAGTAAAAACATTGAATTGTGTAATCACCAAAGCTGTAAGTGTCTTCTGTGGAAATTGACACAGGATTTGGAATCAGGGGACCTGATACTTCTCATTAGCTTGTAACCTTCGCAAAATCACGGGACATTTCTGAAACCAGGTTCCTCATCTGAAAACGAAGAGAGAAGTTATGCTATCTAGAATTGTAGAAACAGCATTTTAGCACAATGCCTGGTACTTAGTACCATGTTTCCCCGAAAATAAGACCGAGCCAAACAATCAGCTCTAATGCATCTTTTGGAGCAAAAATTAATATAAGACTGGGTGTAATATAATATAATATAATATAATACCCGGTCTTATTTTACTATAAGACCGGGTATAATATAATATAATAATATAATATAATATAATATAATATAATATAATATAATATAATATAATATAATATAATATATACCCTGTCTTATATTAATTTTTGTTCCAAAAGACGCATTAGAGCTGATTGTCCGGCTAGGTCTTATTTTCGGGGAAACACGGTGAGAACTAAAACGCTATTTTTCAATAGACAAATGCTTTCTATATCGTGAAAATTAAATGAGATCAGGCATGTAAAATAAAGCTGGAAACTATATAGCACTGTTTCAATAGTTGTTCATATACTTATTACGAACTCAATTTACGTGTATTCTGGGCTCATCACAGCTCTTTATCCAGCATTATTTGTTAATATGAGGGTACATCTCCAAATTCCTCAGCACACATTAAAACAACAGAAAGTAAGGTTGAAAAAAAAAAAAAGAGTGGGTATGCCATTTAATGAGCTATTAAACTTCCCATCAGAAAGCCAGAAACTCAGAGGGAGTCCAAAATAGCAACTTCTGCATAACCAGCCAAATAACAAGCTACATTTAACAGCCAGCAATCCATTCTTAGCATGCCTAAAAGATAAACTAAACAGAAAGAAAGCCAGCTTTGGCTCAGACTTCCTTGTAAGGTAACTTTAGTCATCATCTTTAACACTTCCAATTTCTAGACAACAGCCTCTTAATATGGACTTGCAGATTTTGTAAGAGAATGTCAAGTAGTTTAAAGCATGAAAAGTTACCTCTGCTTCAGAGTATTTGTCTTAGGTTGGAATTTCTGTCAACTGATGGTTTGATTTCAACCTGCCAATGTTATTCAAATGCCAGGGTGATTGTTCAGCCTGGTCCCCACCCCCTATCCCACCACTCTAGTTTTTCAACTGCTGCTTTCCCATTTTTGAAAGAGTTGTAGGGGGGACCAGCTGTCCTTTGGTCTGGCTTTGATGATCATGTTTCCCGTGAATGTCAATGATTGCTCTCATTGACAGTTATTTTGAGCTTGAGGTAAATTTCCATGTTCTCAAAAAACTAAAATAAATTCCTTAGGTATGTGATATAAAGAAAGAAATTGCCTCCTTATTTCTGCTCCCATTCATCAATCTAGAATGCAGGCTAGTGGAAAAGCTGGATTAGTCTGAGCTAAATTAACACCCTGGTGCCAATATTCACTATTTACATATTGTACCAGGAAACCTGCTGGTGGTCTCGTGGAGTGAGCTGGGAAGGAGGGAAGGCAAAGATGTCTGTGTGTAAAAAGGGCAGGGTAAGTAAGAACTAATGTTTTCTGAGAGGATGGTGTGGGCCAGATAGTTTATTAGAAAGAACAGCAGCAAAAGTAGAAGCAACACCAATAAAAACAAAGCAACTACCATTTAACTGAGTGCCTACTATGTGTCAGGTACCATACAAGATCCATCATATACACCAACTTCTTTCTTATGAAATCCATGTGAAGTTTTCACAGATGAGGAAATGGAGGTAAAGAGAGGATCGGTGAGTTACCCAAGGTTACATAACTAGGGTTCAAACACAGGTCCATCTCAATCTACAGCCCAGGGTCTTTCTGTTTCCTCATGCTAGGAAGCATTAGGAAGGGCCTCAAGAACTTCTGAATATGGCCTTGTCTTTCTGGCTCCCTGATTTCCAGGACTGATAGGAGGGAAGACGGAGTTGGCTCAGGTCGACAGAGTGACCCTTTTTTGCATGGAGGATGTAAGCACTTGGATTTGTTTTTCTTGTTTAAAGCTAAAACTAAATTGTGAGGTGTTGGCAAAAGGAAAGAGGAGTGGTACAAAAGATAGAGAGCATCCTGGTGATATTTGCAAACCATCAGCAGGTGTGTGTAGACCAGGCGCATATAGGCCCAAAGGGAAACAAAGCCCAACAAGGAATTAAAGCAGAGATAAATTATGTCTGGTTGGGTGGAAGGACGAACTCCCCAAAGGCTTCATGGACAAGATGGTTTTTGAGCTGTGCTTTGTAAGGGAGGCAGAATTCTGGCAGGCAGCAATGGGTGTATTCCAAAAAGTCAAATAATGAAAGACTTTTAGTTACATTTCAGGCAACAATGTGATTTCAGGTAGGAGAAACTCACTCCATTAAGACAAGCATCTTCTTGGTCAACAAAAAGGCCGGCCCCAGCAGTTTGCTAGAGTGGATACCATTACACTCTAATAGAAAGAGACTTGAACTTAGAGTAGAAAACCTGGTTTCAAATTCTAGTTCTGGCACTGAAATAGAACTTAATCACTCTGAAACTTAGTTCCTTAAGGTGTAAAGCTGTACCTTCTTCCCAGCTTTTGGAAAGGTTCAAATAAGATAAAATAGGTGAGATTGTTGTAAATGTGAGGAATTATTTCTTCTGGAAAATGTGTTTCCCCAGTCCCTTCCGGATATTTCTGGGGTAGAGGCTTCCATTGGAAAGTTCCTTCCAGTTTCACTGGCTAAATGGCTTGCCCCAGGCCGTTTAATCATCTGAGTCAAAGCTTTCAAGGATTTTTTAAATTTCACAAACAAGTAAACAATCGAGATAAACTTTGGACACAACTTTCTATACATTAAAGTAGGCCATAAAGATGTCCATCACATTTGCACACATAGACTTGCATACACAGACACACACACACACACACACACACACACACAGACACATGTGTCCTCACCAGTCTTTTATTAAAGGAAGACATTTGGACACCAAAAAAGCAGGAAGAACATAATCTCAGTAAAACTTCGCCCTTTGAAATGGGATAAGTGTGGCTTTATGGGGAATTCACTGCGTGGTTTCTCTGCTGCAGAAGGTGAAAGCATCATTCTGTGGGGCCCTGTTTCAAACTTCCCACAGAGGTTTGCTAGGAACAGCTTACTTTATTTATTAGTGTATTTCAGTGGCATTCCGTGGGCCTGAGCATATGATTTCTAGGTATTGTTCTTTTGTAGGGTGAGGCAGAGTTTAAGACGTGCAAAGTATCTTTTTAATGCGTCTACATTCCTAGCCCTCAGTACAGTACCCGAGATGCGGCACTGAAGGCAATACAGAGGGATATGAGAGAGAAGTAATTATTTTATTTATTGCTTGAAGTTTGGATGGGGTTAGCGGTTCAAACAGGAATTTGGGTGGAGATATAGCATATGTGCATTTAATCTACAAGCTGAATTTAGGCAGAACCGTTTTCCAGCCCCACCTGTCCTCCACATCCAGATTCTACTCTATCATCTCCTCAGATAGGTTAACATTAGGGTGTCTTATCGCAAAATGGCTCAAACTCTGAACAAGTAGGGGCGTGTTAGAGAGTTGTCCCGCACATCTCATTTACCGCTATGGATTTCCTAGTTAGATTAATCGCTATCGGGCTTGAATTTCCACGTATCCACACAAAGACTTTTTTCTTCTTTCAGGGATTCTCCAACTTTGATAAGCATGTAATTACAGAGTTGTGTACACAAAATCATGAACCTGAACTTTGGGGATAATTTCTAAGTTTTTCAACGGTATTTTTGATCAGTCAAAATTTTTACTGTCACACACTGAATTGAATGATTTGCCTTTCTCTTTGAACTAAATGATGGATTCACACTTCGAATCATTGAGCCAAAGAGCACAGGACTTGGAACTTGACTGGCAGGAGAGTTCTTGTCAATACTGTGCTTACGTGACCCAGCAAGTTCAGGAGAATACCAACACACTCCATAAGAATTTGAAGGGGAACCAAAAAAGAAACCTCGTTTGTGTTTGTGGTGGTGTATTCATCAGCCCTGGCCACGGTGATGCCATGCAGCAAATTACCCCCAAGCTTGTTTAAACATGACAATCACTTTGCACGCTCTTGGGTCAGTGGCTCAGCCATCTAGATTGTGGTCACTTGGGCAGCTCTACCTTCAGCTGCGAGTCAGCCAGGCTTGGCTCTAGGCTTGGGGTTGGGCTCGGTTTGTTCTGTGGTCCAGTCTTAAAGGGCAGAGCTACCTGGAGCATACTCTTTCCATGCAAGAGGGCAACTCCAAACATGAAAGCATTGTTCAAGTTTATGCTTATTTACATCATCACTAATGGCATATTGTAAAAAGAGGTCAAATGGCCAACCACAGTCACTTTCCCAGCCCAAAGTCAAGGGCTGGGAAATGCATTGTATATACAATGAGGCCATGGCAAAGGTGTTGGAATATAATTCTAATGCAGAGAGTAAAAGAATTCTGCTCAGTAATTTATACTACCACAGGTAAGGAAGTCCAGATACACCATAGAAGGAAGGGTTTTGGAGGCCCAAAGGACCAAACCCTGCTTGATGAGTTACGTTCTCCTTCAGACTGTTAAGTAAGCACCCTTTCTCAAATCAGAGACTCGATTTTTTTCCTATCAGGTTTTAGTGTTGTTGCCAGATCTGGGTTCCAGTGGCCATGACTGATTTTCCCAGAGCTAACATATGGCAAACAGATGAAAGTGGAATACAGTTTCACCAGTCATACTGAAAAATCCAGTCCTTTTTAATCTTTGTGATCTAAATCCTAGCTCTCAAACAGATCACTGATAACCTGACACAAGTTACTTAACCTCTCTCCACTTCAGTTTCTGTACTGATTAAATGGGTCTAATAATGACATTTACTTCATAGGATTCTTGAGAAGAAATAAGATAATGCAAGTGAAGCACTTGTTACAATAATTTCTCAATTAATGCTTTTCTTGCTACTAGTATTAGAACAACTCTCAGGAAGTTGATCCTACAGGTGGACAAAAGAGGTGGATGACTCAAGCATGTTACGTCAAGTTCTCAAGATGACTGGAGAAGGAAGAATGCTTGAATGGTACTTTTCAATGATACTGTCTGAAAATAGAGCAAAAATGGATATCAACATACAGGGTCTCTGTTCAACGTGACTGCTGAAAATCAGCAGCTTCTTGTTTCTGTGTTGCACTATTATTTCACATGTTCGTCTCATGGTCATTTCAGGAAACATTGTTGAGCAGGCTGTCATGGTTTTCACTGGAAGAAAAAGTGACATCTGGAAGTGCTGTACATAGGCTTTCTCAGCCTCATTCTTTACTTTGCCATGCTCCAAGCATTAGAACTTCGGGATGTGTTCATTAGTCTGAATTTGTAAGAAGTATCATTCTGGGAAATCTTTTCATAAGTCACAAACCTGTCTGAATACAATGACTTAGGACATAGACAGCTCTCAGGAAATATCAGAGCTTTCTTTGACTTTGTAAGATTTTAGCAAATGCTAGTCTGCAAGTTTTGTGCACTGACAGTATCACAGCCCATGTGGTATTGTCCCAGGAGCGATGACTGCTGTTTGAAATAAAAATTAAGAATCTAGTGACACTCTTTATTGTAGTGGTTCTCAGATGGGATGTTGCAATGTTACCAGTGTGCCATGGATTCTTCACATTTGCCTACAAATTTTGACCAATGTGTATGATTAATTTTTGCCGTGACTGCGGACACATATCATTATAATGATTTCTGTCAGCTGTAAGCTTGTGCTGAGTGAGACTGAGAGAAAGCCCTGTTGAGTAGAGAAAACCTGCTGACGGTAAGAAGAGTCTAATCAGAGCATCAAGTCAGCATCAAGAAAAAAGCCTGGGTTTCCTGGAATATTCAAGAACTTTGCCTTGTAGATATATTAGGGAGCTTAGTCAGGGAAGGAAACTGCTCTTATAGAATCGTCTGCATTGGGTTGAAGAACAATCAACAGAGGATAAAACAATAGTTTTATTCGGTAGACACTGTGCAGCATTATCCTATTTTAACAGAACTGTGCTGTAGTTATTACACACTCATTCATTGTTGCTGTTGATCTCTTAATTGCTTTAATGTGTGGCCCAAATTTCTTGTATTTGAAAGACTGAGAATTACTAAGTTGCTGCACAGAGCTTTGTCCTTCCAACGCTGTAGGGAGAGAAGCTCAGTGTTTACCCATTGAGGGGGCTCCAGGACCTACGTGCTTACGTATGGAAAGCTCAGATGCTTGGGAGGGCTTTGGGTCGTGAGGAAGCACAAGTACCTGACGAATGGCAAGTTGGGAACTTTCTCATATTAAAAAGCTGAGGGCAGTGATGATAGGAAATCAAAAGCTCTAAAAACAACAAAGAATAATATATAGCTACTAAGAAGTTGCTATATTTAGGATTTTGAAGGGGTATAGTACCAGTAGTTGAATACCTATTTTTTGAATAGGCCAACGAATAAATTAGTCAATAAATAAATACCCTTTCCCACATAGTGTGGGTTTACGATGCATCATACATGTATATGAACTGACTTAAGAAGGCCATTAAAGGTTTAAACCATTTTGCCATTAAAGGTTTAAAGCAAGAAATTAAATAGCTTGTTCAAAGTGAGATAGTAAATAGTAGAGCTGGGATTTAAATTTAGAGTTATCTAATAACCAAAACCTATTCTATCAAACTATTTTGTTAAGCAAAAAGCTGTAGATCTGTTTACTACAGATTGCCTCAAATTTAACCTTTAGAAAGGTTAAAACTGACCATGTCTTTCTCCTACTAAAGCCCTATCATCCTTTCTCCTACTAAAGCCCTATCATACCATTCTCTTCTAATCATCCAGAGAATAAAACACAAACTCCTTACCAAGGCCAAGAAGGTTCCACGTGATCTGGCCCCTGCCCAACTCATGGTCTTCATCTTTTTTGCATTGGACTCTTCCTATTTTTCTAACCAACCAAGCTTGTTCCTGCCCCCAGAAGCTTGTATTTGCTATGCCATCTGTTTGGAATATACCTTTTCAAATCTTTTCAGATCTCTGCACAAATACCACCTCTTAGAAAAGCACTCAATGGTCACCTTGTCTAATTGTATGTTTTACGAGGTATGATCAAAAAGTATGGTGAATGTTTAAATTAAAAAAAAAATATTACAGTAAAAGGTACATTGCCATTAATCTCCCTCAAAGTACTCCCCCTCACTTCGAACACACTTATCCCATCATTCTTGCCTCTTCCTGAAGCAGTTCTGGAAGTCCTCTTTCATGAGTGTCTTTAGTTGCGCTGCCCTGGCTGCCTCAATGTCCTGAATTGATTCAAAACATTTACCTTTCATGGTCATTTTGACTTCGGAAAAGAGCCAAAAATCACATGATGCCAGGTCCAGTAAATAAGGTGGATGAGGACACATGGTCATGTTTTTATTTGACAGAAATTGCCTTATACCAGAAGCGACGTGTGACATGGAGTGTTGTCATGATGGAGGATGAGGTACAGACACTCACAATCACACTTCCCATTTCCTTGCCTTATTATGTTATTCACTATCTGAGATTAGGTATTTTGTTTACCTGTTTATTGTTTCTCACTCCTAGTGAGAAACACTATGTGAGTGCCAAAGACTCATTCAGTATCATCACTGTAGCCCTAGGGTCTTAAATAATAGCTGATGCATAGTAAGTACTCAATTAATATTTAAATGAGTGAATGAATTCATCCTCTGAAGCAAAGACTGTATGCTGGTTGTAATCATGAAAACATTTCTTTTGTCTGGAAGATAGATTATACCTTGGAGGGTTAGGGAGGTGAAAAATAATGTCTGGGTAGAAAGTTGTCATTTTATGAAAGCACAAGATTGATCAAGGAACGTAACACCCCAGCCTCTAAGAATAAGGCAGTGAAAAGATGAAGTTGAAACACAGAATTGAAACGTCTGAAAATCTATGGTTATAGTCTCACTAGTCGGGTTAAACTTCATGACCTCGGAAAGGTGCAGGTTAATATGCAGTGTCTTATTTGAGTGTGATTCCAGTGGAATGTTTTAAAGGGCTGCAGCAATTTTGGCCAGACACAGAACTGCAGAATTCAGAATATGTAGTCTATAAGTGTCAATTTGTAAACTCTTATCTCTAGGAAGTTTTAGAAGATGACGAATCAATTCCCATTCAGCTACTCATCCCAAGGTTAAGGCATCTCTGAGGCACGATCTGCAAGACTCAGATGTAGTTTGGAATTTAACAGTTATTGTTTTGGGTTAGAAGTATAATTTAATGAAGTGTGCAGTAATATCGTATGGTGAGCACCTGGACATTAATCTGTTTGGAAGAAGGCAGTGGATCTCATGTGACCTTGTCATTGATATTGAATTTAACTCCCCCAGTGGATACATTTTGAGCAGCCCACCTCAAATGGATGCGATCTATTTCAATTTTCATTCTTCCTCCTAATAGTTTAATACAGCTGAGCAACTCCTGGGGCTTTGGTTCACATCATCAGTGTTGCTCCCTGCTGCTAGTTATGGGCTGGTGTATGATGTAGCTAGAAATTGACCTTCATACAACACCTCTCTGTTTCTTCCACTGATACTCATTCCAGAGGTGAGTGAGAAACCCAACAGTTACTTCTCCCTTGAGGGCCTCTACACGCTAGCCCAAGGAGGGCCTTGGTGTGTGTAGGATATGTGAGAGATGGGAACTGGCAACATCTGTTTCCTTCATAATTAGAGTTAAACTGCTTTCAGAAGTCGTTTTGTGCAATGGGGTAACATTATGCACTAGTTTCTGGTTTTCATGTTTGGTAGAACATAGCGTGTAAGGTATAATTCAACCCGGATCAATTCTATTTTCCTAGATGAGCTGGTTGCTGCCAAAGAATATGACATAGCATTTATCTTTTCAGGATATTTGCATGGATTCTACTTGAATAACCCATTGCAGTTCCCATCCAAAGTGTGGGAAGAAAACCTTTTCCTATAATCCATCCAAGTCAATATGAGATCATTATTTAACTAGCATTATTGTATAGGCAACTGGAGAATCCAGGTCTCAGGAAAGGTGCTGCCTGTGTAAGCTCTGTTGACAATGAATGTGTCAGACTAGGAAGTAGAATGAGTGTCGGACTAGGAAGTGTCAGACTATGTGTCAGACTAGGAAGTAGAATGAGTGACTTTGGGCAAAATACCCTCTTTGGATTCTAAGGGGATATGATATTCTATTTGTGCAAATCAGATTAAGTATATTAATTTTAAAAAACAAAAACACCCCTGTTTCTTCCTGATGTAGGTTCTATAGTTTTACTCTCTTATGGAAACAACTACAGTTTACTTACTCAAAAAGACAGTAAATATGGGCCACAATGTCACCCTAGGAAGATTTAGGAAGATTGTACTGGGTGTTGGGCCCTGGGCTAGATATTATAGCTAAAACTCATGAAATCAAGTCGTTTTAGAGATGAGATGACTGAGGCTTAGAGAGGTTAGGTAACTTTGCTAAAGTCCCACAGCTGGTCAGTGGCAGTGCTAAGATCTGAAGCCAAGTTTTTTTCTGACTGTCCAGTGTTTTTCTGACATCCATTTGCAATCAAGTTTTGGGGTCCTATCCACCAGCAATGGGCTGGCTCCCTAAATAGATAAACTATTTCTGAGGTAAGGGCTCTGGTGCACCCTTCGGAGATGATACTATTTGGTACATTAGGCACCGAAATACTTTGAAGATCATCTCTGTACTTTATTAACAACCATGAGGATGGGCACTCATGTCTATTTTATCCACTATTTTATTCGTAGCATCTGGCAAGCAGTAGGTGATTAATAAATAATTGGGTACATGAGTGAGTAAATGAACAAATAAGCAAATGGCCCACACAAGTAGAGTCTAAAATACTTTCCTAAATAGGAAGAAGTTAGATGATCAGATTTGGGTACTCTTGGTGGGAATGCTGATTGGTGCAGCTGATACGGAAGGCAGTGTGGAGGTTCCTCAAAAAATTACAAATAGAATTACCGTATGACCCAGCAATCCTTCTCGTGGGTATCTACCCCAAAATCTAAAAACATTTATCAGTAAAGATATTATGTGCTTCGATGTTCATTGCAGCTTTATTTATGGTGGTCAAGACCTGGAAACAACCAAAGTTTCCTTCGACAGATGATTGGATAAAGAAGTTGTGGTATATATACACAATGGAATACTCCTCTGCAATAAGAAAAGATGAAATAGTGCCATTTGTGACAACATGGATGGATCTTGAGATTATTATGCTAAGCAAAATAAATCAGACAGAAAATGTTGAGAACCATATAACTTCACTGATATATGGAGTATAAAACTGAAAGCAACAAAGGAACAAGACAAACAGATAGAAAAACAAAAACTCATAGACAGACAGTAGTTTAGTGGTTACCAGAGGGTAACGGGAGAGGAGGATGGTAGGTGAGGGTAAAGGGGGTCAAATATACTGTGATGGAAGGAGAACTGACTCTAGGTGTTGAACACACAATGTGATATACAGATAATGTATTACAGATTTCTACATTTGAAACCTATATAATTTTACTAACCACTATCACCCCAATAAATTTAATTTAAAAAATCAATTAAAAAAAGTCAAAAGCAAGAAACAACAGGAATACCCTTAGTTCAGGTTATTGTCTCTGCCTAGATAATCTACAAATCTGCATATTTGGCTCATTCTCTTTAGGATTCATCTCCAGTGCCACCTCCTCAGAGTTGCTTTCTTCAACCGTGTCTAGAGTTTACCTCAAATCTAGTCACTTTTTGTCTCCTGATCCTGATTATTTTCTTCATAGAGCTCATGATCTAGGCTGGCCTGATTAGTTATTCCTTTTTGTTCTTCCCTTGTGTATTGCAAGTTTCCCATCTTTAGAAAGCCAGCTGGCATCCTGCTTCTTTTCACCACTGTCTCCAGTACGTAGGCACACAGTAGGCACTTAGTTATATCTTGAGTTAATGAAGCCAAATCCTAGAAAATGGGCTTAACTCAGGATTTCAGCAGTCAAGGTCCAGAGAACGGTCAAGGCTAAGAAGCTGAAGATTAATTAATGCAACAGCACATGGCTGATCCCCTGAAGCCGACACATTTGTCCCTCTTGGAGTTGGGGGACTGATACCTCACCCCAAGTACTGTCTCGAAGTTAGCCTGCTCTCCATATGTCTTCCCCACAAAGACGGCTTGGACTGAACTTTTTCCATCACTTAGCTTTTCACATTATTTCTCAGTAACTGAACACAAAGCTGTAATGGAGCAGATTCCATTCTATGACATCATCCTCTCCCGACCTCAGTTCTCAGGAGCTCAGGTAGCCAACCGGTCCCTGGCTGGAGAGAACTAAGCATCTCTTCAGAGAGTCAGCGAGTTGTTCTTGTGTCTCTGAACTCCAGGAAGGGATTATTCTTCAGGATTAGTCCATCCAGAACCATCCTTGTCTCTCTGACCATTATTACCATTTTGGTCATTTTAGTTTTGTTTTATAAAATCTTCTCAAATATTTTTCACTATCATCTCCATTTTATAGAGGAAAAAATGAAGGCTAGGAGGTAGGAGAGGCTGGCCCACAGTCACCCAGCTGGAAAGTGGTGCTGGAGGAATTTGAATCCACGGTAATTTGACTTTCCATGTGGACATATGAAGGAGAAGCAGCATGCCTCTCTGATGCTGAACTTCTCATTTTGGCCCCAGTTACAACTACAGGATGGGGTGGTAGCCTTCAGTTTGCTTCAGTCTGTGTACTTTTAAAACTGTCATCATATGGCTTTCTACTTTTTCCTTTAGCCTTATGCTTCTGAACAGCACAGGTCATTATATCTAACCAGTTTTAAGGCCAAGATGCTGTAAGGGTGGGGGTGTGTCAGATGCCTAAAAGGCCCCGATGTTGAGAAGTCAAATGGTAGCTTGGAAATGATCCCCAGCACTGATGAACCTAAACAGGTCCAGGGTCAGGGGCAGGCTCCTCATGCACCGGAGCCCACTCTTCTCACTGCCCCTGGTTCTCCACCCAGACAGATGGCTCCATTTTCCCCTTCTTCCATCATGCTGTCTTTCTCAGCCAGAATTCAATCAATGAGTCCACCCAAAGTTAATTTGAGGTGGGCTGGCTAGGCTGACTCAGTATTAGGGCAGGAAGTGCAACTGTTCATCACTGTTGGGCTGTTGCTGAGAAAGGCTGCCCGCTCTGGGGACAGTCTGTCATTTTCTAAAAGTCACATTCAGTTCTTCAAGGCAGGAAGGGAGATTTTGTCTAATTGTCCTTAAGATAGTTTTTTTTCTGAGCCTAATGGGCTGGGAACAGATAGGGATGTATCAGTGGTCCATCACTCACGCCAGGTGAATGCATAGTAACAGCGATCGCGGTTACTATTATCACTGCTGACGTTTATCAAGTACTTATTAAATGCCAGTGTACACTCTGCCTTACCTCACTTAATCCTCACACCAATCTCTGAGGGAGATTATTATTATTCCCATTTTCCAGAGGATTAGGGATGATAAGGAATTTTCCCAAGTCCACTCAGCGAGAAAGTGGTAGAGGTAAGACTTGAATCCAGACACTCTACAGTGATTCTCAGCTGGGGACGATTTTGCTTCCCAGGGGACACTTGGCAATATCCAGAGATATCTTTTTTATTAAATTTATTGGGGTGACGTTGGTTAGTAAAATTGTAGAGGTTTCAAGTGTACACGATATATTATCTGTATATTGCATTGTGTATTCACCACCCAAAGTTAAATCTCCTTCCATCACCATGTATTTAACCCCTTTTACCCTTTTCTACTTCCCCGTCCCCCTTTTCCCTCTGATAACCATTATACTGTCTGTGTCTGTGTCTATGAGTTTTTCTTTGTCTTGTTCATTTGTTGCTTTCAGTTTTATATCCCACATGTGAGTGAAATCGTATGGTTCTTGACTTTTTTCCATCTAATTTATTTTGTTTAGTATGATAATCTCAAGATCCATCCACATTGCAGACATGTTTTCAAATTAGCTTTTTACTTTAGAATGTTTACAGAAAAGTTTCAAAAATAGTAAGAGAATTCCCATATACTCGTATCTCATATCCAGTTCCTCCTACGAACAATGTCTCATATGAATAATTAGTATGGCATTTTTGCAACAATTAATGAACCAATACCAATACATTATTATTAAATTATATACTTTATTCAGATTTCCTTAGTTTTTGTCTGATGTTCTTTTTCTGTTCCAGGATCCCATCCAGGGGGCCATTTAGTCATCTGTCTCATTAGGCTCCTCTTCGCTGTGACATTTTCTTGCACATTCCCTCGCTTTGATGACCTTCACAGTTTTGAGGAGTCCTGGTCAGATGTTTTGTGAAACATTCCTCAATTTGGATTTGTCTATGTTTTTTGCATGAATAGACTGGGATTATGGGTTTTGGAAGGAAGGCCACAAAGATAAAGTGCCATTCTCATCACATTTTATCAAGGGTACATACTACCAACATGACTTATCACTGTTGATGTTGACCTTGATCACCTGGCTGAGTAGAGTTTGTCAAATTTCTTCACTATAAAGTTACTCATTTTATTCCCTCTTTTCATACTACACTCCTTGGAACAAGTCACCATGTGCATGCAGCCTATACTTACGGAGTGAGAAGTTACACATTACCTCCTTTGAGTAGCTACATGAATTATTGTAGCTGAGTAGCTACATGAATTATTGGCGTTCTTCTGCAGAGGAAACTTGTTTATTGTCCCCATTTGTTTAATTATTCAATCACTTATTTATATCAATTTGGACTCATGAATATTTATTTTATACTTTGGGTTATAGCCCAATACTACTTTATTTTATTACCCAAATTGTCACAGCTCTGGCCATTGCAACCTCTTCAGTTGGCTCCTGGTCCCTTTGATACCCCCTCACCCCCTTCATTGAGTTTGTCTGTGTGTTTTGATAACTTCCTTTTTTTCTGATACGAACAAGTGCACTACACTCATCTTGTATATTCCCTCCCCAGTCATAGAATCAGCCATTTCTCTGGAATGGTGCAAGTGGCATCTAATAAGTAGAAGCTGGGGATGCTGCTAAACATCTAGCAATGAGCAGGACAGCCCCTCACAGCAAAGAAATGTCTGGTTGAAAATGTGAACAGTGTCAAGGTGGAGAAACCCTGGTTTAGTTCCAGAAGTTCGAATGTGTCATCTTCACAACTACTGCCTGCTGTTTACCAAACCTTCTGAGTGAAAATGTAGGAAAAGTGGGGACACAATCCATGGACTGTTCCAATCAAAATTAAAAATCAGGCTAATTCAAAGATTGTTTTGTATTTGCACCAATTTTTCTTGCCTTTATGCTTGCATTGAAAGATGAGATATATTTGAGAAAAGAGGGAAAAATTGTTAAAGTAGAGCACATAAGAAAGAAAGGGCAATGAATGAAAACATGAATTTAGCGTCTGCTAAATTAAAAATAAAAATGTGCGTCCCTGGGCAGCTCTCTTACCTTTCCCTCTTTCCCTTCTAGCAAATTCTGTTTAGTACAGAGAAGTAAGACTCTTTTCCAATCCTCTGTATGAGGATATTTTAGCATTCACTGTGGATGAATTATATGTCTAGAAAATACAACACAGCACATAGGAAGAGGACAGACCCATGGCTTGTTCATGTCTTTTCTTGATTAAAAAGTTAGTTTAGAGTGGGAACAATTACTGCCTGATATGTTGGTTGTCACAACTTCCCAATACTTGTTCATATCAAATTTATGTTTGTAATTGATTTTCATGCTATAATACTTTCAGCTAATAAAGCTTGCATATTCTCTCTTATGTGCGCTTTCTTTTTTTTTTTTTTTTAAAGATTTTTATTGGGGAAGGGGAACAGGACTTTATTGGGGAACAGCATGTATTTCCAGGACTTTTTTCCAAGTCAAGTTGTTGTCCTTTCAGTCTTAGTTGTGGAGGGTGCAGCTCAGCTCCAGGTCCAGTTGCAGGGGGCACAGCCCACCATCACTTGAGGGACTCGAGGAATTGAACTGGCAACCTTGTGGTTGAGAGCCCACTGGCCCATGTGGGAATGGAACCCGCAGCCTTCAGAGTTAGGAGCATGGAGCTCTAACCACCTGAGCCACCTGGCCGGCGCCGGCCCTGCCCTTTCCTTTTAGCATCGGACCATTACTTTATCCATCTTCGTCCTATGACTACTCCCACCTATAGAACACGCAAATTTTTACAAACAAAAGAATAAAAGAATGAAACTACAAATGAAGACCAAACCAGGACTTTCAGAGAAATTTAGAGCTTATGAGACATGCCAGTTCAATCTCTGGAACACCCAGATGTGTCCTTAGCAGATCAAAACAGAATCAGGGAAAACAAATAGCCATCTAATGTGAATCATCCTTACCCCTCACTCTCACCCTCACCCCAGCACACCAGTGATTCCTGATTGAAAGGCCACTCTGTGCAAGGAAAGGGATTGATCTTAGGCACATTTCTAGTGTGGCCTCCATCACTACCTAGCTGGGTAACCCAGGGGCAGTCACTCAACCTTTCTGAACACTCTGAATACTCACTTATAAAACTGGGCTAATTTAGCTACCTCACAGAGTTGTAGTACCTAATGAAATAGTAAATATAAAGCATTTTTCATAATACTACATGTTGTAGATGATCCATAAATTACAGCAATTAGACATACCTTTATATACACATTATACTGATATGGTGACTAATAGAGGGTTACATTTCTGAGAAAAAGTGAAGCTCAGGCAAGTTAGCTCAGCTATTGATCTTGCTTTCTTCATTCATAAACGATAGGGTGGGAAAAGGTAATCTTTAAGCTTTTCAGAGTTGCTAAAATCCTAAAATTCTGTGACTCTATTAAATATGCATTGAAATAATAAACATTAACCATTTATGAACGATATACATACATACATATATACATACATATCGTATTTCCTCCAAAATAAGACCGGGTCTTATATTAATTTTTGTTCCAAAAAACACATTACGGCTTATTTTCAGGGGATGTCTTATTTTTTCATATACAACAATCTACATTTATTTATGTACAACAATCTACATTTATTCATTTATTCATGTACAAAAATCTACATTTATTCAAATACAGTTATGTCATCTTCTTCTGGGACATCATCATAACTCTCCAAACCCTGAATTCCGGCTTGAATTTATTTATTTATTTTTCTTTTTTAAAGTTTATTGGGGTGACAATTGTTAGTGAAATTACATAGATTTCAGGTGTACAATTCTGTATTACATCATCTATAAATCCCATTGGGTGTTCACCACCCAGAGTCAGTTCTCCTTCCATCACCATATATTTGATCCCCCTTACCTTCATCTCCCATTCCCGTCCCCCCTTACCCTCTAGTAACCACTAAACTATTGTCGGTGACTATCAGTTTTTGTTTCTCATTTGTTTGTCTTGTTCTTTTGTTGTTTTTGGTTTATATACAACATATCAGTAAAATCATATGGTTCTCTCATTTTTCTGTCTGACTTATTTCGCTTAGCATCATAATCTCGAATTCCATCCATGTTGTCACAAATGGTCCTGTTTCATCTTTTCTTACCGCTGAATGGTATTCCATTGTGTATATATACCACAACTTCTTTATCCATTCATCTATCAAAGCACATTTTGGTTGTTTCCATGTCTTGGCCAACGTAAATAAAGCTGCAATGAACACCGGAGCACACTTGTCTTTATACATAAATGTTTTCAGATTTTTTGGGTAGATACCCAGGAGAGGGATTGCTGGGTCATATGGTAATTCTACTTGGAATTTTTTGAGGAACCTCCACACTGCCTTCCATAATGGCTGCACCAGTCTGCATTCCCACCAACAGTGTATGAGGGTTCCTTTTTCTCCACATCCTCTCCAACACTTGTTACTATTTGTCTTGTTGATGATAGCCATTCTAACTGGGGTGAGGTGATATCTCATTGTGTTTTTCATTTGCATTCCTGATGATTAGTGATGTTGAGTATTTCTTCATATGTCTATTTGCCATTTGTATGTCCTCTTTGGAGAAATGTCTCTTCAGGTCCTCTGCCCATTTTTCAATTGGGTTGTTTGTTTTTTGTTGTTGAGTTGCATCAGTTCCTTGTATATTTTGGATATTATCCCCTTATCGGAGGCACTGTTTGCAAAAATCTTCTCCCATTCAGTTGGTTGCCTCTTTATTTTGTTGATGGTTTCTTTTGCTGTGCAGAAACTTTTAAGTTTGATATAGTTCCATTCATTTATTTTAGCTTTTACTTCCCTTGCCTTTGGAGTCAAATTCATAAAATGCTCTTTGAATCCAAGGTCCATAAGTTTAGTACCTATGTTTTCTTCTATGCAGTTTATTGTGTCAGGGCTTATTCTTAAGTCTTTGATTCATTTTGAATTAATTTTGGTACATGATGACAGATAGCAGTCCAGTTTCATTCTTTTGCACGTGGCTTTCCAATTCTGCCAGCACCATTTATTGAGGAGGCTGTCATTCCTCCATTGTATGTTTTTAGCTTCTTTTTCAAAAATTATCTGTCCATATTTATGTGGTTTTATTTCTGGGTTCTCAATTTTATTCCATTGGTCTATGTGTCTGTTTTTCTGCCAATACCATGCTGTTTTGATTATTGTAGCCCTGCAGTACAAGCTAAAGTCAGGGAGTGTGACACCTCCAGCATTGTATTTTTTCCTTAAGATTGCTTTGGCTATTCGGGGATTTTTGGGTTACATACAAATCTGATGATTTTTTGTTCTATTTCTTTAAAAAATACCATTGGGTTTTTTATGGGGATTGCATTGAATCTGTATATTGCTTTGGGTAATACGGCCATTTTAACTATGTTTATTCTTCCAATCCATGAGCACGGAATGTCTTTCCATTTCTTTGTATCTTCTTCAATTTCTTTTAAAAATGTCTTACACTTTTCAGCATATAGGTCTTTCACATCCTTGTTTAAGTTTATTCCTAGGTATTTTATTTTTTGAAGCAATTGTAAAGGAATTGTTGTTTTCATTTCTTTTTCTGAGATTTCATTGTTAGTATATAGGAATACAATGGACTTTTGTACGTTGATTTTGTAGCTGGCAACTTTACTGTATTCGTTGATTGTTTCTAATAGCTTTTTGGTGGAGTCTTTGGGGTTTTCTATATATAACATCATGTCATTTGCAAAGAGTGACAATTTAACTTCCTCATTCCCAATTTGGATGCCTTTTATTTCTTTCTGTTGCCTGATTGCTCTGGCAAGGACTTCCAACACTATGTTGAAAAGCAGAGGTGATGGAAGACAGCCCTTTCGTGTTCCTGAACGTAGAGCAAAGGGCTTCAGTTTTTCACCATTAATTATGAGATTAGCTGAGGGTTTGTCATATATGGCCTTTATTATGTTAAGGTATTTTTCTTCTATACCTGTTTTATTAAGTGTTTTAATGATAAATGAATGTTGTATCTTATCAAATGCTTTTTCTGCATCAATTGAATAATCATATGATTTTTGTCTTTTATTTTGTTTATGTGATGTATCGCATTGATGGATTTGCAGATGTTGAACCATCCTTGGGCCCCAGGGATGAACCCCACTTGGTCGTGATGAATAATCTTTTTAATGCATTTTTGCATTTGATTTGCTGTAATTTTGTTCAGGATTTTTGCATCTGTATTCATCAGAGATATTGGTCTGTAGTTTTCTTTTTTGTGTTGTCGTTCCAAGTTGGTATCAGGGTAATGTTGGCCTCATAAAATGAATTGGGGAGTACTGTCTCTTCTTCAATTTTTTGGAAGAGTTTGAGTAGGATTGGTATTAGATCGTCTTTGAATGTTTGGTAGGATTCACCAATGAAGCCATCTGGTCCCAGACTTTTGCATTTGTGAAGATTTAGATGACTAATTCAATTTCGTTACTGGTGATCGGTCTGTTTAGATTTTCCAATTCTTCATGGTTCAGCCTAGAAAGGCTGTATGTTTCTAAGAACTTGTCCATTTCTTGTAGGTTATTAAATTTGGTGGCATATAGTCCTTCATAGTAGTCTTGCATAATCCTTTGTATTTATGTGGTGTCCGTGATAACTACCCCTTTTTCATTTCTTATTTTGTTAATTAGTGTTTTCTTTTTTTATCTTAGTGAGTCTAGGGTTTGTCAATTTTGCTAATCTTTTTAAAGAACCAGTTCTTTGTCACACTAATTTTTTCTATTGTCTTCTTGTTCTCTATTTCATTTAGTTCTGCTCTGATTTTTATTATTTCCTTTCTTCTGCTGACCTTGGTTTTCATTTGTTCTTCGTTTTCTAGTTCTTTAAGGTGTAATGTGAGATTATTTATTTGAGATTTTTCTTGTTTCTTGAGATAGGCCTGTAGTGATATAAATTTCCCTCTTAAAACTGCTTTCGCTGCATCCCCAAAATTTTGGTAGGATGTATTTTCATTGTCATTTGTTTCTATGTGTCTTTTGATCTCTCCTCTAATTTCTTCTTTGACCCAGTCATTCTTTAAAAGTATGTTGTTTAAACTCCATGAATTTGTGTTTTTTTCCGGCTTTCTTTTTGCAGTTGATATCCAATTTCAAAGCCTTATGATCAGAGAATATGTTTGGTATGATTTCAATCTTCTTAAATTTGCTGAGGGTGATTTTATGTCCCAATATATGGTCTATCCTTGAGAATGTTCCAGGTACACTAGAAAAAAATGTATGTTTAAGGATAAAGTGCTCTATAAATGTCAATTATATCCATTTCATCTAATGTGTCATGTAGGGCTGCTATTTCATTATTAATTTTCTGTTTGGATGATCTATCCATAGCTGTCAATGATGTATTTAAGTCCCCTAGTATAATTGTGTTTTGGTCAATTTCTCCCTTTAGTTCTGTTAGTAGTTGCTTGGTATATTTTGGTGCTCCATGTTTGGGGGCATAAATATTGATGACTGTTATGTCTTCTTGTTGTATAGTCTCCTTTACCTTGATGAAATGTCCATCTTTGTCTCTTGTTATCTTTTTCACCCTGAAGTCTGTTTCATCTGATATCAGTATGGCTACACCTGATTTTCTCTGGGTACCATTTGCTTGGAGTGTCAATTTCCATCCTTTCACTTTGAGTCTATGCTTGTCCTTATAGCTGAGATGTGTCTCTTGGAGACAGCATATGGTTGGGTTTAGTTTATTGATCCAATCAGCTACTCTGTGCCTTTTTATTGGTGAGTTCAGTACATTTACATGTAGGGAGATTACTGATACATGAGGATTTTCTGTCATTCTATCTTTAGTTTTCTGGTAAGGCTGTGACTCCATTGTTTCTTTGCCTTTTTGTTGTTGTCTATTATTTCTGTGTGGTGGTATTCTATGATGTTTCCCTCTGTTTCTTCTTTTATTACAGTATATGTTTCAGTTCTGGATTTTTTTTTTTTGTGGTTACCCTTAAGTTTATGTAAAATAAAGTTTGATATTTAGAGTATTTCATTTTCTTCAGCACGCTTACTTTCTCCATTCCCATATTGCGGTTCAGGCCTTTACTCTCCCCCTTTTTATGTTTTGGTTGCCACAGATTGTCCCTGTTGATGGTGGTCGAATAGCCTCCTTTAGTATTTCTTGGAAAGGTCTTTATTCCTCCTTCATATTTAAAGGATATCTTTGCTGGATATATTATTATTGGCTCATAATATCTCTCTTTCAATAGTTTGAATATTTGGTTCCACTCCCTCCTGGCTTGTAGAGTTTCTGCTGAAAAATCTGTTGATAATCTCATGGGCTTTCCTTTGTATGTTACCGTCTTCATTTCCCTGGCTGCCTTGAGGATTCTTTCTTTGTCATTGATTTTTGACAGCTTCAGTAGATTGTGCCTTGGAGAGGCCTGTTGGGATTGAGGTAATTAGGTGTTCTATTTGCTTCTTAGATTTGAGGATCCAGTTCTTTCCACAAGTTTGGAAAGTTCTCATTGAGTATTTGTTTGAATATAATCTCTGTTCCCTTCTCTCATTCTTCTCATTCTGGTATGCCTATTATTCTTATATTGCTCTTTCTGATGGAGTCAGAAAGTTCTTGTAGATTTCTTTCATTTCTTTTAAGTCTCAAGTCTCTTTCTTCTTCCATCTGTGTTATTTCCAGGTTTCTATCTTTGATGTCATTGATTCTTCCCTCCATCTGGTGAAGTCTACTACCTAAGCTGGCTATTTCATTCTTCATTTCTTCTATTGAGTTCTTAATGTCCAGAAATTCTGTTTGATTCTTTTTTAAAATTTCAATCTCTTTGGTAAAATGTTCATGTTGTTCTTTGATTGTTTTTTCTGAGCTCATTAAACTGCCTTTGTGTGTTTTCTTGCATCTCGTTGAGTTTTTTCAGAACCGCAATCTTGAATTTTCTGTCATTTATGTCATATATTTCCATATCTTTAAGTTCCTTTTCTGGAGACATTTCACTTTCTTTCTGAGCTGTTTTGCTGCCTTGGTTATTCATGGCAATTAATGATAGATTATTTTTTTCATAGACATCTACAGGAGTGAGTTCTGCAACAGATTGATAGTAAGAGGTCTTTCTTTTGTTTTCCAGTACTTGTTGGTAGAATGTTTTATTTTCTCTCCGACTGCAACCCTTTTTTCTCTCTCATACTGTAGTGCTATGTTTTCTCTGCATTATTCCAGCGTCTCACACAATTGGGGGATTCCCTGGGAAGCGGGCTTCTCCTTTGTTAACAGTTCACCTGGGTCATAGGGCCTAGTGTCCGTGTGGGGATGCGGAGAGCTTTTGAAGTTCCAAAGCTCTTCCTGCAGTAGATTCAGAGTCTGTGTGTTTCAGCAATTCTGTTTGCTCCTGCAGGGATGCATCCAGATACGTGGTGACGGGGCGGAGTGAGTTGTGAGAGGTGGCCCAGAGCAATGGCGGCAACGACCACCAGAGCCAGTCCTGCTTCCATAGCTCCCTCTCTCCGTTTTGCTGGAACTAGTTTGGCCACGAATCTTTGTCTGCAGACCACAGTTCTCAGAACAGCAAATATCCTGTCCTTTTGATCTGACACTGCTACTGATCCGCTTATTGCACCTGGCAGGTGGGTGTGGGGCGAGCTCTGGGAGGGTAGGGAGGGGGTCGCTAGTCTCAGTACCTAAGGCTTCCGTTCTCCGCTTGGCAGTGAGGGCTTAAACCATCGTTTAAAGCCTTCTTCCCTCAGTCTTTCTCCGAGGTCTCTGCCATGAGCGTTGGGTTCAGCCGTGTTATATGCTGCCCCCCTCAGCCCTGTGGGCCGTAAGCGGAGCCCTAGCAGTTCGAGTTCTTCCCTCTCCCGCCTCTGCGGTAGTTTCAGGATGCAGCGAGCTCAGAGCACTGAGCTAGTTCTGCGTCCTGCGCCCGAGTGGGTTTGTCTCTGCACTTCTCCCTTCCCCCGTTCCCCACTAATGCATTTTGCCCACCTTTAGGTGAATTCAGTAGTAGGCCTCTTCGTCCTGCCTGTCTGCCATGCAGGGAGTCCTTTGTGGAGTTATAGTTGTTCAATTTGTTGTAAATTCTAAGGGAGATTTACAGAGGTACACCTCACGCCATCATTTTGGTGACGTCTCTGGCTTGAATTTTTTGCAACTCCATATCCTGTAGAACCATTGGCCCCAATCTCTCACGTTCAGCAATAGAGCTCTCCTTAAATGAGCACTTCTTGTCCACGTAGCCTGCTCGTAGTGCATTGGCAACACAGCTTTCAGTGATTTTATCTCCTGAATTCTACTCCCAAGTCACGACCTCTTGTAAGTGAGGCTTCTCACAGTCTGCATGCTGATTTCTCTCCATTCTATTTTCAATGTAGTCATTGATTTCCATGTAAAAATTGTCCTTGAGTGTCTTATTTATTGCAATATCAAGAGTCTGGACATAGGCAGTCATTCCTGTGGGAATCATTATTTGATCTAGTTTTTTCTCTGCAAGGAAGTTCTTCATGTGGCAAATCCCAGACTAGCAGACCTCTTTGGCTGCCCTGCAAATTAAGTGGCAGCATTAAATCGACCCAGTTCCTTATAACTACTTGTGTGTACCAGGCTTTTTTGGTTTCAAGAACATAAATGCCTGAAACACGTTCAACCTTATCTTGTTTGTCCTTAGTGATGATTAGAGATAGAGCTTTCTTTCCATCCAGAAAAATTGCCAAAATACAGGTAATGTGCACTTTTGTAACCAGTGGAGGGAATGTAGTAGATTGACGAGGCACCCCTTTGATCAATTGTCATTTGAGGTCCTTGGCCCATAAACACTGCAGTTCCATCCATAGCAATCATGTTGGAGAGTTGGTATTTAGAAAAGTCAATGCCATCCACAAAGGACTTCAAGTGCACGTTTAATAACTTCAGTATCTTCCAGCTTGAACAGGGTTGTCGATTTTAGAGACAGTTCATATCGCTGAAGGAAGCCATCCAGCCAGTGTTGTGATGCTTTGAATTCTTCAGGGGATATTTCTAACTGTGGTGCCATTGCAAGGGCAAATGCTTGAATATTAGCTCTGCGCACAACAAAAGCCTTTGCTTTCCTGTCAGCAATCCATTCACAGATGATGTCTTCCAGCTCAGGAAATAATGGTTGCCGACCTGATCCACACTTGCGCTTCTTAGCATTTCCCTCGTCCCCCTGGTGCCTGAGGTTATTGTACTCTGCTTGCCATTTTCGGGCTGTTTGGAGATCTAACTTCTCCTCTTTGCAGAAAGCTGTAAGATTCTTTCCCTGGGAGTTTTCCACGATTCCTTTCTTGCACTCGACAGAATAGCTTTTTCTTTTTGCACTCATCTTGTCAGGGGGTCAAAATGTTACTCCCCTTGAATCTATCATTAAATCAAGTGTTGATTGAAGACTTACAAGACAGGAGTGGCAACAAAAATTATGACAGTTAAGAATGATGGTCCACACAAAAGCAACAAAAAATTGGAGGCACCAAAATTCAGAAAACGTTTCTTTATTTCACACGAGTGCATTAAGTACGTCCGTTACAACACATGACGTATTGAATTGTGAAGATTCATATTAGACACAACCATGACAGTTCCTTATCAAGTGCACACATTATTTGTGCTTTGTGTCTGTACTCTGATTGGTCATTCAGCAATAAGTCCCGAGTTCATCCGTTTACATAAGTGTTTACCTCTCGTCCAAAGGTGCCAACTTGGGTATTTACAAATCCTTAATTATAATTTATATTATCATGCATTTTAAGTATTAATGTCAATGTTATTATTTATTTATATTTAATTATATATTAATATTATTATTTTATAATTTAATATGTCTGTTGTGTTTTGCAATGGATGTACTAAATGTGTCCCTCTGGCTGACGATCTTAACTGGGGCTTATTTTTGGGGTAGGGCTTATATTATGAGTAGGGTTTCTGGGTGGGAATTTCTTCCTTCCTGTTCTCGGGAAGTTTTTTCGCTTTCCCATTCCCGAATCACAAGAAAAGTTGGTCGGGAATTCGGGAAAATTGGCTTTTCTTGAAGCCAGTAATACCCACAAAGGGAAATAACCGTACTACTCACAATGTGTCTCTTAGACATTTTTCCTATTTATCGCTATTTAAAGTTACATTGTGTTACAATGTTACATGCCATCAGACTTGCACGAGCAACACCAGAATCAGATATCACATGACCAGCTAATTTTAGCTCTTGTAAATCGAGCACATTTGATCATGGAGAACAGAAAACAGTTTGTATTTACACAGAGAAATATTTATTTTCACAACCCAGGATTTGACTACAAAATCATCTTCAGGTAAACTAACTAAGGAAATCTAAGGTAGTTTACCTTAATATAATAAATATTTCTCTGTGTAAACACAAACCGTTTTCTGTTCTCCAAGATGAATCATTTCCACAAAGTGATGGGCGATACTACCAACTACATTCGATCAGTTTGTTTGTGGCTGACAATTGTGATGTATGTGAGTGTTCTTGGCTCTCTCAGCTACTGTGGGTAAGTCAGTCTATTTAGAAACAACTTGCACTGCTAATATTTTATTCCAATATTACAATAATTTCCAATCTCATATCATAGTGTTTTGTGGCACTTTTTAGCTATAAATATTCGCTGCACAATATAGGTCTTTCTTAGTTTTTTTCTTACTGCTTTTAAAGGAAATAAAACTTGACTTGGTTAAACTTAGAAATAGAGATCTTGTGTCTCTCACAAAGTACTTGAACAACGTTACTTGTCTATGTGAGATGGAAGAGGATGGATTTTTTGCCTCGTCAAATAAGAATGAAATTGCATGATTGGCGAAGTCATTAATGGAAAGACTTTTTAAAGGAACATTTACAGAAGAAGAAGTTCCAAAAGAAGAAATAAAGAATGTCCTTATAGAGAGTTCTGACATTAAATCAGAATCTGATCTGAAGTGTGAATTGACTAAAGCAATATTAATTTCAAACTCAAAGCCTAGCCCTATGCATGCAGACAAAATATTTGCTTCACTAAGGAAGGAAATGAACTTATATGAAGCAACATATTCTCTCACTCCCAACTTGAAGATGCTGTTAGATGCACTCATAGCAATTCAACCAACGTCTACAGAAAAGGAAAGAAATTTTTCCACATCAAGTATATTTGTTACAAAGCGAAGATCATGATTGTCTTATCGGGCAATGAATACTCTATGTTTTTTTAAAGTTTCGTTTTAAAAATGACAAATAAAAACTATTTGAAGTATTTTTTAAATTTTCAAATGAATAATATTTGCATTTGTGTTCTATTAATGTTGAATTTAATAAATAAAACATTTAAATGAGATTGGGAATATTAATACATTGTGTGATATATGTAAAAGCTCACTATATACCATAAGATTTAGTTAAATAAAGTTTCTATTAATTACATTGTTTATATTTTGAGAAAACCTGAAATTTAACAGAAACTTAGCCAAAATGATACCGTAGTGAGCCCTGTTTAGCTCTCAGGGCAAGAGATGCACTAGTCACGAAATTCCTGTCGACCTCCATTTAGAAAATTTTGTTTACTCAAGTTTTGTGTAGTCATTTCACATATAGGAGTGTCTCGAAACCTCTGAAAGACTGTGCCAAGGCCACAAACCCCGGTTCCCCCACCTTCTCTATGGCTTTTCTGTTTATTAACATTCACTGTTATAGCAATTATTATAGCTGATCAATGAAAATTAAATAAAAAAGATTATTTCGGGAATTCTTAAGAATTCACGGGAAATACAATTTCCCATTCTCGATTCCCGATGGTTCCAAAATGTAGGGAATTTGAAAACCCTAATTATGAGCATCCTGAAAAATCATGCTAAGGTTTATTTTCCGGTTGGGTCTTATTTTCAGGGAAATACAGTACATACATACCTCCTTATACCATGCCATTGGGGATTAGGATATCAATTAGAATAGGGTATCATTAGGATAGGAATATGGGGGGCACAAACATTCACACCATCACCTCTACTTTGCCAGTTGGATATCGAATAAGCATTTTAACATTGTCATCTGCCCATAAATGAATTTCTAATCTTTCCCCCAAATCAGCTTTTCTCATCATCTTTTCTATCTCAATAGTGGGCAACTTGATCCTTTAAATTGCTCAGGATTAAGCTTTAGAGTCCACTTTGCTGTAATATTTCTCCCACACTAATATCACATAATCAGAAAATTCAGTCGTGCTACTTTCAAAAACCAATCTGATTATTTCTCAAAATAATCAGAATCTTGTTAGTTTGCACCCCCTTCACTGCTCCCACCTTTGTCCAAACCACCATTATGTCTTGTCTGGAATATCAAAAGAGCCTCAGGGCTGCTTTCAGCTATGTCTTCCTTGACTCACACATGAGAGTGATATGGGTAATGTGTAAACCAGGTTATGTTATTTCACTGCTCAAAACCATTCAATAGCTCTTCATCCCATGCAAAATTTGATGATTAATTTTATACATCAGACATAATTTGGGGTGTTTCTGTGAGGGTATTTTTGTGATAGGTTTAACATTAAAACTGGTAGCCAGGGTAAAGTCCATTTTTATCCCTAATGGGAATGGGCCTCATCTAATCAGTTGAAGGTCTGAATAGAAAAAAACGGTTGACCTTCCTCTGAATAAAAGAACTGCGTCTGCCTGACTACCATTGAACTGTGTGAGACATCAGGTTTCTTCCCTTCAGACTCAGACTGAAATGTTGGCTCTTTCTGGATCTAGAGCCTGCTAGTCTTACATGGGAAATTACCATTGATTCTGCTGGGTCTCCAGCTTGTCAATGACAGCTATAATTACATAATTATGTGAAGCAATTTCTTATAGTCTCCCTCTCTGTCTCTGTCTCTCTCTCTGTCGCTGTCTCTCTCTCTATCTTTCTCTCCCCCATCTCTCTCTCTCTACACACACACACACACACACACACACACACACACACACACACACACATTCTATTGGTTCTGTTGACTCTGTTTCTCTGTAGAACCCTGACTAATATACTAAGTAAAATCCAAAGGCATTGCAATGATGTGTAAGGCCCTATACACTACCTCTCACTACTACCTGCTCATTCCTTTAGACCAGGGTCAGCAAACAGTGGCCTGTTGCCTGTGGCAGCTTCCACATCACAGTGGCTTTCATACCACTCAACTCTTGAGTGGTTGTTACGACTGTATGGCCCTCAAACCTGAAAATCTTTTACAATCTGGTCCTTTACAGAAGTGTGCTGACCCTTGCTCCAGTCTCATATTGGTCTCCTTATAGTTCTGAGAAAGGCCCAGAACCCTCTGCCTCAGGACCTTTGAATTTGCTGTTCCTTCTGCCTAGAATGCTCTTCCCTCTGTTATCTGCATGATTCTGTCCTCACCTTCTTCAGGTTTTTGGTAAAAAGTTGTCATCTCAAAGAGTCCTTCCTCTCTCAGTGTTCCCACGTCCTCTTTCCTGCTGTGTTTTCCCCATATCACTTATTATCTAACTAATTAAGCATTTTATTTATTTTGATTCTCATCTGTCTTTTCCCACTCAATGTGTACTCCATGAGAGTGTGCTTCTTGTTTATTTTTTTCTCGCAGTTGAATCACTAGTGCCATGGATAGTGTCTGGCATAGAAAATGTCCAATGGAAATACTGAATGAGTGAATAGAATCTTCATGTTTCTAGGCTGTTGAAATTGGCATGGTTAAGACATCAGAGATTGAACCATGTGGGTCACAGATTCAATAGGCTTCACATGCTCATTAGCTCATGTGAGTGTGAATCAGCACAGAATCACATTGGATGACACAGCCGTCCGAACAAACATGCATATAGAAATATATTCCGTTTCCTCCGAGAACACAAAAAAGGAGGAGTGGGTGCTTTAGGCATTTTAAAAACATTTCTTTAAATCATTTTTTTTCTTTTTAACCCCTCTCCTGCTCTCATAGAATATGTCATCCTTTGCTTACTCCCTTGATTCTCTGACTTTCCCTGAAATGACTGCATTTGGTTTTCCTGGTCTTATTATCTTCTGATCCTCATCTATTTGTTTGGACCATCTCAACTCTAATTCTTTAATTCCATTTAGCAAATAGGAGTGGAAAGAATGAGAAAGAGAAATAAACCTCAAGCACTGAGATTGTGGACAAAATGAGTTCTTGTGAGAAGTAGACATTTGTCTTTTTTATTAAACATTTCCTGGAAGTCTGCTGGGAAGTTTACCGTTTCTTCTCTCTGTGGAAGCAGATATTCACAGGTTTACATGTTATAGATGGATGGAAGGTTGCAAGGATATCACAACCTTTCTCTGAGAACTTTTATTGTACTCTTATTGAACTCTTTGTATACTTTTAAAAACCAACATATTTACTTATGTACTTCTTTCCTGAATGCAGTACCATACCCATTTATATAAATATAGGTAGAGACACAGATATAAATGATATATAAACACATGATAAATCTATATCTAATCTAGATAATTATATAAGTTCCGAAAATTAAATTAGCGAACTCATCCTAGAAAAAGTGCTGCATATCTCATTGCTGACTATCACTATGGTCACCTTTGAAGTACTCCCATTGGGAACCTATGCACTGATGCCAGCACCTAGTCCACCCTTCAAAGCAATTTTGGAAGTCTTTTTCTGGAATGGCCATCAGAGCTGTCATTGTATTACCCTTGATGTCCTGAATGTCATCAAAATGTCTTTCTTTCAATATTTCCTTTATCTTTGGGTTAAGAAAGAAGTCATTGGGGACAAGAGCAGGTGAGTGGGGAGGGTGTTCCAATACAGGTATGTGTTTACTGGCTAAAAACTCCCTCACAGACAGTGACGTGTGAGCTGGTGCCTTGTCATGATGCAAGAGCCATGAATTGTTGGTGAAAAATTCAGGTCGTTTTCTTCTAACTTTCTCACACAGCCTTTTCAGCACTTCCAAATAGTAAACTTGGTTAACTGTTTGTCTAGTTGGTACAAATTCATAATGAATAATCCCTCTGATATCAAAAAAGTTTAGCAACATAGACAGGTTCACGAACTTAGTTATCAGACCTCGTATAGGAATCTATATTGATACATCTATACCTATAATTTTAGGAATTCTATATACACCAAAATATTATCTAGATTTTGTGGTGAATCAATACCAGTAGAAAATAAATTCCAACTTCCCATGTGTTCTATCTAGTCTTGTTGATTCATGTGGTAAGAAACTTTACCCCAACTGGTTTAAGCAAAAGAAAAATCTGTTGGCTCACATAACTAAAATGTTCCTGGCATGACTTTAGGCACAGTGTGATTCAAAGGCTCAGATGAGTCTAACAAGCCCCCCATTTCTTCAGAAGCCTAGTAGGGAGAGTAACCAATCTATAGTTGCAAAAGCTGTGGGGGACCCCCTCATATATATACCTGTGGGGTCTTATTTCAGTGCAGCAGGCCCTGATTTCCAAATTTTACATCTGTGCCTTTTTGCCTGAGGTCATCATTGTGTGGCTGAAATGTCCACTCAGCTAGTGTTCAGGGCAGGCTAGGAGTAGCTGGGAGGAGCAGCTGGGAGCAGCCTTCCCTCAGAGACTGGTGGGGCGGTGTGTGCTCCTCTGGCGGCCTGACTTGAGCTTCGGTTACACACTCACGCCCAGAGATCTCGGCAGGATGAAGCCCCAGTTCTCTTCAGTTGTAACTTACTTGATCACATCAACCAGTATTTCCTGGGATCACGTCTCAAAAACCGACTCCACTCTAGTTGTTGTCTATGGTTCAGGTTTTGAGGGATTGTTCCTGGCTGGGCACATCACAAAGCTCATCCGGATTGGACAAGTTGGAACCCCTTTCCCATCACTGCCCCAGCTACTGTGGTCAGGGGATCGCTGCGCCCTGTGGTTAGATTTGGATCACATTCCCTGCCCATGGGGCCAAGAATCTAGCCCAAGAAGATAATGTGAACGGAGGTGGGGGTGATAATGGTTCCCAGAGGTCATTAGGCAATGGATCCTAAGGAGCCCAGAGAACAAAACCAGCCAGGCCCACTGTTATCTGTGTCTGTGATATCCACGAGGCAAGCACTTTGTGTACCCACATTTTAGGGTCCAGGGGCCATGTCTAATGGCCAGACAGATTTTCTTTAGTGCAGATAAGCTAGACGAGAGGTCAGCAAACCTGTGGCTTTTGGGCCAAATGCAGCTGCTGACTATTTTGTAGATAAAGTTTCATTGGAACCTAGCCATGCTCCTTTGTTTATGTATTTATTGTCTCTGGCTACTTTCATGCTCAAGTGTTGGAGTTGAGTAGTTGTACCAAAGATCTTCTGACTCACAAAGCCTGGCCGGCTATAGTCTGAAAGTCTGTGTACCTCGGAAATGCATGTGTTGGAATCCTAAGCCCCTTACCAAAGAGGCCTCACGGATGTCGCTGCCCTCTATCATGTGAGGATGCAGAGAAGTCTGCAGCCTGGAAGAGAGCCCTCACCACAACCCAGTTATGCTGGTACCCTGACCTTGGACTTCCAGCCTCCAATGCTCTGAGAAATGAATTTATGTTGTTATAGCATCTTTCATTGACTAAGATATGACCCTTTGCAGGAAAAAATATTGCCAACCCTTGAGGAACACAGTAATCACTTTGACTTCTAGAAGTCATCTCCTAGATTCCAAGGAAGCACATGAAGAATTTTATTCTCAACTCTTCACTCTCCTTTTCTATTCTTTTATAGCTACCTCCATCTTAGGAGTAGCACCCGAACAAATGGCAATTAATTTAGCAAATTCAATGTGTCATACTCCCTTCAGCAAGAACTGTGCATTAAATCACACAACCCTCCACCAAATCTCTTCAGTAACTCAGCAGCCATGCTGCTGCTAATGGAATACACTTAGTATAAAATGCAACCTGAGCAGTTCTAAACACAGTTGTCACGAATATGATTAATTCAGTGAAACTGCCCACATTCAACCTGAGAAAATGAGTTACTGAAAGGCAAATGATGTTGGGTTATGAACCTAAGGAGATAAATTCTGGTGTGCAAAAATTAATTTTATTTCTATGAAACTTTTTGATTTTCTGACTCAAGAATTCCCCAGAGAGAAAAGTTCATCTAGTCCTTTTCAGGATTTTCTCACTGCAGTCCAGAGATTTTTATTTGTTACTTTTGAATGTTATTTAGAAAATCTCACATAACCATCTTGAAATTGGTTCCTCCTCCCTAATTCAGTCCTGATTTTAAATGCCCCAGGTCTAAGACAATTGTTACCAGATTCCCTGAGGAGCCAGTCCCCATCTTGGTTTATTATTCTATCTGGGTACTTTGTCGGAATGCTTTAATATGCAAAACTTGTCTGAGTTGCCCAGCAGCAACTGCATCTTCAGATCTCTCTCTCTCTCTCTCTCTCTCTCTCTGTGTCTCTGTCTCTCTGTCTCTGTCTCTCTCTCTGACTCTGCTTCTATAGTCATCTCTCCTTCTCTGACTTCGATTTCACAGTTTATTGGTCATTGGCTTCTAGCTACTCTGTCCCCTAACCCAAACATGTTCAGGGCTTTGCCCTAATTCTGACCCTTATGCCCTCAGGTATTTGTCTGTCCTTCATGTCTTTGCCTCCAGGCTCATTCAGGTTTTGCTGCCTACCCTAAGTCCTTTGGGATCTCTCCTATAGATTTGATTGTTGTCCCTCATCTTTCAGAGATCCACAGGAGATGTAGAATTACTCTTTTGCCTAATACTTTACTCCCAACTCTCTGAGACCACTAATGACCAGAGTGTGAGACCAATCAGGCAGGGTGCCAATCCTCTGTATACCTAGATTCCCAAATGAAAATCAAAGGTCCTGCTTGTCTTCAAGAGTTGACAGTTCATGAACTGCAGACATGTAGTCCCCACTTCCATTTCCCCTTGGCCTTACCTTCTTGGAGATTTCCTCAAATATTTTTACCAAACTATTGTGTCCTTTAGGCTAAGCTGTATAGATGTTTTTGAACAGAGGAAACAATTTTGAACCTTATGAGAAGAAATGAAATACCACACAATCCATGAAGCTGTACATATGAAATACACACTTTTTTGTATGTATGTATGCACATTACACTTCAATAAAAAGTTAAGAATGTTAGCTTGAAAAAGGTGATGTGTCCACATAAAATATACGCATACAATGTTTTAAAACATTAAAATGTGGGTATTTTCATATGGGCAATCTAAGAAGATATGTTTCTGGTAGAATCAAGAAACATGGTTATAGAAGACACACATATTTTTATCTCCTCAATTCCATTCTCTTTGGGCTATTATTCCTCTAACTTTTTACATGATTTTGTATGTGGCTGTCCTTGCCCCCTTTGCACAAGGATGAAAATGTAACCAGGTGCTGGCCCATGTACCCTCCCTCTGGCTGCAGTGACCTGGGACAGACACTCAACTCAGATAGGCCAACCACAGTTCTCTTTGAACATGTCTGCTGGAACTTTGGAGAAGATACATCCTCTTATACTCGAATCACAAATTACAAGAAAGACGTATGTATACATGGGAGCGCTGGCTACCATCTATCCAATTATATGGCAGGAGAATGAAAATGAGGCCAACACGTACTGGAAGTAGAACCAGAGCTGGAGAAAGAAAGGCAAGTGACTATCATCTGAACCACTGGACTCTGCTATGCCCAACATATAAATATCTTCTGTACCTGTATCCACTCCTGGACTTCTAGCCAGATGCGTCAGTACATTCTCTTTCTGAGTTATTATAGTTTGATCATTTTTTCTGCCATTTTAACCCCAAATAATCTAATTAATATAATGGTATTAGTAGCATTATTATATTTAAAATTATTAGATTTTTCTCTCTCAAAGGTTGAAACATATCTTGGGCTTCTCCCTTTCTTTGGAAACAGGAATTAAATAATAATTATCCTGATTATCTTTCAACCTCATTGTGCCTCTCAGTGAATTAAAGGAAAAATTATCTTTGTTTGTTTGTTTTATTTTTCAATTACAGTTGACATTCAATATTAGTTTCAGGTGTACAGCATAGTGGTCAGACACTTACATAATTTATGAAGTGATCCCCCTGACTAGTCTAGTACCCACGTGGCCCTATACACAGTTTTTACAACATTATTGACTATATTCCCCATATATTTCACAACCCTGTGACTATTTTGTGACTACCAATTTGCACTTTGTAATCCCGTCACCTTTCTCACCCTATCCCCCCAATGTCCCTCCCATCTGACAACCATCAGTTTGTTCTCTGTATCTGTGAGTCTGTTTCTGTTTTGTTTGCTCATTTGTTTTGCTCGTTGGATCCCACATATAAATGAGTACACATGACATTTGTTTTTCTCTCTCACTTATTTCACTTAGAGTAATACCCTCTAGGTCCATCCATTTTGTCACAATTATATATATTTCATTCTTTTTATGGCTGAGTAATATTCCATTGTATAAATGTACCACCTTTTCTTTATCCAATCATCTATTGATGGACACCTAGATTGCTTTCATTGTTTGGCTATTGTAAATAACGCTGCAGTGAACATAGGGGTCCATATATCCTTTTGAATTAGTGTTTTGGATTTCTTTGGAAATATCCAGAAGTGGATTTGCTGGGTCATAAAATAGTCCTATTTTTAATTTTTTGAGGAACCTCCATACTGTTTTCCATAGTGACTGTACCAATTTGCAATCCCACCAATAGGGAGTGAGTATTCCACTTTCTCTACATCCTCACTGATACTTGCTTACTGATTTATTGATGATAGCCATTCTGACAGGTGTCAGATGATATCTCGTTGTAGATTTAATTTGCATTTCTCTGATCATTAATGATGTTGAACATTTTTTCATATGTCTATTTTCCATCTGCATGTCCTTTTGGAGAAATATCTATTCAGATCCTCTGCCCATTTTTTAATTGGGTTGTTTGATTTTTTGGCATTGAGTTTTATGAGTTCTTTATAAATTTTGGATATTAATCCCTTATCAGATGTATCACTGGCAAATATCTTCTCCTATTTGGTAGGTTGTCTTTTTGTTCTTTTGATGGTGTCCTTTAGGTGTGCAAAAAATTTTAGTTTGATGTAGTCCCATTTGTTTATTTATTTTTTTTTTAGTTTCTCTTGCCTGATGAGGTATAACAGATCAGAAAAAATATCACTAAAAGTAATGTCAATGAGTTTACTGCCTATTTTCTTCTAGGAGTTTTATGGTTTCATGTTATACATTTATGTCTTTAATCCATTTTGAGTTTATTCTTGTATATGGTTTAAAACAGTGGTCCAATTTCTTTCTTTCGTGTATCTATTTTTTGCAACATCATTTATTAAATAGACTGTCTTTACCCCATTGTATATTCTTGCCTCCTTTGTCGTAGGTTAAATGACTACATAGGTATAGATTTATTTCTGGGCTCTCTGTTCCATTCCCTTGATCTATGTGTCTGTTTTCATGCCAGTACCATGCTGTTTTGATTACTATAGACTTGTAGTATATTTTGCTATCAGGCAGCGTGTTACCTCCAGCTTTCTCAAGGTTGTCATGGCTATTTGTTGTCTTTTGTGATTCCATATAAATTTTAAGATTATTTGTTCTAGTTCTGTGAAATAGGCCATTGGTATTTTCATAGGGATTGCACTGAATTTACATGTTGCTTTGGGTACTATGGATATTTTAATGATGTTAATTCTTACCCATGAGCATGGATAATTCTTCCATTTATTTGTATCTTCTTAAATGTCTTATAACTTTCTGAATATATGTCATTTACTTCCTTGGCTAAATTTATTCCTACATATTTTATTTTTTGATGCAATTGTAAATGGGGTTGCTTTCCTAATTTCTCCTTCTGACAGTTCATTATTGGTGTACAAAAATGCAACCAATTTCTAAATAATAATTTTGTATCCTGCTACTTTACTGAATTCATTTATCAGTTCTAAACAGATTTTGTGTGTGTGTGTGTGTGTGTGTGTGTGTGTGTGTAATATTTAGGACTTTCTCTCTCTCTCTCTCTCTCTCTCTCTCTCTCTATATATATATATATATATATATATATATATATATATATATATTCTCTCTGTATATTATGTCATCTGCAAATAATGACAGTTTTATTGAAGGAAGAATGATTTTTATATACTTTAGTGTACATGAAGCCCAGTTTCCATATCCAAGCATCATTATTGTTGCAAAGGTGGATAAATCCCTTAAAAAGTCACAGAAGCTTCTGAATTTCATATTCCCCCAATGTGTTGACACTCTTGACTTAGAATTTGTCTCTGAAACTACGCCTATGAGAAGGCATTTCAATGGAGCAGAACTCACCTCAACTTTCTTGGATTTGTAGAGAGAACGAGGAAAACAACATCCCTTCAGTTGGACAAGCAGAGGAAGACTGGTGTGTGGCCTCCACTGAGAGCTTAGGATATCAAGTCTCTGGAGAAGAGGAGACTCCTGAGTGACCAGCAGAACTGTCCTAGCCGGCTGAAAATCAACCCTCAGGGGCTCACCAGGAGCTTGTCATGACCGCAATTGGCTGTGCCCTTAGGATCTGCCCTCATCACTTTGTACCTTTGTCCAAAAGCCCTACTTTCTAGGAATATCCTTGTTCTTTGGCTTAGACTCATTCTGTCTTTATTTTTCTATTAAAGAATTACACACATGGTTGGACTCTCTCTTGAAACAGTTTCAAAGAGAAACATTACTTCCTTCTCTCAGTTTGACTGCTTTTACAAGGCCTACAATTAAGTTTTAAGATGATACTTCATGAGGATATGGCCTTCATCTTATAATAACCAATAAACCCTTATCTTAAAGGTGTTTACTCCTTATACGATGCGATCTCAGACATCAAGATTTATTTTCTAGACTGACCTTGGCCTTTCCCTGAGATCTGAAGATTCTGCTTGTAATGTATTTTCATCATTTTGGAACGAAAGGGAGTTACCTATTGATAATTGTGCCACAGTCTCAAAAGTGTTTTTCCCCTCCTCTGGCTTTTCATAGCATCCATTTCTTCATACCCTGCCTCAATCAGTTCAGGCTGCTATAGCACATTGCCACAGACTGGGTAGCTTAAACAACACACATTTATTTCTCACAGTTCTGGAGGCTGGGATGTACAAGATTAAGGTGCTGGCACATCTGGTGCTTGATGAGGGCCTGCTTCCTGATTTGCAGATGGCTGTTTTCTTATTGTATCTCACATGGTGAAGAAAAAAGAGAGAGAGAGAGAGAGAGAGAGAGAGAGAGAGAGAGAGAGAGAGAGAGATCCTGTACCTCCTTCTCTTTTTATAAAGACACTAATCCATCACGAGGCATCCATTCTTATGAGCTAATCTAATATTAATTATCTCCCAAAGGCCTTATCTCCAAAAACCATCACACTGGGCGTTAACATTTCAACATATAAATTTTGGAGTGATTCAAATAGTTAGTCCATAACACAACACACTGCTACCCCCTCTTCTGAGCCATCATCATATGTTACCTGGATTGTGAGCATAGTCTCCTAAATTGTTGAACTGCTATTCTTTTACTTCTGCCTCTATAGTCTGTTTTTAACAAGAGCAACCAAAGTGATTTTGTTAAAACGAAATCAGACCCCATCACTCTTCTGCTCAATCCCCTCTGATGGCTCCCATCTCACTTGGAGTAAAAACGAAGTCCTCACTATGACCCACAATTCCCATACAGTACAGGTCTTCATTACCTTCTAACCTCATCTCCACAGCTCTTTTCCTCTTCACATTGCTTCTGTCATATTGCTCTTCCTGCTATCTTTGATCTTCCTTAGGTTTATCAAGCATGCACCCACCTAAGGGCCCTTCTACTTGCTGTTTCCTCTATCCAGAATACTCCTTCCCTTCAGATATTCTCATGGCTAGCATTCACATTTCCTTCTCTCAAGAGTCACTTTCTTTCTCATTGAGGCCATCTGTGACTGTCCGATTTAAATTTCAAGCCCCACCATCTGATATTTCTTATTGTCTGTTCTGGTTCTATATTATATTTCATTTATTGGTTCTGTTTCTTCAACTAGAATATAAGCTCTATGAGGCAGGAATTTTGCTCTTTTTTAAACTATTGAATCCTCAGGGACTGGAAAAGTACTTGATACATAGTATGTTCAAAAAATATTTGTAAAATGCATAAATAAGTCGATGGATATTTAAAATGAAAGATGAGGACATATGGTTGTGAACTAACCTGAGGACATTTGTGGGAGATTCTTCAGAAAAAGTGTTGCTCCAAATTAAAGAGGGGACAATGAATTTATAGAGGCAGGAAACAAAATATGTATGAAATATTATTAGGAGTTAAAGAAGTTGATATAAATATACTGACATATCTTCAAGGTATACTATTAAGTGAAAAAAAGCAAGTTGCAGAGCATTGAACAAATACAGTCTATTTCTACAAACAAAAAACTATAGATTTCTATTTGTGTGCTTATATATGTACACACACAGATACAGAAACATACCTAGAGAAAGGTTTAGAAATCTATCTATGCCAGTAGTCAAACATTATTTTCTGTAAGGGGCCAGACTGTAAATATTTTTGGCTTTGCAGGAAGTATAACTGTTTCTGTTGTATATTCTCAATGTTTTTGTTTTTAAACACCCCTTGCAAAATATAAAATAAAAATCTTAGCTCATGGAATGTACAAAAATAAAATTTAGGCTCACGGTTAACTCCTGATCTAGGGTGTGGTACTCTATGAGGAAGGCAGTGGCCTCCGGAAGAGTGAAGGGAGACTTTCATTTTTTTCTTTATATGCTCTCTATTGTTTGAACTATATTTTTCAGGGAATGTATACCTGAAATGAATGGAGAAAAAATATGTGCTGAAATAGGTAAGTGGACAAAAGCCTAGTACATAGTCAATATTCGAGAAATATTTGTTGAATATATTTTAAAATGAAAAATTTAAATGAATGAATAACTAAGCGTTCATATTCATAAATGAGTGCATGGATTCATGTGTTTCTAGTCCTTTTGTTATGTTTTGTGTGGAAGCAAGGAAGTGGGTTCTGAAGTCTAGGGCTAACAGAGAATGCCCTAAAACAAGATCACTTAAGATTCACATCCAAGCATCTAACTTTATAGTTTTCATCATTATCAGTTTTCATTACATTAGCACTGGAATACCTGTTAAAAATCAATTCTTTACAATAAAAACCCATTTACCGACTGCACTCATTTTTGATTTCCATCAGGTTTTGGTACAATACACCAAGGGAAAGGTTAAAATAATATTTGGTTACTTCCACATTTTGTTCCAGGCTTAAGTGGGCATTGGGCCATTAATATTTATCATATTAAACCCACTTGTCTGGGTATGAGCTGCTTTGTAGGCTCAATATATCAAAAAATTTGTAGCTTAAGCATTTTAAACCTTGGATTTTTACAAAAACCTATTTATTGTTTAGTGATATCTTTGCAAAGAAGCAAAACCAAACACATGCACATCTCTGTTCTTGTGGAGAGTAGAGGTTATCTTTAGTTTTGCTTTAAAATACTATATATGTATAATAACAATGTAAATTTCAAATTGTCCTTGAGATTAGTGTCTAAATTGCTAATAATTGTTTAAAACACCTCCTTACTATGCTTTAGTAACTATTCCATGTGGTTTCAAAGACTAGCATATTTATTATCATCAATGTAAACCTCATTACTAACACACATTAGTCACCCATCTGTACTGTTCTGTTGCAGTACCAAAGGACTTTGGGAAAAGAAAACCAGCAATGTAAGTCTGAGAAGTCCTTTAAAAGTCACTATCAAGATTTAATTCTCGCAAGAATTTTGTCTCTCAAATATCTAGATTTTCTCCCAGCTATACTGAGATATAATTGACATATAACATTATGTAAGTTTAAGTCATAATATAATATTTCGTAATAATTATAAACATAGTGATTTGATAATTACGTATCTACATTTTCCCCTGTGTTGTAGAAAGTTTTTACTTTTTACTCAGTCATTTCCCAATTTTATTTTCAAAACAGTATTTGACTGAAGTCCACATTTTACTGTTTTGAGCTAGAATTACCATTGTCACATGAGGGTTTCCCTTGGTTTTAATTGAGGTGATCAAATTTATTGTATTCAATGCCGCTTAAACACTAAAACACAGTATTAGCTATTTGTGAGCAAATATCTTACTATAATATGTAAACTGCCCAGTATCTCCTATCATACTAAAAAGTGTGAATTAAATTATAACATATTGAGAACTAGCAGTTTACAGTAATTCTAAATGTGGCAAATCTTCACGAGTGCATAAAAATTTTCGGTGACTGTGAAAAACAGAAGAGCGATTTGAGCCTTGAAGCTTTCTACCAACAACCAAAAAGGACCCAAAACAAGCTAAGCATTTCATCCTGGAAGCAGCTTATTGAATTAATAAGACAAGTCAATTAATGTAATGCTCTGTTGCTTCAGATTAAAACACAAAAATGGAAACATGTGGAGCTGTTTACCATATTGGGATCAAGCAACCAGGAAGACTGAAAGAAACATCCTCCTTTCTCTAAGTCTTACAGAAGAACTCTACACGGCTTCTGCTATGGACTAAAATGTGTTCTTCCAAAATTCATCTGTTGAAGGACTAACATCCAATGTGGCTCCATTTGGAGATAGGAACTGTAAGGAATATTTACATTTCTATAAAGTCATCAGAGTGGGGTCTCTGATTGGATGGGATTTGCGTCCTTTTAAGAAGACACACCAGAGAGTTTGCTCTCTCACTTTGCCATTTGAAGACACAGTGAGAAGGTGACTATTTATAAGCTAGGAGGTGGGCTTTCACCAGGAACCAAATCTGTAGTACCTTAATCTTGGACTTTCAGCCTCCAGAACTGTGAGAAAATAAACTTATGTTATTTAAGCCTGTGGTATTCTGTTATGGCAGCCCAAGCCGACTAGCACAGCTTTCAAAGGTATTCTGTGCAGTGCTCTGGTGGAAACTAGCTGGGGGTTCACCAAATGGGTCTTTTCTCCTTCCTGGGCACACAGCTGGACTGCATTTCCCAGCCTCCCTTGCAGTTAGGTGGATACATGAGTAGAGCTTTGCTTAATGGAATGTGAGCTGTTGTGTTTTATATTACTTCCTTTAACATCTCCAGAACAGATCTCTGTGCTTCCTTTCTCTTCCCTACCAGCTGGTGGGAAGCAGAGGCTCAAATGGAAGTTTCCATGGGCCCAGAAATGGTAGAGCCCCTCAAGTATTTTTGGCCTCGAGTCCACAGCACCCTGGTTTGTGGATAAAATTCAAGGACTCCATGAGCTTGGTTAGAAAAATATTGCGTCTTTGTTTTTATGAAACTCTTAACTTAAATTTGGCATTCCCTTCTATTATGAATGTAGGCAAATAACTGCAATGATTTAAGCACTACCTATGACTTTGTCACCTAGAAAAATCACAGATATTTCAAATCACATTATAGTTGTTGCATATATCTAAAATTTTTTACACTCAACACTGCTTTAAAATTATGATAGTTATTAAACCTGCTGCCAGATTTTATTTAATGTTTGAATAAAGAGGCACATGTATTACTATATATCACATTTAAAAAGTACTTTGATTACTGAATTTTAATATAACTTTCTTTAAATCCTATGTGTTTTATTTCATGCATTTTAAAGGTATTATCCTGGGAAAGGGTTGACAGATTTCACCCGATTGCCCAAAAGGTTTAAGGTACGAGTAGGTTAAGAATCTCAGCGCCACATGAAAGGAGCCTATAACATGAGGGGAAAGTAAACATTTGTTGGATTAACTACTGAGACTTTGAAGTTATTTGTTATATTTGCTAGTCTTCAGAAATAAAAGGGTCTATACCCTCCAAGACGTAAGTCAGCAGAGGTTTTCAGTAACGATTCAGACAGTAAATATTTGGGGCTTTGCAGTCCACACAGTTCCTGTTGAAATCCTTCAGTTTGGCCATTGCAGTATGAAAATAACCTCAGGCGACATGTACGTGAATGAGCATGGCTGGGTTCCACGAAAACTTTATTTATAGACACTAGAATTTGACTTTCTTATAATATTTATGTATCGCTAACATTATTCTTTACATGTTTTTTTTCTACCAGTTAAACATGTGAAAAACATTCTTAGCTCACAGGCCGTACAAAAGCCGGCTGCGTGGTGTAGTTTCCCAGCCCTTGGTCTAAGACCTGGGTCAGATGGTACTTTTGAAAAGGATTAGGGAGTGTAATTGTGCTAACTGTTGAACTTGCTGGATGACTCAATTCAGCGTCGTATATCTTCCTGAAGACATCACTGAATGGCAATGTGAAGCAATTCTGCATTGTCTACTTTTCATAAATCTAAATACCATCTTAACACCACATATGTCCTTAATATTTACATTAGTGGTTCTCCATTCTGGCTGTGCTTTAGAATCACCTGGGGTGCATTACAAAAAGTATTGAGGCCTGTACCTCATACTGGACCCATTACACCAGAATCTCTGGGCTACAAGACTGTGCACTGGCGTTTTTATAAAGCTGCCGAATGATCTCACATACTGTGAGGGCAGAATGCCACTACTCATGCGCGGAAGCGGAAGCTGACCAGTGCAAGGTGTCCCACAATACGGGGCGTGAAGGAAAGCCCAGATTTCTGCCTCCACGGTCTTGGTCTTCACTTTATTCATTTCATTTCTATTAGGTTGAAAATAGCACATGTCATTTTAGTTAAATAAATGTAAAAAATTTCCTCTTATTCTAGCACACATCATGCCGTTGGGCCAGTGCTGGTGCCAAATACAAATGAATGTGATGTAGCCTCCAGAGTTTGAAAACTGGTGGTTTAAGGAATGGCTTGGCCATTTGTCTCTTTTTCATTTTTCTGCCTTTTGCTCTTCCTTTTACTTTTCCCTCTCAGCCTTTCTGCCTCCATCACTTTCTCCTTCCCTTATTCCCTCTCCTCTTGCCTTCCAGTATAGGAGGTCTGACAATTAAGTTTGCAAACTTATCCTAGAAAAAGTGCTACATACCTCATTGCTGGATATCACTATGGTCACCTTCGAAGTAACCCCCCTGGGAAGCTATTCACCAACACCAGCGCCTTGTCCACCCTTCAAAGCAATTTTGGAACTCTTTTTCTGGAATGGCCATCAGAGCTGTCGTTGTATTACCCTTAATGTCCTGAATGTCATCAAAATGTCTGCCTTTCGATATTTCCTTTATCTCCAGGTAAGGAAAGAAGTCATTGGGGGCCAGATCAGGTGAGTAGGGAGGATGTTCCAATACAGTTATTTGTTTACTGTCTAAAAGCTCCCTCACAGACAGTGCCGTGTGAGCTGGTGCATTGTCGTGATGCAAGAGCCATGAATTATTGGTGAAAAGCACAGGTCATCTAACTTTTTCACAGTCTTTTCAGCACTTCCAGATAGTAAACTTGGTTAACTGTTTGTCCAGTTGGTACAAATTCATAATGAATACTTCCTCTGATATCAAACAGTGTTAGCAACATCATTGCAACAAATTCCCGAACTTAATTGTCAGACCTTGTATGTTAATTGAGAATCTACTATGTACCTACTAATACTTTTCTGAATATCCAGAGGTTTGTTTTGTTTTGCCTGTATGTTTTCTTAACCTTTTTCAATTATTTTCCAATGTTTAAAAAGAGGGAGATTTCATTGAGCCATTAGAGGAGATGGAATGACTGGACATTTCCACATGGTGACAATCAGGCTTAGCTGAGTAACAAGGTCCCTTTACTTTGGGAGAGCAGGTTCTCTCTGCTTAGCTATACCTCACCACTTCCAAACATCTTATGCACACCCACGTCTCTCATGTAACTGAAAACTTTAATTCTGTAGAAATTTGAGCTGGGATCTTCTACCGAGCCACTTTTTAAAGAAAAATATTCTATAATCTGCACCTTTTCTCTTACACATGAAAGCAAGATAGTCTGTCATCTGTCATATCAGAGGTTAGCAAACTATGGCTCACACACCTAATCTGGCCTATTGCTACTTTTGATAAATAATATTGTAAGTAAATGATATTGTAACATAGCCCTGCCTATTTGTTAATGTATTGTCTATGCTTCCTTTCATGCTGTGATGGAAAAGTTTGGTAGTTGCTACAATGTTTAAAATAAATACCTTCTGGCCCTTTACAGAAAAAACAAAATTTGCTAATCCACGATCTACCTATTTGGTTCAAGAAACTTGTCTATCTAGACATCTGTGAAAACCTGGCTGATTTCACTTTTAGCTTTTCATTCAAATGGTTCACGTTGTTGTGGCATCCATTTATTTCTACGTAGCCATTAGCAATGCAGAGGTCCCTGCCTATGTATTAGGAGACAGCAGCTGCAATAACAGGGAACACTGTGGAGAGACGTTACTGTTGCCATTCTTTTACTGAAATACCTTTGCTTTCATATTAATTGGAGTCACAATTATTTTTTTTTCAGTTTCTTTAAAGAGTCATTAAGAGAAACATTTATTTCATCTTATTATGTAAATGTTACCTTGTTTGAGGAAAAAAAAAATCATTGCTTGGCTTTTCAACAAATTTCCACTTATTGCAAACGTCATTGAACCAAACTATGTAATAGGAACTCTGATGGATGAAAACAGCTAATGGTTGAAGAGTATTAGACCATTTTAAACACTATGATTGCAGCTAATTTACTTGAAATATGCTTAAGATATTATGCTTGTTTTATGTCTCCATTCAGTAGGAAAAAGATCCAGTTTATTGGGTGAGAGCACAATGCTTGACAGTGGTTAAGACACTTATCATGGGGCTTAATACTCTCCCAGGAAAAGCTAGTCTGATTTGAAAAAAAAATTTTTAAAGCCTCCTCTTTTATCTCCACCTTCTGTGTACCTCTACTTAACTAAAAAGGTTTGTTAAAATAAGATTTGTTGGACAGCCGGTTGGCTCAGTTGGTTAGAGCACAGTGCTCATAACACCTAGGTTGCTGGTTCGATTCCCACATGGGCCAGTGAGCTGCGCCCTCCACAACTTGAGTGAAAACAACTTGGACCTGATGGGTCCTGGAAAAACACACTATTCCCCAATATTCCCCAATAAAAAAATTTAAAAAATAAATAAGATTTATTCTCTATAAAATGTTTACTCCGAAACACCATCACAAACTTCCTCCATCCTTGGGAATAGACTTTTTCATGAACTTCATGAACTGTGGTTCTAAACAAGAGAAAATAAGACATGCTATAATCCACCATGTTGGCTCATACCATGAAAACTTCTGTGGGAAGGAGTAACAGTGTTGATTCAATTCCACATTTGTGTTTTCAAGTACCTAGAAAGTGTCTAAGATTGCTCTGAAGACTGTGATGGGAATAATAATAATAATAATAATAATAATAATAATAATAATAAGCAGCTTAGCTTTATTAAGATACAGTGTTAAGAACCCTGAAATCCGAAGACCTGCTACCTCATCACTTGATGGGCTCTGCCATCAAGAAGCCCTGGTGATTCTGGCAGAATTACTTCATTTATCTGGGCTGTGTGCCCTCCATTCTTCAACATGGACACCCCATGTACTGTCTGAGCCCTCACTTCCAACATTGCTGTGACTTTGGATGAGTCCAAATGAGATGAAAGAGTGTTAACACATCATAAAGCACCTCACAAAGGAAAGGAGTTCTTAATCTGATGCTCAGGAGGGAAGCCCTCTAAATTCCTACTGAAATTCCTTTCTGCTTTGACTTTAAAAGCCCCTGGCAAGGTGATTTTTTCATTAACTTTTCAATAACGTTTATTTGGCTAAGGAAGGAGAAATTCGAGCTCAGTCAGGATAATATGCTCAAAGAATTAAAACACATCAAGTATGTTTACTTCCATAAAGTCATAATGATACTAAAAAACTGCATTGGTTACTTTGGATGTTGGTGGTTAAACACCTCAGTTTCATAAAAGCTGGTAGACTAAGAAAATCAAGCATTTATCATGCCTTCTTATAAAAATCTCTTCCCTTAGATAACAATGACGAAAATTGCTCTTTAGAATATTTCAGCTAATAAACAAAGAAGGAATGGTAGAATTAAAAATATTACTATTTGTAACTGCTAAGAAATTAATGGATCTGAGCAGTGGTCATCAACGATTGATGATCAATCATTGATAATAAATAACATAAAAAGAGACAAGCAGACATTATATGTCTCTTGATGGCAAAATGCAATGTGAATCTGATCAATTTCTTAATCTACGTAACTACTAATTTACAGGAAATTCAAGAGACAGAGGAACATTTTAAAAAATACCATGGAAATGTAATCCACAAAATAAAGACTTTGGGAAAATTCTAAAGGATAGAGACATCTACTGCTTCAAAAACTTTTTCCAGGAATAAGAGCAAGACAGAAGAAAAAACTATAAATTAAAAGAGACTTAGGCGACATATCAATCAACTGTCATGTATGAAACTTACTTGTATGTCATGCATGGAACTCAAGCACTTTGTTGAAAATTTATAAGACAATCAGAAAAACACAAATATCACCAACTTGATATTTGATATCAATGAATTATTGTTAATAAGTTTTGATAATCACATTGGGATTATGGTTTTAAAAAGATTCCTTATCTTTCACAGTCAGCTATATTTACAGATGAGATGATATGATCTTTTCAAAATAATCTGGGGTAGAGGGAATTGGTGGGAATGTGGATGAAACCAGATAGGTTGTATAATACTATTTGTTAAAGTTGGGTGATGGGTAAACAAGATTTCATTACACTACTTTTATTTATGCTTGAACTTTTCTATAATAAAAGTTAAAAAAAAAAATAAAAGAGCAGAAAAAGAGCTCTAGCATGGAACAAGTAATGGAGTTAAGAATCCTCAGGCATGTTCAGGGGCTTTGGCCTCAGAGCTGGCGGCTCTAAAAGCAGACAGGGCACGCGGAGGCCCTAAAAGAGTCACTTTCTTATCAAACACTTATATTAGGTGTTGAGAAGTCAGCTCTAAAATCCATATAACTTGAAAGTCCCCTCTGTAAAATCCATATGTCTCACATGCATATACACATGTCAAATGTCATCACAATCTGTTAAATATCTCAGAAGTGAGAAAACCAACATAATGACCACTATTTTCTTGCAAATTGAAAGACTCTTCCCAATGGATGTTTAGCCTATCTTTAGATTCCCTAACAGTGTGTTTGATCCAAATCTATTATTCCTTTTAGATATAATCTTGACCAAATGTGAAATGCTGAGTGGTAATTTGAAAGTTAGATTTCACTTTATTCAAGATAATTCAAGGTAATTTGAGATAATTAACTGTATGTTCCCATTAAAACATTTGACAAAAGAATTTTGATTTCTAGTTGTAGAATTTGCAGTGCTTATGTTAGGAGGCTAAATGGAATTATTGTCAAAAACTACAAGATAGGTCTCTAATCCTATAATGGGATTTAGAAATCCTCTATGGTGTTTTGGAAGAGAATGACATTTTTAAATAAATGCTTACTTTTTTCTTGCTTTGGGACTACAGTCAACATTTAAACTAAATAATTGTTTCATCAAATCCCATCCCACAAGTGGAAATGGTTCATAGGAAGGAGGCTGAAGAAAGCATTCTCACCGTGACACCAGCCATTGATCAGGGGGCTGGAATATTACTTTTCAGAAAGGTTGAGTTGCATTGTCCACCTCTTCTAAGTTTCACTGTGGGTACATTTTATTTTGATAAGGTTGCAAATAAAAATGTAGTATTTCGAGAATTTTAGACTCCTTGAAACCATTAGCGACATCCTGATTTAGATCCTGATTTTAAGCCGTCAGAATGTGGAAAGGGCCAGCTCATGAACAGGAAAACTGAGAAGATTCTTTGCTGTTTTGAGAGACACCAGCAGTCCATGGTGCTTCTTCAACTCTGCAAGCAGTCAGCCTCTCCCATGTCTTGAGGCTCCCTTAACTGCTGTTTTTAGTGGAGAGAAAAAAGTAAGAAAAACAAAATATTTGAGAAACAGAAAACATCCTAAATAGCCTGGAAGTTTTTTGTTGATTTGCTTTTCACTGTCTACCTCAGAACATCATTGAACTATAAAGTTGTTGAGCTCCTTCTTGAGAAACACGCAATGATTGAACCTTAAAGGGTGCTGCAAGTTCTGAGAAACACTGCACATCTTAAAGACATTTATTTAGGAAAAAACCCAAATAGCATCCTGCAAACATTTCATGGATCGCCGGACAAGAGAACATTTTACACTGCTTACTGTCTTCAAAGTCAGATGGAATGAGAGGGGGAGGCAAGTGAAAGGATTCATTGACAGAGTTTGAAGAGTCCTTGAAGTGGCCTCTAAGCGGTGGTAAGTCGTGGCTAATTGTCAGTTTGGAAATCCAGAAGTTTGTAGTGCAGAGTACTTGTACATTTAGATTATTTTTGCATGATATTATGACTATAGTTCTCAACAAGGACAGTGCCTTAACCTCAACGGCCGTGTGGGAATTTGTGCGGTGATTCCTTGGTTATTACAGGGGTTGTGGCTGCTTCTACTATGTGTGTGTGTGGGGGGGGGAGGAGCAGGGAGAAATACTGTACGTCCTGAAGTGCATGAGATATTTTTGCTTAAGGGATAATTATTGTCCCAATGAATTATTCATGAAGTACTGAATATTAATGTAAATGACAAACCTGTTTAGAAGGATCTGAGCCCAGAACTGAACACAGATATAAAAACTAATTTTTTAAAAAAAATATTGAGGCATAATTAACATTCCATAAAATCCACCCTTTTAAAGCAGTGTATAAGTCAATGGATTTTAGCATAGTCACAAAGTTGTACAGCCATCATCACTACCTAATTCCAGAGCATTTTCATCAACCCCAAACAACTAGCCATTGTCCTTTCTCTCTAGCCCCTGGAAGCTAAGCTACTTTCTGTCTCTGCAGATTTGTCTATTTTGGACATTTCCTATAGATAGAATCATACAATATGTAACCTTTCCTGTCTGGTTTCTTTCACTCAACATAATGTTTTCCAAGTTCATTCATGTTGTAGCACATATCAACACTTCATTCCTTTTTACAGTTAAATACTATTCTATGGTATGGATAAGCCACATTTTGTTTCATCCATTCGTCAATTGATGGACATTTGTGCTGGTATGATTTTGATATATACTAAAGTTACTCAGTAGTGTAACTACTGTGTAAATGCGGGAAAGATTTTTCTGTTTTGTTTTGAATTTTATCAAGAACTAGTCATCATTTTCAAAAAACTCACTTTACCAATAGGAACGTGATTGTGGATTTGAGTCAGAAATAAACCTATGTGTTTCAGATTTTATTTACAGATGTTGCATGCTTGGTTTGATATATACACACTTTTTGTTTTACTTTGTATTTTAAAATATAATTTGTCAACATTATACGGGTAAATTTTATTTTTCTTAATTTTAACCTTAGTCATTGTAAGTATGCTCAATCCTTTACGTGTTTTGTTGTCTTCTGACATCATGTACCAGAGTCTTTACAAATTAAAATAACTATAATTTTATTATAAATTGATTTTATTTTATCTATCTTTTATATCATATTTGTGAATTATACTAATTTTTTGGAATTACATGTATAGAGAAGTTATATTATCCATGAAATTTGCTTCAGAAAGGTAAGGTGATGTCCAAAGGGAGTATTGGACATTGTATGGATAAAACATTGGTGAAAATATTCAGTTACTTGCTCAGCTTTACATTTCTGAATCAATGCCTGCCTGCAACCCTTTTGTTTTTGACTTATTTGTTTGTGATCTACTTCCCTGTTATCAAACTTGTAGTTAGCGTCACCGAACATCCCAGAAGTCTTTTGGCCATTCTGCATAACAAAGTGCTGGTGTTTATTATAAAGCTCCTAAGACTCCAGGTCATTCCCATCACTATACCAGTATCACTATAACTGGCTGATTAGCTGGCTTGCTCCAGTGTGGTCACTTTGCTTTGAAGAAACAGATGCTGCTGCATTTGGGAAGGAAGATCTGTTTTTGCTGGTGAGCAATGCTTCTGGGGCAGTTAAGGGATATCTGTACGTCTGCACCAAGCAATCTGGACATGGGCAGTTTGAGTTTCTCTTCAGAATTTAAGAGTTTGTTGTGTCATAAGAACTTGATATTACAGAGTATCTCTAATTCTATTTTCACTGTACTGATAAGCAATCAGGCTCAGCTAATCACAGATTCTAAGAAGTACAAGATTGCTTAGGCATAAATTCTTCTGCCTCACTGCTAAGAGTTCTTCTGGTCTATGACTGAACATCATTCATAACAAGAAGCTCACTAACTACTAAAGAAAGTCTATTGGGTAAATTGTTCTTATATTAAACTGAAGTATGTTTAATTATGAATTGCACACACTCTTTAGAAACTAATTTAGATCCTCTTCTAAATGACAGACCTTCAACTATTTAAATGAAGCTTTTCATTTTTGATTGGATTATTCTTTTTCCATGAATCTAAATATTATATCCTTCAACTGTTTCTAACTATCATAACTGCTTTCCTCTGCCTATTTGCTTGAACTTGATTTAACCATGCTTCGTAGTTGATGACCATTTTGCTTGTAGATTCTGCAGAATTGATTTGCATACCATGTCAATACCCTCTTTCACACTATTGATGATAAAACAATGTACAGGACAGGACCAGGACTGAACTCAGGGTTCTGCTACTAGAAATCTTTCTCCAGGATGCAATTACTCTGTGAATTAGAACATTAGAATATAGCTATTCATTATCGTTATGAACCCAAACAACACACAACTTTTTACAATAATCCAGCTTTATCCATAATAGACCAGGGGTCAGAAAACTTTATAAAAGGCAAAGAATAAATATTTTAGGCTTTCTGAGCCACAGGATTTCTGCTGTTCAGCTGCTGTTGTACAAAAGCAGCTATAGTCAATAACTAAACAAGTGGTTGTGTTACAATAAAACTTTACTTAGAGAAATAAGCCACAGCCTAGATTTACTGTAGGGGGCATAGTTTGCCAACCCTTGGCTTAGACTCCTATGTTGCGAGGGTATAGATAGACACATTTTATCCATCAATTTAAAAAAAATCCTTCAGACTAGTTAAGGAAAACAGTGAGGCTAATGAAAAAGGTGTCTGGCATTTTTTTTTTTTCTCTCAGTGTACCCAAATTGGCTCCTGCTGTTTCCCTACATAGTCACAACAATTTCTTAAACAGTCTACTCTGGAATCTTGTCCTGATTTCACCTCAGGGTCACTGGGCTACAGCTTTCAGCATCCACTTCCTCTTTTAATAATTGGAACTATTCTTAGCCAAGACTAGACTGGTTCCTCTCCCAGATACCTCAAAATTCCCTGGCATTAGTGTGGTAAATTTTTTATATTTTTTTCAGTACTAGGAATATGATTTCTCTCCTGCATGTAGTGAGATGCAGGAGCTGGCTCTTACTGGCTTGAGAGAGCCATGTCTTCCAACTTCATGTACATCTCTTCCCAACTTCTCATTGGTAGCTTGAAGTCAGCCATGGTGGGAGTATTTACACGACAAAAATCAATAGGTGGTACAAATCAGGGCTTCCCTTCTTCCCCATCACTTCACCCAGCTATTTGAATTATTGAGGAAAGCCAGACACCATTGTACAAATAACTACCCCTATCTTGAGCTTGGTTTTCTCTTAACGATATTCCTTCCAGACATTTTAGGCAGAAGATGATTTTTATTGACATAGAAAAAAGAAAACAGAAGCAACATACATAGTTGCTTGAGAATAATCTGAAGTCTCTACCATCTACCACTGTTATTGGCTTCAGGTAGTAGGTTTGTTTTACTTGCTTTGAACATAGCTACAAAAGTTTTTTTAGGTGGACCTTAGTATTTCTGGAAGTCAATTTAAGTCATAAGTCAATTTAATCTTCCTAACTATATTCCTAGAGGTCTCTGTCGCTCTTAGATACAGTCCTTTCTTGATTATTTGTCTTTGCCAAATCTTTTGCCTATGCCCTTTAAAATTCTAAACTGGTACTTTAAATAGTTCACCAATTCCCCCCATTGTTATGATTTGCTGCTACCTGCACAGAATGCCATTTCTCAGAACCACTTTAAGAAGTTTAAGTGATTCCCTAATTTAGCACTAGAGATCAGGGTATTTTTGTTTGTTTGTTTTTCCCCTAATTCATTTTCTAGAATGCCATGCTTGCATTATCATTTGGTAAAAGAAAATACTAGAAATAGAGACAGATTTGAATTTTTTTCATTAATAATTCAATTTAAACTTCATTCTTTGACAATGTACCTAAGTCTATAGGAACAGGCTGAATCAGAAGGGACTAAAGCTTTCTCGTTATGACGTACATCGAAAAGATGCGGCAGAGCCTTACTCTTGTTTCATCAAAATGGCCTTGGATCACAGAATTTATGAAACAGTAATCGACTGACAGAGCTGAGACCTAAATCTAAGCTGTCAACTTTTCTATGAATGGAAAAGTGTGATTCACTGCTCAGTCTGTAGGCTCTGATGAGAAAGTGCTACATATAAGAGGTATGATAAAATTATATATATATATATATATATATATATATATATATATATGGCGAATGTTTAAATTTTAAAAAATTAATTACAGTAAAAGACACATCGCCATTAACCCTTCTCAAAATACTCCCCCTTGCTTCAAATGCACTTATCCCATCATTCTTGCCACTTTCTGAAGCAGTTCTGGAAGTCCTCTTTCATGAGTGTCTTTAGTTGCACTGTCGTGGCTGCCTCGATGTCTTGAATTGATTCAAAATGTTTCCCTTTCATGGTCATTTTGACTTTGGGGAAGAGCCAGATGTCACATGGTGCCAGATCTGGTGAATAAGGTGGATGAGGACACACTGTAATGATTTTATGTGACAGAAATTGCCGTATACCAGAAGCAATGTGTGACACGGAGTGTTGTCATGATGGAGGATGAAGTAAAGACACTCAGGAAAGACAGAACTGCTTCAGAAAGTGGCAAGAATGATGGGTGAGTATCTTCAAAGAGTGGGAGAGTATTTTCAGGGGGATTAATGGCAATGTGTCTTTTACTGTAATAATTTTCTTTAATTTAAACATTCATTGTATCTTTTAATCACACCTCATATATTTACTAAATACTTTAAAAACTTCCTCACTGGTTCCCTCAGTGTCACTTTTGTTCCCTTGTCATCTTTCTCCATTTGGAAAATAGAATAGTCATCTTACAACATTGCCTTAGATGGGTCTCTCCATTAAGAAGGCCCTGAGATGGAGATTTCAAAGCAAGTAGTTTGTTTGAGAGGTGAATCCAGGCAGTACTGGTAAGGAAGTGAGGAACTGAGAGAGGAAATGAAAGGAAGCCAATGAAAGTTGTGTTTATGTGCAAGGTATGACTTTGGGCAACTGAGGCACAGTCTTACTTGGCATCGCTCGAAGATTGAATAGAACTGTGGTGTCTAATAATGTAGCCAATAGCCACATGTGGCTGCCTATTAAGTTAATAAAATTAAATAAAAGTAAAAATCACTTCCCATGTCATAGTTGACACATTTCTACATGTAGCTATTGGCTACCATATTGTACAGCTCAGATATAGAATATTTTCACATTGCTGAAAGTTCTACTGGACAGCCATCGTATGGAACATGCCTTGGAGTTGTCTCACCTGGGAGTAAGGAAGTTGGCAACTGATATGTCAAGTCCCATCTGTCAATGGTTGATGGTTGCTCTCCTAATTTTCTGGTATGTATGGTATACCCTGCATGTGTATGGAACCAAGGAGAGGATATGGATGGATATCAACTGTGTCTGCTATAAGCATAAATCAGATTGTGTCACTCCTTGCTTAAAAACCCGATTTAATGGCTTCTCTGCTACAATTTACATAAAAGTCACATTTTTTATAATGGTCTATGTGGCTCCATGATCTGAATCCAAGGTAATTTGCCCAATCTCATGCCACTTTGTTCTAATTACTCTGCTGTGACACTAACTGAAAGAGACTTTCTCTCAGTTTTGCAAACCCATTGAAGTCTTTTTCGGCTAGGGCTTTGGCACATACTAACCTGTCTACTTGCAACACCCCAGCTACACACTCCCACTCCCCCTTGGCTCTCTGCATGGCTGTTTCCTGATATTCTTTAGTTCTCAGATTAAATGCCACCTCCTCCAAAAGATGTTCCCTCCCATTATTTACTTTCTTGGCTCCCTTTGTATTTATTTTATCATCATTTACTCATATAACTATTTGTTCACTTTTGCGTTTCTTTGTTTTCCCTGGAATAACATAAAGTCTGAAATTATTCCCAGTATCTATTACTGTGCCTGACACACGGTAAGTGCTCAACAGATATTTAGTTATTGAATGAATGTGTGAACGAATGAATGAAAGCAGTCTTTATCTGTGCGTTGGGTGTATGACAGGGCATGAAAGGTCATAATTCTGTAGTAACTGGGTAACGTGAATTTGCTTGGACAATGAGCCTGAATGACAAGAGGGCTGGGTGTGGAGAAAGAGTGGTCTGGCAATGATATTGTGTGGAGTTGTTGAAAATTGCCTTACATACCAGATGGCTCAGGCTACTAGCAATTTAGGTTCTAGATAAACATTCTGGACATGAGCAGGTGCTTTCTCCAGCATGCAATTACTTGTCTGTGTCAGTGGTGTTGCTCAAGTCTTGTTTATATTGGCATTTTCCAGTCGCTTAAAAACATTAGCACTGTTAATGGCAAGTGGGGAATTCTATAAAGTTGAGCAAAGATCTGTCTAGTCTTTGAGCTCTCTAGAAAGAGACTGTAAAATAACATTTTGGCTTTTTTTCTAAGTCTGTTTTTTTTTTTGTTTGTTTGTTTGCCTTCAGTGGGGCTAGCTCTGACATGGAGCTTTTAGGTGACACACAGTAAAAGTAATCTGAGAATAATAATAATTAATAATAATAATAATAATAATAATAATAGCTATGTACCTACTGCTTCACATTTGTAAAACATTTCCATTTTCTCTATCTTCCTAGTCTTTCCATAACCTTTAAACTTAGTGCAATGATCTCCATTTCACAGACATGAAAACTCACAGAGAGGTTACAAGCTTTTCTAGGTTGTAAGTGGAGGGCAAAAACTTGAATCTTTGGCATGCTTTTGAGGCTTATAATTGTGGGGCTCTTTTCAACACACATAGGGCTTCCTAGTCCTGAAATGTGAAAGGGAGAGGAAATGTGACAGTGATGTAGTGAACAGTTGGGGTGAGGGAGTGAGACCTCGAGAGATTCTCAAACTGGCCACCTTGAGGAGGATCCACATCAAGGGACAAAGAAATCGAGAATTCACACATGTGAAAGTGTGTGTGTGGGAGGTGGAAGCAGAGGGAGGCGGCCATTTTGATTGGGCAGCCAGAGCCTAGCATTCTTTTAACTAAATGTGTAAGTTTCTCAAGTCTTAGCACCAGCTGTGGGATCTGCTGACCTTACACATCCTCCTTCCTGTCCCTTAATTTTGCTCCACACTAATTTGGTGACTCCAAAATTGGAATCTATGGATGTTTAGTCCATTTACTCTATTCTAGTACAGCGGTTGGCCCCTTTTGCAACCTTGGCATGCCCCCAATCGAGGATAACTGATGTCTAGTACTGTACCAATAGTATTCCCAATGGCAAAAGTAGCATAGGCTGAGGTTTTGGGTAATGAACTGCAAATTAGCTGTATCTGTGCCTCTTTTTCTACCATCAGAGGAAGCACACGAGAATTAAATCCATGAGAATAATGTAATTTTAGACCAGATTTGCAAATTGGCATCTCTTAAACAGAATACAATCTTCAGCCATACCTTAAAAAACAAACAAACAAACAAAAAAAACATTGAATGGGTTACAAATATGCAAAATTTGAAGATTTCATATAAACATCTGAGTTTCTGGATTTTCCTGAGAAAGAAAAAAACAGAATAACTGGACCACACAGACTCCCTGCATGGTAACAATCGGCTGGGCCCAAATGCTGCCAGCTGGAACCCTGCAAAGAGCTAAGTCTCTACCCTCATCACTGTGTGCTTTGGCACTAACAGTTGACCCTGGTTATATGCCTTTTAGGCCCTGTATGGGAATTACTCATAACCAATTATAATTCCTTCCAAAATGTATTTGCAGAATTTATTAATAGTAAGAAGCCACTTTTAACCCACTCCAGGATATGTGGCCACATATCCATGTGCCATGGCCTAATGGTTGAGAATGACTGTCTTAGGGAAAGCCTGGCTTCAGGTGTTTTTCACAGCATGCATGTGACTCTATTCTTTGGTTACAGCCTCTTTAAGCAGGTGGGAATTAGGGCTGGATAAATATTGCCTGGTCCATAAATATACTCAGTTATGGTCAATGTCCTGGCTTTCATATTTGGTGATCAGTTTTGGTTTTTTTAAATAATGTAGCTAGCTGCCAAAGTAAATAAATGAGAACTTAACATTTTTTGAAATGACACCAAATTACCTAAATAAATAAATAAATGAGAGCCACTGGTGAACCAATGACGTGAGAAAGCCACAGCAGCCAATGATATGCCCCTGAGATCTTTTGCAAGAAAAAACAAATCCTGGCCTATTCAGCCTAAAATCTCTAAATGTTTAATAGGAGAGGATTTTAGTTTTTTTTTAAATTTTATTATCTTTTTTTTTTTTTGTGGGTGTGTGTGTGCAACTAATGGCTTCCTCTTTAATTTACTTTGAAGTGTGAACAAGATTCTATTTTGTCGCTTTTGTCTTGTGCTCAGGGGCACTAGGAAATACAATTCTGTCACTTCTGCCTCTAGTCCCTTAGTAGCGCTTTTAATCTTGTTTTCTTATATTTATAAACTAGATGGAGGTGACTTGAATTCGCTAGACACTAAATCTTTCATTTAGAAGGCACACAGCTCATGAAAGGAGCTTTGTCAAACAAACCCTAATAGATTTTGAGATGGGACTGTCAAACTTAATTAAAAGAGAAACTCATATTAGGACATGACATTTGACCTTCTAGGAGTGCATATCCCATGCAGGTGGGGAATGTGTGGATTTCTTCATATAAACATTTTTATGCCCTCTATAACTTATTATATCTGTGACAATGGCACTGTGGCATAACATACTGCACTATAAAATCACTATATTGCTTTGCGAAAGTTACATTGGATTTGATCAGAAAAAGATGCTGAATTGTGTATTGGTGAAAACATTCTTCATGAGTCTATAATGGAAAAAAGCCAGGTAGTAAAAATTCTCAATGTACTCGCCAAGTCCATTAACACATAAATCTAATCGCACTAAGAAGGCAACAAAGAAGCTTTATCTTACTCAAACATTTTTGTCTTTTGAAATAACCCATATTTTCCCTTTTACCAAGAGAAGGGCTCTGGATGAAACCCTTTGCGTTTGCTCTAATTTTGTTACAACATTATTCATCGTACTTGATGCACAAGCTCAAAATCAATATTAGTCATACCACACTGAGCTCTTTATTACCAGAAATACATGATATAAGTTTTGATACCATAAATGTTCAGAGTCAATAGGCAGATGGTAGCTACTGAATTCCCCAAACTGGTGCAAGTTAAATTTAAACACAAGTTGGTGGTTCACACATTTGTGTAAGGGACTTGGATAAATTTAAGTCGAATTTGACGACATTTACAAACATTTGAACTGTTTTATTGGATGGATGCCTGATTCTGATGTGGTCTTTTTTTCCGCTTCTTTCTTTTTCCAGGTCTTTCAAATAGGGGGGTTGTTGCATTGAATGACCAATAGGAAATGAACTAACAGACCTGGACCTCTAGACTGGCTTTTTCATTGACTTAGAGGCTCTGGTTATAAAATAGGAAAAGCTGTGAATTCCATGTATTGTAAATTATAATAAGGATCTGTATGTGTGAGGCCATAGAAAAGAGAATATCCTTTTTTCTTCTCATTAGATTTTCATTCAGGACCAACACTTTTAAAAGGCTATTCCAGTAATAGCAATCTCATAGAAAAGACCACATGATCAGGGAATTTGGAACAATAATAATGCTTGCAGTGTTTTTTTAATGGAAATAATCTCATTTTAGTTCATTTTATTTAAGAATGTTAGGAGATTTTAGGTAAAAATCCATATTTCTGGTTCTCTTGAAAAATTGAAGATATGATAATGCAGTAAATATATCCTCACACAGAAATAATTTTTGTAGCTTCTCATTAAGCAGGAAATGACCTCTCCATTAGGCAAGTGAGCACTCAATATGTCTGGATTATGGAAGATTTTTACTTGGTTCCTCCATTCTAATGTTTCTTGAAGATACATGGTGTCTTTTTGTGTAAAGACTCTGAAAATTCAGTAAATATTTCTATTTTATTTTGTTTAAAAATACTCCCAAATATACTTGGTTTCTTTCACATTTTGGGATGTACTGTTCTAGATAATTCTTTGAATATTTTATTTCAGTTTTTACTCCAAAAATTACAGATGAAAGTCAATTTCTTATGTTTGGTACAATTACTTTGTACATGGATATGGACCATGAGTTCAAGAAATTCTTATTTTCTGCTACCTCCTGAATTTTATGCTACCTCCTGACAAATATTTGTGAAAATGCTTGGGAAGCCTAAATTTTGCAATGCGTATTCCATTTCCTTACTGGGTGCTTCTATAAGCATTCAAAATGTAGAATGAATCTATCTGGTTAGAGTGTTTACACATTTAGTCAGACTTCAAGCTGTATAGTAGGGATGAAGGAGCTTCTGGATTTTACCTGAGGTTTAACATTAAAAAGTCTAGGGGACCTATTGTGCTGCTGATCTCCTAAGGGGCCCTAACAACAATGTATTCAAGAGAAAAGGCTTTGGAGAAAACACAGGTACACTTGCAATATAATAAGTAACATCTAGTACTATTATGCTCTCCCCAGGTGAACTAGAACTTAAGTAGCCATTTCCTTCATATGAGTATCAGCTGAGTAACTCTCAAAAAGAGAAAATGGGCAATAATATTTTTTGGGGATGTGAGCCCCATATGTATTAACCAAGTCCCCTCTATGAAGGCCCAACAATAGGATTTGACTTTCCATCTTGCTGGCAGAGGATGCTGCAGTTATAATAATGGGTTCCTGGTTTTCCAAATATTAGGGCTGAAAATAGTGGCTGTTATGGCAGCAAAAACTTCACAGACTGACTACGAGTCTCTAAGCCAGGTATTCTCTGGATTTGGCTAAAACTGACTTAGGAAAAATAAATGGCAAATAAAGAGGACAAATAGGTTTAGAAAGAAGTTATTTACCGCTTTAATAGGGCTGTCCAACATTTGGTCACATAGATTATTCTGAAACCTAATTGCTGTAATGGTTTTCCTGTCTCATCAGAAGAGATCTGAATGCTCTTGGAAAAAGCAAATCAAACGTAGAAAAAGGTGCCATGATGAGAAGTGTTGCTACAGCACTATGTACTTAATGATGCCAGACTTTGGATTTAATCAGAGGACGTTTCTGCAATCTAGGACAGCTATACAAAGCCTTAAGACATTGTATTTACAGGACTTAGTTAATACAAGGATCCATGTCCTACCATAAGTCTGCCAGAGTCTTACTAGCATGGTGGAGCAGCTCCCTTCAGAATCCGCACATTCTTATCTGTGTAAAAGCTTGTAGTTCTAAAAATATTTTCCTGGAAGAGGTTAAAACGGTTATTATACATCAATTGAATATAAAGCATGGTTATGTAAGCCAAGCTTGCATGCTAATATTGCAAGGGCAGAAAGCAATAAAACAGGATGCTGTGCTTCCTTGGGCCATCTGTGGAAACAGAAGAAGCTCTTGGTTCAGCATTATGATGTCTCAGATTCCAGGAGGCCACCTGTGGCTGGCCTTCCAGTGTGAGTGCCGTGTCGACCTCTCAAAAGGGCACATGTCTTCTTTGCCAATAGAAAAAAAAAATGACAAAAAAGAAACAAAACAAAACATCCAAAACTCAAAGAGATACACCAGCTGCCTCAAACTGTGGTACTGTTCATTTCTTGAAGAGAATATATAATATTTCAAAATATTATATATACATATATTTCCAACGGTACAAAGTAACTGTAGATCCAAATTAGAAGAGAGTTGATCATTCTTCACAATCCCAAAATTTTCATTGAGAAAACTCTTTTATTTAAAACACACTTTCCATGGTGTTGGCCAAAGACTCTGGGTTTTTCCACTTTGCGACACACAGTAAAAGCACTGTGATTATCTGGTAACCAGTCAAAGTGCAAATAAATCCATTTGGCTTGTAATGTGTTAGATGTTTTAAATTCTTAAAATGTATTTTCTGCAGAGTTGTTTTTCCTTTATTACTACAACAAATGCTTCTGTTAGGTTCTTGGGTGAATCTGAAACCAAAGAAAGAAAGAAATTTCAGGGAGAAAATAACCAAATAAAGGCACAAAGAAAGGTGATTAGGCAGAAAATGAGGACATCTTGAATTTTTAGGATGTTGCTTCTTTCAAATGATCTGAAGTAAAAAATGTTAATGTTTACAGTTGTAGTTTTCAAATGGTGATCAAAGCACACTGACGGGCCACCATATTTTTATCAATTTATTAAATTAATTTTGCCACAACTGAGGAGATGGACTCTTGGAACCATGTCTAACCAGAATTGGCTCTGTTGGCATGAGATCCATGCAGTCGTACAGAGCCCTGTGCTGGAAAGGCTGCCATGCTTAGTTTAATGACTTGCTGCAGCCATCTTGAAATTATTAGCAATGTTTGAACAAGGGGCCCCATGTTTTTATTTTGGACTGGGATCTGCAAATTATGGAGTCAATCCTCTGTCTGATGAGACCTTGAACTGAATAGGTCATTTCAAAACCTTGTCATGTTGGCCTGTTGTAAGATGTAAAGGGAAGGTCATTGCCAAGGTTAGACTACATTTGTTTAGGAACACAGAAGTCTTTTGCAAGGTGGGGAATTGTGCCTCAAACAAAACAACATAATGTTGAAAAGCAATCAAGGGCATACTCCTGTAACTATTGATGCCGTTTATTCCATTTGAATGAGATCCCCAAAACTCCAATATTCAAAAGCATGCATGCATAGAGAATTAATGGTTTAGAGCATAAATGATGATTCTAATAGGGTCGAAGCTTCTGCTTTAGAGTTCTAGGACATAAGACATTTTTCTTCATCATTTTTTAATCCTTTATAGTCTTAGAAATTGAGTGTCTGAGTCTAGGTGTGGAGTCCATTTGAAGCTTTAGGGGTTAGTAGGAATAGTAATAAATGTTTGCATTCAAAAGTTGGTTGGGCCAGGGGTAGAATGTCTGAGAAATCTTCACATACTTATTTTTGTATCCTCCCCATATGAATAACAGACCCTTCCAAACCTTGGTTTCCCACATTCCAGTGGCATTCATCACCTTCTGTTTAATTGCTTTTTTTTTTTTTTTTTTTTACCAAAAGGAGGGGGAAAGTGACATTTACAAAAACTGCCTTTTTTTATTTCTACCAACCCACCATACTCACTCCTGTCCACCCAAACTTAGGCCCTATCCTCCATGGAAGACCAGGAGCTCTGTCACGTCTACCATCACATTCTTAATACATTTATACACTAACTTTAGATAGTAGAGACTTAAATACATTTATTGGCTAAAGAAATGAATGAGTTCACTTTGACCAGGCACAATTGTGATATTGTGATAGCAGTTGTTTCATTCTTCTTTCCTGAAATCTCAAAATACCTCTCTCTCTCTCTCCCTCTCTCTCCTCCACCTCCTCTCTCTTCCCCCTGCCCCAATTTTAAAGACATCTTGTGCAAAATAGAATGGAGATCAAGAAAAGCTTTCAGAACACTTCAGACCTGGTGGAATTTTGAGTGAAGATGCTGAAATAAGCCAAAGTTAGCACTTTAGTACACAAATCACTGTGGAGATACGCAAAGTCAGTGCTGCCATTAGGAGGATGGGCCCAGGAGGGAATGGACAAATGATTGTGGTGCGTTTGTGTTGGGCCAATCACGTAAAATGCCCATTTGACCAAATGGTTGGTGTGATTAGGTGTGCAATCTGAGGTCTGTTCACTTGACCATTTCTGGAATGAAACTTGACTACATTGTGCACTAACTGTTGATTCTCTCACTTGTCTGAAAGACATTAACCTATTGGGCTGTAGGAAATCCAAAATTGCTTGATACTTCCCCAGGTATTATACCACATTATGTTCTACTATTTTCATCTGCTTATTTTTCTTTCCAAATGATTTTGATTTTCTCATTTCAATTTCTTCCTCTTCCTATCCCCAAACAACCAATGTTCACTTTTACCTGTGAATTATTATAGCATTGCCAAACAACTTATTTCCTTTATGGGGAGGTCTGTCTTTCTAAATTATGCCATTGTTCCTGAACACACAGTGTATGGATTTGTTCCTGAATGAATGAGCTATTGCCTTTCCAACTTGCGTTTTTTAAATATAAGTTTTAAAAAAAATAAATAAACCAGTAGGTATCCAAAACCATAGGAAAAAATCTCTGGTCAATATCTAAGCTGGTTAGTCTTGCTGTAAACTACCAATAAAGCAATTTTAATAAAACAGTTGAAGCAATGATCAAGCAGGGACAGGGTTAAAACTTAGCCATGAAACTTTACCCAGATGTACCAAGCTTCTCTCCAGGAGGGTGTCTGTCACAGCTTTATTCTACTTCAGGCTGGGTTTGGAAAACCCCTTAAGGGTGACTACATACTCTCAATAGGTGGCATTCACTCAGGAAGTTTCCTCTTTCCCTAAGATTTATTCTTTCAAATCTGAAAGGAAAGGCTTTGCCTAATTTCACTCATCTTTCTTTTGTGTGGTCTGTTGTCACCCAAATCCAATTTCACCAAGGTTTGCCTTTAGATTGTGGCCTATTACCTTACCCTGGCTACTCCACAGTCTGGGTATCTGGGTGTTTAAATGAAACACTGAATTTCTACTCTCTACTCTCTGTAAAAAAGGAACATCATAAAAGTCTAAATTAGATTACACTTTGAAGCATCTTTTGTTTATCTACATTTCAAAGACTGCTGAGAATTCTGGTTTAGATGATTACTTGGGAAGTAACCCCTATAATAGGAAGGTTTTGAAAGAAACCTGTATAGGGAAAAAAATGATGTACCATGAATTGTTCTTGCAAATATCTTTATGTTGGAGTTACTTTTTAAAATAACACATGAAGGAAACTCTCAGTTGTCATTAACAATCTGGGTATGTTTCTTTAGTTTTGTTGTTGTTGTTTTGTTTTTGTTTTTTTTCCTAAGAGCCACTCTCTTTCAATAAATCTTACAGATAAAAGCAAAAAAAGGTGATTTTCTTTATTTTTATTTTCACATTGATAAGAACTTGAAGAATTTTGTTATCCTGAAGATTACCTCTTATTTAAGAACAGAAAAATGAAAACATGTGATTCAAATTAAAGTATATTTGTGAATTGAACTCTTTTAAAAGTTAAATTACTAGAGTCAATATTTGAAGTGTGTAGGCATATTCATTCTCTAATGGGGAAAATAAATACTAAAAAAATTAATATAAAACCTATTTTCAGAGCATATGATCTAAGGACTGTTGTTTGCACACCATTTATGGAAAGCTCCTGTGTGTATCATCTGGATTAATTGGTGCTTTTGTGTTTAAAAGTGCTTGTTTCATTGTGAATATCTTGGTAAAGAAGAGGGGAAAATGTAAATCAGGAGTAGTGTCGGAGTCTTCTCAAGGTTTAAAAAGTGCATTTTTTTCTAGTGTCTTCTTTTTCCTTTTCTAAAGACAGACTTGAGAGTTCTGTTTTCCGACTCACATGGCTGAAGAGCAGGCTCTCATTTCCTCCCTTGCAATGGATGGTCACGTTGGAATAGGTACATCCTCTGCTTTCAAAAGCACTGCAAGGGCGATTTACTTCTCTCTTACACTTGATTCTCTGGCTTGCATTCAGCCCAGCCAGCGAGGCAGCAAACCTAGTGTGTCCCAGCATCTGTTACCCTGATCAGCTTCTGCGCTGTGCTCCTGTGAGGCCGGAAAATGTCTAGGATGTACTTACAACATGCCTGATGCTTTTAAAATATTCTCTACAGAAATTGAATACAGAAAGTTAGATAGGTCACAAAAAGTCGCGATAACAATGTCTGTGCATTGTTTGTTTATATTTTAGCATCCGAAGAGTCTTCGAGTTCGTACTCTTGGATTCTCACCTCTTTAACTCCTGACATCAATCACTTAACTTGCATTATTGTTCTTTACTGAGTTTCAAGTCTGGAGGCACTGTAAGAGCAGGTTTACCTTTAGTAAATAGAGAATGGAGATTTGGCAGAAACTATATCAGCGACGTTTTCAAAATAATGATCAAATTCATGATTCTGGAATTACACTAGGAATAATAATTTAGAGTAGCTTAAGACCTACTTGTGAGGGCATCTTCAAATTATTTGGTAAAATAATTTTCAGGCAAAATGTAACGAAAGGGAAACCTAGAACCCACACTCCACTGGATAATTAAAATAGTTTATGTGGGTAATTTACACCAACCAGGCTTATTTCTGAGGGCATTTCTTCTACAGGTATTTCAGTGAAACAAAATACAATAATTCATGCTGAACTTCTCGGGTGTTTGAAAATGCAGGTTAATAAGCTAGGATGGTTCAGAAATCTCTCCTGCCTGCAAGTCAGGGAGGTGTGGCAATTTACTGGCTAATGTGATCAATACAGGCACTTAAATTTGACACGCAAAGCATCTCCACCTGTTACATATGAAATAAGTGTTTATGTGATATTATACAGCATTACTTTTGTTTTCTGCATCACAAAGCTGCAAGAACCAATTTTATTTTTTGAAAAGATAATGTTGAAAAGAAAGATCAATTTAAGACTCAGAACACAGGGGTTGGAATCAGAGATGCTCTTTTAAATTTAAATCACACTTTGGAAGACTGCAAGTTCAACATATTGGGATTTGTACTTGGTGGAGCTTGCTTTAAAAAATATCCAACACACTAAGATACATACACACAACAGGGTTTATGTATATGACTATACACACATATATATGGTACACATATATATGACTACACACACACATACGCACACACACACACACACACACACACAGGGTGCCAAAAAATGTATACACATTTTAAGAAAGGAAAACTGTACTAAAATTGTAATATTCAATATATACCAATAACAAAAGATGAACACAAGTCACATTTGACTTCTGTAGTTATAAGAAGTGCTCAAAGTGGTGACCATCAGCTTCCAGACACTTCTGTTTACGGCAAACTATTGCTTGAGAAACATTGACAAAATTGTCCACTTGTATACATCTTTGGGCACTTCTGGTGTGTGTGTGTGTGTACATATATATGATTGGTTGTTAAAAAAGCAACATATCTTTGTACTCGTACATAGTTACTGTCTTAAGTGCCTTGAGCACCCCACCCTTCCCACCGCTTCCTTTAGGACTCCCAGACTTTCTTATGGTCCAGTATTTACAGGGTCAATGGTGGCCGAGCTGGGCCTCTCCATCCTGCTCCAGCATCATGACACCAATTCTGATGGGTTGGGTAGCCTCACCACACAGGTTGTTATATATTTTGAAGATAACTCCTGATTTAACCAGAGAAATCAAAGAACGATTATTCACATCGCAAAAATCTTTCACTTCCCTATAAATTCATCAAAAAATTCCTTTAAAGAACCTTTAGAAAATGGCTGTACCCAAGTATAGACCTTTGCAACAAGCCATCTGGATGAATAAGGCAAGACCCTTATTTTATTATTTATTCTGAGCACCATAGATGTTGGATGAATTATCTAAATAATTGCTTCACTGGTCCTCTTTCCTTTGGCTGTTGCAATCTAGCTTTATTTATGAGCCAGTGACAGAAATGCTAAACTGCTCAGGACAGAAGTGTTAAGTTCAATCTCTAACTTCTTGTTGATAGATGGACACTAATTTGATTAGTTAAGAATGGTTTTTGTCAGGGAAAAGGCTTTCTTCTCTCCTGTTCAGAGCTTCCTGGGTGGTATTTGTACAACACAAAGGCAAATAGTACAGTTTGTAACATGCATGAGACATTTGAAATAAATAGACTTACTCTTGTGGTCTTAATTTTATTGCCTGTAGCGCACATCCATCCGGAATTATCAGGCAGTGTCTTACATTCTTCTCCCTCTAGACAAGGCTCCATCTCACACCACCATTTCCCAATCACTATGGAGGCTGTGCAAAAACAGGGAACAAGTGTGTTTGCAATTTGTCCAAACAACGTGTACAGTGGTGCTGTGTCTCTCTGTAGATGTTAATGCTCTTTGAAGGAACTAGGTCCCATTTAACCATCCATAACTGGCTAAGAATACTCTATTAAGAAGAATCAATTTCATTTATAAATCTTACAATGCAAATATAATTATGCTGTCTGGGTTCATCAGCAACATTTTGTCAAAAATCCCCTGTACAGTGAAAACATACGGACCAGGAAGTCTCACTTTTTGGAGGAACTTGAATGTTGTTAGTTTTTGTAAATCAAAATCATGTGCTATTTCTTTGCAGTGAAGAAGACAAAGTGCTAGACGCTCATCAGAATGACTGATCTGTTATTTTCAGAATGGCCCAGCCAGCCTAGGGCCTCTGAGAATTTCAAAGGCCTACCAAAAGACAAAAATGAATGGACCAAAAGTACAAAAGAAAACCTGAAAAACCAAGAAATTCAAGAGTACAGTCTCTACAACATTATTGATTATATTCCCCAAACTGTCTTTCATATCTCTGTGGCAATATTGTGACTACCAATTTCTGCTTGCTAATATATGCAACGTCAGAGGGGTATTAGATTGGGGGAGGGGGATTATCACTTTGTGAGGGGTGTAAATGTCTAACTATTACGTTGTTTTTTACACCTGAAACTAATAAAAAAACCAAACAAACAAACAAGCAAAAACATCAAGAGTATTAATAAATGAAAATATTTGTTTACAGTAAAAAATGTATTTGACACAGCCTGTGGTATCCTTTTAAAATATTTGATACGAGGTGGGTGGAACTTTGAAAAGTTGAACCCCTGATGAAACAGCCCTACTTTTCAGGACAATATCAAGGTTGACCACAATGGAAGCTGGCAATGAATTTAGTGGATGTATTCACAGCACTCTTTTTTTTTTTTTGATAATGAGATTTTATAACACTAGTGACTAGCTTCACTCAATACAAATCAAGAAGTTCCACACTTTTCTTAATGTCCTGAGTGAAAAATTATTTCTGTGCGACTATCAGTCATTTCTGAAGCTCCTCAGGCCTCTCCATTCACAAATCCTCCTCGACTGTTCTATTCGAAATCTTCAAGATGTCTGCCAGTGTTTTTGTTGTCACCCTTCCGGGCGGGCTGTTGTCACTGGACTGGAAGTGCAGTCTTTACATCTCAACCCTCACAACCCACAGATTAGTCGCCATCATGATGCTCAATTCTCAGAACAACAAAGCAACCAAATGACATCTGTTAATGGCATAGAGGATTAATTTGAAAACGAAATGGAGTAAACCCTGAAGTGAAGCAGGAGCACATTCAAATTCTCTCTCCATTTCGCATTTGCTAGAGGGATTAGATTCCGAACTTAAAGCAGAATCGTTTAAACACCCAGATATCTATCTGCATTCAGGTTTTCCTCTTTCTATACTTTTGTTACTTCAGCCTTTCTCTCCTTTAGAATCCAGTCTTCCTCAATCTTTGAGTAAAAATTCCTATGCAAGATTACATATGCAAAATCACGTCTTCTCTGTTAAGGTCAATTTAAGGATTTTTTTTTTCAAGGGCAATTTTATTTATGTTTGATTTAGGCCTTAAATATAGACCAGACCAAACCACATAAATCAGGACATGGAGTAGGGAAAATTTTAGTCATGGATGAAGGAGTACTTATTTATTTGAACTAATAGGTGACAATATTAAATAAGGGAAGCATATATTTTGACAAGAAAAATATATGTAGTGTTGGAAGGGAACAATACATTGCAAAGCTTCTGGTGATGCAGGATAAAAGTCAGTGTTGGTGATGTTTATTGAGAGTCTACAATCTGAAGCTCCCTTTGGCTAGCGCTCAGTCAGAAGCAGGCCTGTCACTTCTGCTATGCTTGTCCCCTTAAAGCCCATCGAACATTTCAATACTATACCATCTAGAATGGAAACACTCTGATTTTAGCTCTGAGGGGAAACTACATTTCCCAGTCTTCAATTTAGCATTTTGTCACTCTTTTCTCACAGAGGCACAGGAATAATGAACAACTGCCCTGGAGATCAGCCTCTAGTATCTGCACCTGCTTGTAAAGGACCCTGTTCCTTTGTTTGTTTGTTTGTTTTTAGGCTGCTCTCTGCCTTTCAGAGTTGACCTATGTTGCTGCAAGCTAACAGAACAGTTTCTCTTTTTCTCAAGCATTAATATCTCCTAAATGAAAATGTAGGCAGTAGGAGAAAGAATACATCTCAAAACCCACATATCACCGTTAATCAAGGTTGTAAAGATCTGCTGGCTCATAGGGGAAAAGAAAAGGCTTTCTAAGAATAAAAATGTCCCCATACCTGCCTATAAACTCTAAAAATTCATATTACACTCACCTCTCCTAGATAGAGTTTGATGATTTGGCATTACCTTCTGCTTATTGAAATCTAGTTCATTCTTCCAGTGTTGCTTTTCTAAAAATGCTATTAGACTGCTTTGTTTCTGATTTGTGCATTACATGGTCATCTTAATATATATCACTTCATGTTCTAGGTCAAACTTTAGTCTTAAATCCTATTTTTTTCATAAACTAGTATTTCGCACAGTACCTTTAAAAAATTCACAAGGAGAGGATTTAAAAATTGCCTCTTCTTCTCCCAAACTGGAAGCTACCTAAAACCTTCAGATAAATTATTAGAGGATAAATGATCAATTAGGTTTAGTAAAAACGAGCTAATATTAATGTTATGTAACTATTTTTATAATTTTTATGGATGTTTATAATAACAAAAACTAAGTATTAAAATTATTTAATATCTTAAATTATAATGGTCAGTGCAATAATAAAGATAACTGATATATTAGAATGCTTCTCAGGTGTTTGTGTGTTAAGTACTTTAAAAGTATTATCTCAGTCTTCATAGCAACCCTAGAAAGAGGGCATTATTATTAACCCATTTTACAGATGAAAGGCTGAAACCCAGAGAGGTTGAATAAATTTCCCAAGCTTACACAGGTAGGAACTAACACTAGCATCCAGGACTACCTAACCACAAAATCCATGTTTTTCATCCTGATTGTGTTAACTCATCTAGTTTTGTGTTCAGGATGTATTCATGGAACTCTAATAAAACATTTAATGACTGCTGAGTAAATGAATGAAATCTCTCTGCTGTATTATTACTGAAAATAAATCATGTCAGCACAAACACTTGTGGAAAACCAATATGTTTGGTTCTTGTAAAATTAAGTTTACTTAAAATAAATAATCTGGACAAGGGGCAGTTCATATCATACTCAGTACTTCCTGATCTGAGCTACACATGTCTGGGTTTCATTAGTTACAGCATTTTAATGGAAATTCCCACTAGTGAACACTTTTTGAAGCCATGAGAAACCTGTGAAGCAGGTGCTAATGCTATGAGGACTTTTCTCCCCTAAAAGAACTGATTTAATTAAATGTTAGCTGCAAAACCAACTCTCTCTTATCTGTGGTGATTACAAAAGAGGGTCTTAAAAATCCCTTTTTACCCCTGGGGTTCTGGGATTCACTCAATCAATGTGCCACATTCAGGAAAATATCTGATCTTAAAATTTTTAAAGAATGTTCATCTTCCTTTGAGAGATTCTTAAAATCACTAAACCAATTTAACCATGAGTCTTGATTTTGCCCTTATACCAGGTCATACTGCTGTAGAGAAGAATGAGAGACTGTAAAAGGAGAACCAATCCATCTTCCAGGGATAAATCTTAAACAGGGCAGATATCCTTTTGTTGTTGTTGTTATTGTTGTTCGCTTTGATGCATTTTCCCATGGAAATAGAACAAGGTACTAATAAGCGATCGGCTTAATAAATACTGCAAATACACTTTAGATTCTCTAGTAACTGTAGTCCCTATTTATAATTTCAATAGATTTTTTCTGAGTCTCAGTTCAACACTTCCTATATTCGAAGGGCTACCTGATGTACTGAGAGGTCAAAATAATGAACATGACATAGTGCCTGCCCTCAGAGCATACAGTGTAGCTCAGGGTTTCTCAGTATGGGTGCCACTGGCGTTTTGGCCTAAGTTATGGTAAGGAGGCATAAGCGAGCAAAGTGCTTCTCCAGGAGTAAACAATTATTGTGCCAGAAGAGCAGGCTTACAGCGGAGAAAGGGAGGAGGAAAACTTAATAAACTGTGGAAGTTCATGACAGCAAGGATTCTGGGTTTTTAAAATATATACTTTTTATTTTTCTAAAGGAATGGTTGATCAATAAGGATTCTATATGTATTGAGCAAAGGGAAGATATGATAACAAGGGCAGTTGGGGAAAGTGAATTTGGCAGTGATGTGTGAGATGGGAGAAGAAAGAAGCCTGCACCTGAAATGCCAGTCAAGTGCCCCTTGGTTTTGGATGTCTGCTCTGCTATTGTACAGAAGGGCAGAGCAGCAACTGAGGAAACACTGTGGCCAGTAACCATAGTAACTGTCCCCTAAAAGCACTGGACTCTAATTATTAGCTCCTATGCCTGCCTACTCACTAGCAGTGAACTCCTAGAGGGCAAAAATCATACTGCATTCATCTTTAAATGTCATAAAGCAGCTCAAAACAGGTGTGCAAATTTATCAATTTATAAATGAATTAAATAATGAAACAAAAAGAGAAAGAAAGAAAAGAGCCTATATCAATAGAGCCTATAGCAAAGGATTGTGAGGATTACATGAAACAATGCATTTGAAGCACTTGAGCAGAGTGTCCGGCATTAGTAAATGTGCAATAAATATTAGCTATTATCATTAGGCAGCTGCGTCGTCATGTTTATTCCTCTAAAGAATAAAATCACTCCAAAACAGAAAAGGCAATTTTTCACAAAGTTGGAGAGTAAACCATCATTCTTTGATATTATACCAAACACTCAGCTCACTTCTATGAGTTAGGAGAGTTTGAGCATAAATTAAATGGTTGAACATAACATTTCTTCCATGTTCCCAAAAGTAGGTTATAAACACACCAATCAAAACAAATAGCCAAGCTTATTTTTATGTAAACTGTCATGAAATTTACAGCAATGGCTGGAAATCCATTAGAGGACTGGGATAGCTCTCTAGCCTCCCTTTTTGCACAGGTTGTTGGAAAAGCTATTACAATACAGCGACTTCCTGTGTGTGATTGTCTTCATCAAAGCAGACAGAAAATTAAAGGCATCAGATACCTTGGCCTGTACTCATTCCAAACTTCCTTTTTCATGAGAGCCCAAATTTAAGAATAGGATCCCATGCATGATGTAATGATTAAGGCTCTAGGCTCTTGGGTATCTGATAGAAGAAACTGGGTTTGGATAACTCCACTATTTACTGGTAGCATGTGTTTGGAAATTTCCTTACTTCAAGTCTCAGGTTTCAGAGTTATAAATGGATTTTAAAATACCAGAAGTGGGTATAGTGAATTTTAGGTGAGCTAAAGTACTTAGCAAAACCTAATAAACTTTGTACTCAGCACATGGCGATTATTACTATTACTTATCCATATGTCCTCTCTCCAGCTATGTATGCATTCATACAATTACTGTCATAGAGAGTATCCTTATCTATAATGGAACCTTATACTAATTCTGGGAGCCATGTATTTATTTTTTACTGATTGGACTGTATTTCTTTGTAGGATCTACAATATATTTCAAAGACATACATGGAATTAATAGATGATGATGGCATTGGTTAGCGTTGTTCTCCTACAAATGCTATTCTAGTGCTTTTCAAACTGAGGCAATTTTATCTTGGTGAAGGTGGAGGTGAGGGTGTGGATTGTGGTATGCACAGTATTAAAAGCCAGAGATAAGTATGGCACAATTTCCTTGAATGGTAGTTTTTCTTGATGATATTTGAGGATAAAAGTTATCTTTTATTTATTCAAAAGCTATTTGTTAACTACTGTGCTGAACATAAAATAGACAGTTTCTACTCTACAGTGGCTACATCTCTTACGGGAGATAAATACTAAATGTAGTGATTCAATAATATATACTGACAAATTGTGAGACTAAAATAAATGCAAGGTGCTATAAGGGAAAACTGAAAATGGATATCATTTAGTTTTTCAGGTAACTGAAGTCCTCATTGATGGAGCAATTTAAAAACTAAATAAACAACAAAATCATTTTCATATTAAAGCAAATAAGTATACAAGAGCTGTGGTCAAACAATATGGTGAAGGTTTAAATTAAAATAAATTTATTACAGTAAAAAACACATTGCCATTAATCCTTCTCAAAATACTCCCCTTCACTTCGAACACACCTATCCCATCATTCTTGCCATTTTTGAACCAGTTCTGGAAGTTCTCTTTCGTGAGTGTTTTTAGTTGCGCTGTCATGGCTGCCTCGATGTTCTGCATAATTTTGACTTTGGGGAAGAGCCCGAAGTCACACAGTGTCAGATCCGGTGAATAAGGTGGATGAGGACACACCATAATGCTTATATTTGACAGAAATTTCTGTACCAGAAGTGAGGTGTGACACGGAGCATTGTCATGATGGAGGATGACGTAAAGACACATGAAAGAGGACTTCCAGAACTCCTTCAGAAAGTGACAAGAACAATGGGATAAGTGTGTTTGAAATGAGGGGCAGTATTTTGAGGGGGATTAATGGCACCGTGTCTTTTAGTGTAATAAAGTTTTTTTTTTAATTTAGACATTCACCATGTTTATTGATCACATCATGGATATATAGTAATAGGCTAACTTCATATGAATTTGAAGATAATACACAAAACATAAAATAAATCTTTTACTTGTCATGGTCTGTTCTAAGCTGTTTTATCAGAAGGTAAGGGTATAGTTCCTATTTCTTTGAGAAAAGCTGCCTGCTCTGGTGAGAAGGCATTTTCAGAGATGTTTTGCTAACTCAGAGAAGTGCTCCTAATTCCTGCCAATAATAATATTCCTATTTTTAAGTTGGATACCAGGGCTGGAGCCCCTGGTTTATTCTGCACTTTCAGTACAGTACTCCCCCCTTATCCGTGGTTTTGTTGTCTGAAATTTCAGTTACTTATGGTCAACTGCGGTCCAAAAATATAAAATGGAAAATTATAGAAATAAAAAATTCTAAGTTTTAAATTGTAGGCTGTTTTGAGTAGCATGATGAAATCTTACGCTGTCCTGCTCTGTCCTGCCAAGGACGTGAATCATCCCTTTATTTAGGATATCCACACTCTATATGCTACCCACCTGTTACTCACCTAGTAGCTGTCTTGGTTATGAGAGAGAGAGAGAGAGAGAGAGAGAGAGAGAGAGAGAGAGAGAGAGAGAGAGACTCCATTCATGTGACTTTTATTACAGTACAGGTAACTTTTGAACAATGTGGATATTAGGAGTGCTGACTCAGTTGAAAATCCACATAAATTTTGACTCCCCCCAAATTTAGCTAAGAGCCTACAGTTGACCAGCAGCCTTACTAATAACATAAACAGCCAATTAACACACATTTTTTGTTATATTATTATATACTGTATTCTTATAATAAAGTAAACTAGAGAATAAAAGTGTTATTAAGAAAATCATAAGGAAGAGAAAATAAATTTACAGTATTTACTGAAAAAAATATCTGCATGTAAGTGGACCTGCACATTTCAAACCCATGTTGTTTAAAGGTCAACTGTATATTGTTACAATTGTTATATTTTATTATTAGATATTTATGTTAATCTCTTACTGTGCTTAATTTATAAATTAAACTTGATGATAAGTATGTATGTATAGGATAAAACGTGGTACCACTAGTAGTTGCAGGAATGCACTGGGGGGTTGGAATGTATCCCCCACAGATAAGGGGATGACTGTACATGATAACTATCCTCATATCCATTCAAAGTCAAAAACCGGATGTTGGTCTTGCTTTTACTAAATTGATGGTTTTATTTTAGAATTAAATTCAGCATATTTTTTGCACTTTATAGGTACATAATTTTTAATATGTGGTTAAAAAGAAAGGCAAAGAACTATGCTTATTAAATAAAGCTCCTACTTTACATCTCCTTTATTTTTAAATTTAACATTCTGTTTAAAATATTTAAGTGACCCTGAAGTTTATAGTAGATTGTAATTTGCAATTTTGTTGAGATGCAAACATTATGATGTTCTTATTTTTGTTAACCACAGAAAACTTTACATTTTCCCTCCCTAATTTTAAATGTAATATACATTCTTTTCTAACATTCAAAGCATAGAGATAATTATCAAAATGAAAATATACATTACCCGTAAATGCATCAAGCAGAGGTAGACTGTTAGATTTGGGTATGTTTTCCCCAGACATTCTCTCTGATTATTCTTGACACAGTATCCAGACCGAGCTTTTAAAATGCAAATAATTTTGTATCACTCCTCTGCTTAAAGCTCTCCAATGGTTTCCATCACGTAGACTAAATTGTAAAATCCTTGCTATAGCCTTTAGAGATCAGTGTTATTTGACCACTTCCATTTCTCTAACCATGTTTTCCACCATCCCCACCCTTACCCTCCATTTTGTTCCAATCTGTTCATCCCTCTAGCTCTTCTGCAAACTTGTAAATCTCTTTTCTGATTTGGCTCACCCTCTGTCTGGAGCTGTGTTCTCCCAGAATTGACATTAACCTGGCCTCAATTTAATTGTGCCAATTCAGAATGGCCTTTCTTGATAACTTGTATAAAATAATTCATACCCACATGACTTGACTACTTTCTCCTTATATGTTGCTTTGATTTTCTTAATAGAACATACTACTACCTGGATTCACGCATTTTCAGTTTACCTGGGTAGTTTTGTCTTTTCCTCCCATGTAAGCTTCCTGAAAATTTGAACTTTGTATTCCCAAGTGGCTAGAACAGTGCTGGTACATAGTAGATGATCAATATTTATGTTTAAAATGGTTGAATAAATGCATTTGCAAACACAATTTATAATATAAAATTTTTTGATAAAAGTAAGACCATCATAATACATATACTGTCTTGTACTCTTGTTGAAAACTTAACCACTGAATCATAAACATTTTTTCTTGTCTATGAATAAATGCATCATTATTTTAATACTTGTAAAACATCCTATAGCAGAACTGTATCTTAAACTATGTAACCAATTCCCTACTGCTGGAAATTTAAGTTGTCTTTTTTTTTTTTTTTGGTGGTTGGTTTTGCAAGTGTATTTATTTCCCCAGGATGAATTCCAAGGATGTAATTTCTAAATTAAAGAGTGAAAGGGTTTTGTACTTGTGATATATAGCTCATCAAATTGTCCTCCGGAAAAGTTGATCTGCTATTTGCCACCACAAGTACCCACTTCTCTGCCTAGCTTCACCAACACTGGATTCTTAACGATGTTAGTAAGGCATGGATTTTGCTTGCCTTTGGGGGATACAGAAACATGTTGTTTAGCCAGCTAGCGAACCCAGCTAACTGCCAGCCTTCATATTCCAGCTCAGCTATCTATACAGTAGACCTAATATAGCGATAAAACCTCCATTTCTTTGTGAATAATTTCTCCTCAAAGAAATCCAACCAAGAGGGCTATGCCAGAATGAAGAGAGAATAAAGAGATGAAGCACTGTGAAAGCTCTAAGCCTAAACAAAGAAACAGAAAACGCCATATTTAATGCCTTAGTGTAAACAGGTATTTTTTGGTGGCCCCTAACAAATGGCATGTACCTACTGCACATGTATCTCTCAGGTTTAACCAACTCAGAGTGGAGAGGCTTGCTATTTCAGAACAGAAAAGGCATTTACTTTTATCCCATTGGAATTCCATATCCCTCTGGTTATTGCTTCCTCTTAATCCATTTACATCCATAGCGACAGAGGAGGGGCTAACCTGAATGTAGGTGTAGAGAACTCCAAAATGGCTCTGCATTTTAAATAAAAGGGAAGATCAGATTATTTTTTATTAGCTCAGTGTTACTAGGCAATCTCTATGAATCTTAATTTCTTTCTTTCTTTTGTTTCAATTAAAGTTTATTGGGGTGACAATTGTTAGTAAAGTTACATAGGTTTCAGGTGTACAATTCTGTATTACATCATCTATATTTCACATTGTGTGTTCACCAGCCAGAGTCAGTTGTCTTTCCATCTCCATATATTTGACCAGCTTTTATCCTCTTCTACCATCCGCTCTCCCCTTACCCTCTGGTAACCACTAAACTATTGTCTATGCCTATGAGTTTTTGTTTCTTCATTTGTTTGTCTTGTTCTTTTGTTGTTTTCAGTTCTGTGTAACACATATCAGCAAAATCATATGGTTCTCGGCCTTTTCTGTATCACTTATTTCACTCAGCATAATAATCTCAAGATCCATCCATGTTGTCGCAAATGGCATTATTTCATCTCAAAATGGATCAAAGACCTAAACATAAGACCTGAAACAATAAAATGCATAGAAGAAAACATAGGTACTAAATTTACAGACCTTGGGTTCAAAGAGCATTTTATGCATTTGACCTCAAAGACAAGGGAAGCAAAAGCTGAAATAAATGAACGGGACTATATCAAATGAAAAGGCTTCTGCACAACAAAAGAAACCATCAACAAAATAAAGAGGCAACAACCAGAATGGGAGAAGATTTTTGCAAACAACACCTCCGATAAAGGGCTAATATCCAA